>NC_133824.1:36419526-36728405 GCF_047830755.1 Zonotrichia albicollis
CATAGATCCAGGGTGAAACAGATGAAGTGTCTACTTATCTCTACCTGCACAATTTTACCACAGTAGTGGAGTTCCAGACCTCTCATTCCCCTGTGAACCTACATTTGGAAATAAAGATTTCCCAGGTCTCCATAAAAAATCCATGATCAAATTCTTCATTTAGTTTTCTTGTGGGAATAGTGTACTATCTAAAAGCCAGCAGGGCTTCAAATTGGAAAGTAGAACGTTCTTTTAGAAAGAGTTGCATTAATTCCCTTGGGTATTTAATTTCTGGATTTTCATCTCTTGTTTTAAGTGAGTTTGTTTTCACCCCTATTCTTTCAGTTGCTTATGTCTATCTCCAGCCATGTAAGTGCTTTCAGTCCTTGTTCTCAGCATAGCATCTGTTCTGATTCTGCACCAGTTATATGAGAAAACTTTCTGAAAAGGACAGCACAGTCCACAGGTATCTAGGCTATGTCTACACATGCTCTGCAGCTGCTTTTATCATCATTTGGGTCAAAAGTATTTATAGGACAGAAGGAAGATGGGAATGCTCATTTAAAGACAATGGCATCTTCCACTATTGTTTCAAACTTGCAACCTAGCTCTATACTCTTACTAAAATAAGGGAAGTCTGGACACCAGGAGGTTTTTATCACCTACTGATATAAACACTGATTATTTCTGCACTAAGAGCTTCTCCCCCTCACTCAACAGACCCATCTGCAGAGAGAAGGTGAGGAGGAAGCACTGTTATGCAACAGCCTGGCAATGGCTCAGAAAGATAACTCTTAAGAATTGGGACAACAGAAGGAAATTTATTTTTGCTTTCAGCAAGAAGTGCTTGTCATACTGAGAATGTCAATTCCACTTTTTAAGGCTTGTTAGTAATGCAAACAATGTTTCAATTTCCCTTCAATCACCCTGTAAGAATGTAATCAACCTTTGTTTGCCAGTAGACATGCCAGAAATGAGCTTTGTCTCTCTATATCCTGGCTGTGTGACAGCATATGAAAGTCTAATTGGTAAACGCTGCTTTCCCTGATAATGTTTAATAAAGAAACCCCTTCAGAGAGGAAAAATTAGAGAGTTTTGACAGTTGTCCTTCTCAGTGGGAGCACCCAAAGGAACTCCAGGCCATTGTAAGTTCTAGCCAGTACCTCACAGCTTGTTTAAGCTGCTGCTACAGCACTACTGGATGATGATCCTAATTAAGCTGCTAATTATGTTCTCTGTGGAGGTGATTAATTAGCAACAGGAAAGCCTTGGATATTGCCAACAGCACCATATATAGAGATAGCTGAACAGGCAGTGATACCAAAAGAACTGAGAAGACATTTTGAAATGCACCTCTCATACCATGAAGAATCAACTCCCTGGATGATATGGCTGACAATTTTACTGAAGTCCAGAATACTTTAATAACAGCATATTTGGAAAGTGAACAATAATACTCTTTAGTCCCTCCCTACCACATCCCAGAAAGTGATTACTAAATCTGTCAACACTGCTGAATTGGGAGTTTTTTGCTCATTCTGTATCATAGACATCAATTGTGAGTATAGAAAAAAATAATCTACTGGCACAAGTCCGCTTTTAACTTTCAAGAGTGAGGGAGTTCAAAGTTTTGTCTATAACTTTTCTGTAGCCAAATGATGCCCATCTATATATACACTGACAGCTATATATACACTGACACAGGTTTTACCACTTTCAGACACTACATTTCACAAAAATGCTGTTGATGGGGAGTTGAGAAGAGAGTGATAACAAAAAAAGCTTAAAAGCTAAATTTTGCAGTCTCCTCTAATTCTCATGCTTCAGGCTGTTAGTCCCAAAGAGCTGCCTAGTGTGAAATCATCTCAAGGCAGTGTTAAATGGATTGCAGAGACTGGAGAAGAAAAACAAGAAAGGGATTCACCAGCTGGGGGGGGAGCCCCATACTTTAAAAAATCCACCTCATTTAACTCTGAATCCTCTTTCTCAACATGATTTTTCTGGATGTAAGGATAGGCTCAAAACATAAATGGAGAGGCACAGATTATGAAAAATAACAGATGTTGATATAATTTGCCAAAAAAACTATTGAAATAATCAATAGTTATGCTTGGCCTCAGCTTCAAAGTAACTGAGTCAATCAATCAGGTTCTCCTCAGCCTCTGCAGTGTTACAGACAACTGGGACATTGAAAAGACAAGTTTGCAGCACTTCAGTGCTCCAAGCTGGATTAGGATGAGACAATTATATCCTTGCCTATGAAGCCTCACCCACACATTTAATTAGTCCTGTTTTAATTTTCTCTTGCATTTAAACAATAGCACTCAAAATCTCCAGATATTCTTTAACATGTTTGGTACTTTATTCAAATATTACCTATTATTACCAAGATATCCCCCAAACTCCGCATCTAGAAGTTTGTAAGCAGTCCTGGAAGGTCCTGTTGCCAAAATGTAGGCAGCATCCATCCATCCCTGGGGAGAGCCTGATCATCTCTATTGTTGCCTTAAGCTCCTTACAGTTAGAGATTAAATTCAGGGAGAAAGAGTGATTACAGTACACCATGTCCATGCTGTCTCTACACAATGCAGTAAGGCTGTGGTTTAGGGCAGCAATTTCACTTTGCCAATCATGGTTTATGGTGCCAAAGTCCCACAATGGCAAGCATTGCCCCTGTTTCAAGCTTTCAGCCCAGTGCTGTCAAACAAAAGCAGCTACCATGAATTTGCATGCTGGCCAAATCTGTGGGCTGCTTTTCCTACTCCTAAGAAGCAGTCCCATTCATTCACACCTTAAAGGACACTGAACTTTGCTAGATAAATTGGTAAAAAAACAAAAAAAAACATCACTGGAATGACTCTTCCAGGATATCTGCCAAACAGCACTGGTTACACGGGATGTTTTAACACCTATTTTCTATCGTGCTTCTCATACAGTCAGCTTTAAGCCAACTGCCCTTAAATGTGAATATTTACTGTATTAATGTACAGTTGCTAACTCAGCTAACTGATCTGCCTTTTAAAGCTAAGTGAAGCACAGAAATATTGAACTGCTGCCAAGAACAAGGAGAAATAAAGGCTTGTTGCAATTACTAGCAAGGTATGGTATTTTTTACTGGGTAAAATAAGCTATGATATTTTTAAGCTTGTTTTGAGAATATGAAGTCTTAAATCAATCATTTGTTCTGATATAAGGTGGCAGCATTTAAAAAGGTCAACAACAGAATGTCTAATTTGTGTCACAATTTACCTCATTTATAAACTAACTGTAATGCTATAGAATTAATCTTTCATTAAGGTATTCACTAGTGATATTATTCTAGATTACCTTAATAATTACAAGCAATAGAAGGGACATAATTTTATATTTTAAATTGCATTTTGTTGCTATGGTTTCTACAGGACTAAGATTTTACCTCTCTTACTATGAAGCTATTGAGTGGATTTTGACATGTAAGACAGCTATCAAACCATAAGTGCTATTTTCTGCACTCAGGAGTCAAGGAGAAATTTTTTAGCCTGACTCAACAACTATCTTCAAAGACCAGGGTTCCCCAGGTATAAGTTTGGATGTTGTTCACTTTCCTTGCAGCATTTAGAAGGAACAATTAATTTCTGGCTAGGCAGAGTTTCAATGTTACAAAACACAATCTAAAAGCCTAACGTAGTTAGTGAGGATTGTTGATACAATCTCAATCTTCACTGAGGCAATCTGCCTGAAATGAAATGTGTTTTACCAGGGTTTTCCATATGTATGTGATTAACATTTACCCTTGGACACACACAAATACACAGAAATTATCCAAAAGATGGAGAGAGGCAAGGTCTGTCACAGTACTGAATGCACTAAGTTTCAGCAGAGCTGTTCTTCCTCACCCTTCTGCGTGGTATTTTAGCATTGGGCTTAATTCTCATCAACCACTTTGTGGCCTGTTTGGAATAATGAATATCTAACAATACTTTAATGAACTGGCTACAGGCATTTCTCCTTTCATTATAACACAAATGAAATGTGGGTTTGTGCTTCCACCAGTAAACTCCAGGGCCTTTTTAATAGATAATGCCAGAATTTAAGACATAAACATAGAACAATGCTCTACAAAGGGAAAAATGGGCACATATGAACACTGCACTCAAAAAAAAAAAATCTTTGACATTTGTACCTGATCTGGGACTGCTGTTTTACTTCCTCTTTTCTGAAAGGTTGGAGAAAGAATATTTGCTGTGAACCTGACTTACATTGGTTTATTATTTTCTTGTGAGATACTGGAAGTCTCTAAGCCCTCAGACTTCACAGGAATTCAGGACACACAGAAAGGAAAGACTAATCAAAACTTCACTGTAAGAGTGGAGAGATCAATCAAGTGGCAATAGCTAAGAAACCAAGCATCAAAGCCCTGCAGCTTCTGTGTGTGACCTCAAGCAAATCCCTTAATCTGTGTGGCCTGGTTTCCTTGTACAGTCACAGGTATAGATGAGGAAAATTAATTTAAACACTAAAAGGTTGTCACTTCTGTATGTAAAGACCAAAGAAGGACCTATGATAGACAACTAACTATAGACATTAGCATTCCATTTACTTTTTGGAGGTGGGAGAGTTAAAATTATTATAGACGTACAGAAGAGTTCAACACAACTCAAAATGCTCCTAATTGGAATTTTTAATGAAGTTCACTGTGAATTCAGAATCAGTCTAATCTATTTGAAGCCCAGGATGATATTGTTTTAATAGGTAGGGACAGCATTTTCATTAAATATTTCCACTTTACAGCACTGTCTCTTAGCACCCACATTACTTTACAAAAAAAACTTTTGTAATGGCTGTAATTTCAATACACAATAGAAATGCATGAATATGGAGAGATTTTGCTAACAAGAAGCACTCTGCACTTCTAGAAAAGCTTGGAAAAAAAATAAACTGCACCAGGACAAAGTACAATAAATATTCCTCTTAATTTATTATTTCATTACCTCTTAGAGTGGGGAAATTCGTACCTCGGTTTGGGGAACTGGGGCAATGTGGGGAATATTCTAGTAATAGAAGAACTGAGCAAGAGCATCTCTTTTAGGGGAGAAGCAGTTCTTTAATCAATGTTCACACACTTGCATTCGAAGACAGAAAACAATGGTGAATACGAAGGGGCGAAACCTACCACTGCATGTCTCTTCATCTGTGTCTACATCTTCCAAGTGTAAGTACTTGTCCACCTGCCATGAAAACCCAAATCGGAAAATAGATAAAAATGTATCAATTTTATTCCTTATAGTACAATCTAGAGCAAAGCAAAAATGCATTAAATTGTCTACTTCATCTTCTCCATTTTCCCCTGTGTTTTTCCAAGAAAGCATATGAGTTTTCTTCGAAATGTGTAACCCAAAGGAAGTAGTTTTAGGTATAGTCAAAGATTTACTGCCAAAATTGCCACATAAGTGATGGAAAGGAAGCTCAAGCTGTACAGTAAGTTTCTCAGGAACTTAGTGGGAAGATGGAGAAGTAAAATATTATCATAGGAAAATGATGCATGATAAGTTACTATGCAATTTTGCAAGCTCATTTCATATGACACAAAGAGAATACATGCTGTAGGCAAACTAGAGCTTGATCCTTCTGTTTTGACACTAATGGTAAATTGATTAGGGAAAAAAAAACCCGAAGAATTATTACATTTCTAGTATTTCACCTGGGGCTTCACTCTACTGTTTTCTCAGGCTAATGTCCCTTGAACAATCTAAACTATTTAAAACATATCCAAAGACAAGACATTTCTCATTTCAGGTACCACTCTGAATAGATGCACAGGGTGAGAATGAAAGGTTTTTGCCAGCCTATCTGCAAAGAGTGTTACCATGGAGGATTGACTACATGCCCTGGATTTTCTTCTGTGTTTCCATGAAGTAATTAAAGATGCTCTCAGATTTTTTTTTTTGAACCTGGTTTGAAAAGTCTCAAGACTTACATAACCTTTACACTTTAAAAGTACACACTCACTAAGATCAGAAAAAATTATGGACTGGTCTCATTCTTCTTTCCCACAGATGGGAAATACATCAGCAAATTGCAACTAATTTGTAAATTAATACATGAAAAATCAGTCATGTTCTGCTCATAATCCCCATTTTGAAGAAAACCTCACCTTCACTTTTTCAGACAGACTGAGATCATTTCCAACAGAGACACCAGCTGTTGAGCACTCACTCATCACTGCCTGTAGATAGATAGGCAGAAATACTTACATGCATGAAACAGAATCAAAATCACATAGCTCCTACTGATTTATACACAGTTTACAGAATCACAGAATAGGTAAGGTTGGAAGGCACCACTGCAGGTCACCTTGAACAAGAAGGCTCCCCTAGAACACATTACTCAGCTTTACAGATGTTGTATATAAAAACTTTTAAAAAGTGAATGGAATGCTCCTGAAAATAGAACAGGTACAGGTAATTCTCTGAAAAACTACACAAGACCAGACTAAATCAAATGGAACAACAGTGCAAGTAATCACAGCATACCTAAAAAGCAGCATTTAGAACAGTAGCACTGTTTTCAATAGCACTGTTTCCCCCATTTTCCTTTCCCAGGGCAGGCTTAAAGGTTACAGTGGTCAACTTAATGTACTATGGCCTCTTCCTGCTACTACATTGCAATTTTTCTGCTGCATTCTGCTATTATTGTATTTGTTTCTTAAACTGCTAATGTGACAAAAATGTGCAGGCATGTCTGAACCTTTTTCTTTTTTAGAAACAAAAACATACATAAAGGTTTATGGAAGTTCCATTGCATAAAGGATAACGGAAGTTGTACATTGCTTTATGTGGCAGAAAGACAATTCAATGTGGCTAAAGTAAGAGACACAGGGACAAATTATACCAATGAGGAACCAAAACTTCTTATGAAAAAATAGCAAAAAAATATTGTCATTATTATTACACAATCAACTGACAGAACATCATTGTTTTAAAAGCCCTGTTTGATTCTACTTCGAAGACATGTCCTAGCAAGGAGGAAAGTGGCAGCTTCTGCTCTGAGGCCTGGCAGGCCCATCATTTGAAAGCACTTTAGTGTGTTACTCAACAGACACAAAAGGACCTGCTACTTCTTTTTTAATAAAATTTAATGAAGGGAAATTTTGAGATTTTTACAGACTAGATCACAGCCTAATTATTTGTTATTCAGGCAGGAAGGCAGAAGTTCTTAACAAGTTGACTCCGATTCCCATGTCCCTTCCTTCCAGATGATGTCTGTTGTTTTCTTGTCCCTACACATTAAATCCCTAATCCCTTATGTTTCAGAAGATCAAAAATGCCCCTGGCCTGCCCACTGTTTACTTCAGGCAGTAACATAGCTTCAGGAACAGAGAACTCTGTACTTCCTAAAATCTACAAGAAACAAAATGAATCTGTCCATGCTGGTGGCATCCATACTCTCAGGATTTTTTTTTTCCTTTTTGCCAACCTCTACCACAAGCTGCAGTTTCAATGAAAGCATTACTTAGCTCATTGCAGGGTGCCTTATTTGTTAGTCAGATTATGGCAGCTCTTCAGCAGGGCAAATGCCACTGCCAAACACGATCTCTGCAGGTGCCTCTCTAAGCATTTAACACTTAGGTAGTATTTTAAATATTTGCCTCACATAGGATAAATACCACTAGCCTCTAACATTTGGACAGTGTATCTCTCCATATTTTCATCTGTTTAAATGTGGTGCTTGTCCACATGGACAAATGTTAACTCATTACCTCATTCTCATTTGGCATCTGTGGTGGAAATGACACCCACATTTCTTTGCTTCTTTCAGGTGAGCCATCCTGTTTATTTCTGTTTGGTAATTCAGAAGTAGAACATTTTTTTCTTAAGGAGTCCACTTTACTTTCCTGAATTGTCTTTCCCTCTTTCTCTGCAAGCAGAATCACACCAGATCAGATAACACAATGCATTACCCAAGAAAAAGAAAAGTATGTGTTTAATTACATTTAATAGTGACTTTTTTAGACATTCATTTTTCCTCTCATGAAAGCTTCCATGTATTTAAAGTATAAAATAAAACTTCAGCATAAAACCTTACCAGACTTTACCATAAAACTGAATATGCAGTTTGAACTTCAATTGCAGAGAGTTCTACCTATTCCTCAGTACTGAAGAATTCATTATCACAAAAGCTTATGCAAGATACAGAAAACTTCATAAAATCAACCAAGAATATAAATACCCCAAAAAACAAGACAGTAAGGTTACACCTTACTGCATCTAGAAGCTGACTACTATGTGCATGGAAGTATGAATTTCCAAACCCACACTGAATAGCTGGGTTTTTTTCCTTCAACCTGGCAAAAAATAAAGTAATCATAGCCAAAATAAAAATGCAGCACTTTTTATTTTAAAAGTACCATTATCAAATAAGGAGCAGTTACAGGTCAATCAATTAAAATGAACTTCACACCACATGTTCCTAATGAATAATAAATGCTCATTTAATTAAGCTTTTTGGGTTTAGTTTGAAAAATTTACTTTGCAACAATAAGAAACACTGCACCACATTTCTAAAGCATAATTATGTATTATAAGCATTGAAGTAACTCTTGTGGAGAGTTTTAATGATGCCTTTGGGGTTGCTACATTGAGCCATACAGCAAAGAATTATTAATCCCCTGGGACAGCTCTGTGCTGCAGTTACTGTGACATGCAGTAAGGGCTGGCAGCCTGGGCATAACCTGAAGTCCACACTTACAAGAGTCAGGGTTCATACAAAGCAAACCACACCAGAGCAACCTAGTAAACAGGTTTCAATGTTTATTGAAATAACAGATGGATCTTGTGAATAATTCCTAAATCCCAGGTTTCTGTAACATCTTTCTTCTCCCTGCTTCTTTTGCAAGAACTTTCCTAAAACAGTGTTTGGATACAGCAGTACATACGAGCCATCATGTTTTCTAACACATTCGCTTTTTAAGCCTTGGAAATGAAGCAGTATTAGACATGAAAATCCATTTTAAACTCTTGACTGGTAAAATGGTCATCCACTATTTGAAGATAATTTTACTCTCACCTTACTTTACAGCAAGAACTAGATGGCTAGCTCAAAAAACTTCCTTCTTTTTTTACTTTAGCAGTAAAACAGGACAGGCTTCCTGTTTTATCCTAAGAACTTGCCAGTTTTATCTTAAAGACTGACAAGGCACAAAAGAATATTAATGTATTTTGGGCCAAATGTGTACTGGCAAATAATGAAGCTGAACATTTGCAGACCAGCAGAGTACCAACAGGGCCTGAGGAGCAACCCAGGGTCCTCCCTGTGCACATCAGGAGCACTTCTGTATGAGAAGTGATAAAAAGATTCTGGAAGCCATACACTTTTCTCACCAGACCAACAGAGAGACAAAAGAAATCATCATTGGAAAGATCAGAAGCATAATTCATAGAGCCAACAGACTCTGGGTAAACATGACATTCCTGCACTAGCCCATGCTTTTCTTGCATACCACTGTGGTCATTCTTCTGGGCTATAAATCGGATCACCCTTCTCAAAAATATAGGTTCTGAGTTCTCCAGAGAAAATAATACCACTTTTAGCATCAAAAGACCTATGACACATAGTTGGGCAGTTATAATTAGGCACACATATGAGCTGACAATTTTACTTTATTAGGTTATATATTTTCTGGACACCTGAGCTACTGTCACAGCTAAAAGCTAGAAAGATTAAATGAGCTAGTAAGAAATCAAGTGCATTCAGAGTATTTATGTGCCATTTACCAACCCCAGCCTACAGCTTAGAAGCACTATCCCTTTTCCTAAGAGATCAGTCATAAACTTTTGACAGAAACCTTTTCCCGGTTAAGACCACTGCAAAGTTATTGGGTCTAGAATATTAAACAATACATTTGATGAAACATTCAGCACTGCAATGTGATACTAGATTCATGACTGCTTGTGAAGAAAAATTCAGAATAAAAATGTCTGAGCAAGCCAAAGGAGTTGTTAAATGCAATTCTGTGGACAGAGAATCTACTATGCAACCACGTGCATAATGAGGCCATGCCATATAAATTAAAGGGGGACAGGTGATTTAAACATTATGTTGCCAGCCTGGAGCACAGTCCCTCAGGACCTGTAAGAGCCAACTTCAGCTGCCCAAAGCAACTCCTGACACCTACAGCCTCCCAGTGCATGCACCACATAACTGGCCCCTCTGAAGCAGTAATTGCAATGAACTTGAAAAATGTTATTTAAAAAACCACACAGAAGTTGTTTTGAAGTTAAAGAAACTACAATCCGAAGACAAGCATCACAGGTGTATTTCTTTGCTAGTGTTCTGAATTTCAACCATTTCTGTTCTTACTTTTTGAAGAGAAGGGGAAGAAGGAAGGATGGCATTCAAGCCAGCAAGAGGATCACTGCCTTTCCCCTGACTAAGTGATAATTGACTCATTATTCACAGTCACAGCTCTCAACCTGCCAAGATCCTGTTGCAGAACACTGGCCTTCACAATATGTGATAAAAGTCAAAAATAAGGGATACAAACACAACAAAATGTAGTAGAGGAAGAAAGTTGAAATTATATATAGATTCACATATTTATTCTGCAGACAGATTCTGTCTCACTTTTCAGTCATTTCACTGTCAGTATCTTAAAAATGAAATAACAAGCCAACTGAGATCTCTAGAAAAGTACATCTCAGTCTCTCAAGAGCAGTATCCATCATAATTGTGTGTCACTATGAGTATGGTGCAGACTTCAGAAACATGTTTCAATCAAAAAGGATATCCAACTTGATAAATTTTTTTCTCTCCTGCTATCTATCCTCTATATAGCCTACAATTCTCTTTGTCTTCCAATTTGGACAGGAATTTTTTGAGAATGTCTAGTGATTACCCACATATTTCAAAGAATAATGGAGTCACTTATCACAAAACCAGAGAAGAGAGCTACCTGTATTATCAGGAAAAACTTACTGTCAGTGAAATCTCTCAGATGACATAGTAGCCCCAGAAGAATGATAAAATTCTCATGGTCTGAAGCATTTCAAAGCCAGACCAGACAGAACAATCAATAACACACCACAGAATACATTGGACAAAACAATTCAAACTAACAGGTACTTCCCACTTTTTTCAATTGGATTAATTCATTTCAAAAACAAAAACTTGTTGAGATTTAGAAACAGGCCCCTTTAGCTATAAAACAGCAACAACAACAACAACAAAAAATACTCATACAGCAAAGCTACTATTTTAGTTCCAATTTACTTTTTTGACCTCAAATCCTGGACTGAGGGCCAGCAGAAAGCCTATGAATTCCTTAAAGCTCTTCTAAGTTATGCTTTGATGGAAAACCTGGAATTCAAATATTACAGTGACTTTCTGCAGGACTCCTGAACAAAAAAACAAAAAAAAACAATTTTACTCACAGTACTATAATAACTGTCTTGACCAGAGATAAGAAATACAAATGTCATGTTCATTCACTTTCTCCATTCTTCAAATACACCATCAGCAAATATTTTAAAACAAGAAAAAAAGGCTGTCACCGAAATGTTTCCACAAAACACCACTTTGACATGTTCACAAGGTGGTAACACACTCTAGAACTACCTGTATTTAACTATTTGTAACTATGCAAACCATTGTGCAGCACTGCATTCGTTTACCCTAAACTACAAGCTGTAAGAGGAAAATAAATTTCAAGGCTAAAAATCCAGTTTGCTGAGAAGAGAACTTTTAGAACCTTTTCTTAATTTTTGTTAACGCAATCAAAGCAACTCCCACATTTCCTGCAGTAACCCTATGACACAGTAACTCTACCAAAACTTGCAGACTCCCTACACTAGTATATTGTCCTGCTGGGAACAGAACATAGTGTTTTAAAGTTACTTAGCCTAAAAAAGCCATTCTGATTTATGTTAACCAGATACCTGTTTCCATGTATTTTTATGCATAAATTGCTGTATATCAATGCAGTTTGACTGACTTTTCAACAGAAGAATTATCCCATATTGTATGTAGCTGGAGGATTTCAGTACTTGAGTCCTACATGCCTAAATGTTTAAAATTAAGAACAATTCAGGTGTAATTCAGACACCTAAACATCATCATGTAGTGCTGCTTTAGGAGTCTAAGGGCTTAGCCTCCTGATGCCACCCAAAAAGGCAGTGGACGTTTTACAGATATTGTGCCATATCTGCCCACACTCAGCATCTGCAGTGTCTATCCCATTACTATCTGAACTCATGTAAGGTCCATTCCAATCTCACTCCATCAAAATCTGCACTAATTTCAATGGCAGTGATCTCACAGTAGTACTGAGCAAGCAGAACTCCTTTACAGCAAAGACCTTGCCTAAAACATTTACCTCAGTGAGCAAATTAATATTTGTAACACAAAAATTCAGCTGGTGCAGCCTTTTCCCCTAACGTCTTTGATCTTATCCTGATTAAATGACAAACAGTCAGCACAAAGTATTGTCTAGACTTTTTTTCTTCCCCCTTCAGAAAAGGTCAGGTTTTACTATAATCAGTAATATGGGCTTGATTTTTTAATTTAAATTTACCCATTTCTTAAGGAAATTCCACTGTATTATTTCTTCAGCTAGGATAATACCGTGGACTGGGACAAGTAATTTCAATGGGACTAACTCTAACCTAAAAGGGTAAACTCTTCAGTCCTGATAGTTACTTTTGACTGCCATTTTTGGATACTTATTGTAGTATGTTTAAAAGTAAGTCAGGAAAGGACTTTTTTATGCGTTCCTTCAGGGGAAAGATTAATGACTGCTACTATCAAGTATATTTTCAGCTACTCTCACAGACCTGCTCTAGCTTAATGTACAGCAATACTTCTCTAAAACCAACTGAGCTCCTAATTTTCAAAAATTTAGCTGTTTCTTTATTGTATCAGTATCTCTTCCTTTGTACTTAATGGAACATATGTGTTCTGGTTTTATGTAGTGTTTATCTGTATCAATATATATGTCTCTGTTGTGCTTTTGATAGTCTCAGTGTTGGAAAAAGGGCAGTATTTCCTGTTTATTCCTCATTCACCCCATCTGATCATTTAAAAATTCATATGATTCTTTCACAGCTCAGCAGTGTTGTTGCTGGATACCTTCTCCATTTGAATACTAATGCTGTCAGTGAAATAACAAGGCAAATGTGCCCTACACCATTTCAGTAGCTTGTACAAGCAAAATCCTATTTCTTTCAACATATATACAAGAACTCCAGACTTCTTTCTGAGTTTGGGTTATACTAAGCCATGCTCTGAACCTTTGGAGTTTATTTCTTAAATACTTGGGTTTTTGGGTTTTTTTGGTTATTTTTTTACAGTCAAAGAAACTGCCAATTTGTTTAAAGATCTCCTCAGCACAAGCAAACTACATTAAATACATATGTTGGGAGCACTTTAAAAGAACAGCGATGTACTTTTAAAGAATGTACTTTTAAAAGAATGTGATGTACTAATAAATCAGGGCAGGATCAATCTTGAAGTCTTTCAGTGTGCTTGCATCCTAGAAGAATTCAGCACTAATAGGTGAATAGGTAAGCGCTGAAAGAAACAAGCAAATTGTATATAATTAAAAGCATCTGACATTTTCATACAAAGTATTCATTTCTTAACAAATAATATAAAAAAGATGACAGCAGGTGGGAACAAAATAAAATGTCAGAAGGCTCAAGAGTTTTGAAAATGCTGGAATTTGGATATTATTATCACAACAATAAGGCATCCCTAAAAGGCCTGACTTATTTTTTTAAGGCAAAAGCCTACTTTCTTGAAATTAGGCACTTCTATTTAATTTTATACTGAACACTGAAAAGTACTCAATTCTACAAAGAGTTCAGCATTAAACTGGAAGTGAGGTCACTCGACTTCTGATTGTCCTGTTGAGTCACTCATACACAGCTCTGATCTCTGACATTATTTGCTCTGTGTCATTTCCACATGTTTCCACATGGGCTTCCTCAGCTCACTGCAACACATGAAACTAAGCCAACAGCTGCATTTAGTGCACTTTGATGCCTTTCTAGAGAAGGTGATGAGGTACAGCAGAATTCACTCTGTGTTACGGCTTTTCATATTACCAGAATTCAATCACTGCCAATATGCCACTACAGGACAGAACCTCTACCAAAGTATCAACAGCAAAATTACTAAATATTTCCCTTTCTATGTTCTAAAAAATCTCAGTTATGCAAGAGAATGAATATATTTATTATTTTAAATCTGAAATACTCTTCAGAAATTCTTTAGTAATAAAGGCATCACAGAAAACAAAGAATTGCTATTAGGGCAGCACTACTGTTCAAGAGCTGTTCAAGATTCCAGGAGTCTGAGTGCCCCTGTACTTATCTGGTGCTGCCACTGAGTTACTGTGCAAATGCACAAGTCACCTCCCTTCTTTCAGCCTATTTTTTCTGTCCATACAATTGAGATGAAGTATCTTTCAGAGCAAATACCAGGACAACAAATATCCATAAAATAGATCAGTTATTATTATTTCAAAAATAATCTATTACGTTTGCATTTCTATGTCTAGTATTTTTTCTACATTTAGAGGCTTTGTATTGTATTTGGTTTTATACTATATTGAATAAAAGCTACACAGAGATAGCTACTGAATTTATGATCAATAGAAAACTGCAAATTTTGTCTCCCAGCCAATTCTATCAAATGATCCAGCACAACACATCAATAAAAAGTCCTGAATTGACGCTGTTTCCCTATTTCATGCCCTGTTTAAGTTCCCTGGGGATGACAGATTAATTTAATTCGTTTTACTGAACTGTCTAGTTGCTTTTATTGGCAAATCTACTCATAGGTAGAAATTTCTCTTGGGGTTAGCATTGTCCTACTGGTCCATTTTTAAAATAAAAGTGCATTCACTGTCACTTCTCATATAGTTCTCTGCTATGCTTTCTGCTGTGAAGACTGACATTTGTAAAGTGCCCCCACTGACACTTATATGGGAAGTTTAAAGCTGTTGTTTTTCCTAAATGTGGTTAATGTAAAAAGGAAGTAGACAGCCACAGTCAAATGGACTGTGAACTGAATATCTTGCCCAGCTTTCACAGGGGAATTAAGTTAATCTCAGCACAACACAGAATATGGCCCTGGCATGCCACCTGTAAGCACAGAAGTGATCAGTAACTTCCAAACTTCCTCCACTTGACAGTTTGTTCAACACAGAAGCATCAAAACAACAGCACCAGGGTTAAGAAGTTTCAATCCAAGGTGTGGCTTGCTTAGATGGGTCTAATCAAGTTCCAGGGAGTTCAACACACTGCCAGGCAGTGGGAGGGGTACGAAATACAGCAAAATTATCAGCAGGAATGGAATTAATTTAATCCTAGTGGTCAAATGCCCAGAACCATGGAAAAAATGCAAATCTTAACTTGGATCTGGGTAAGAATTTTGTTCATGTCAGCATTTTCCTATCCAGCTGAATGACCCCTAATCCTGTATTTTTAGAAGTGGGAGAGGAGTAATTCAAAATCTATATGAAAATTTTGAAGCTTGGACCATTTGGGGTTTTTTTTCTGTATTTTTGGTACAAGGTCAAATGAGATATTTTATGCTCCAGTGAATTTCCCATTTTTCCTCTAAGTTTTAAAATATGAGCAGATGCTGCCTTCTGATTGTGAGCATCAAAGCTTTGCACCAGATTTCAAACATTCTCCCTAAGATTTGAAAGAGGCTTTTGTCCTCTGTGGCAATTTTTTCAAAAGTGGAGTTGGATGGATTTCCATGAGACTTTGTCCAAAGTTTTTCTAGAACGTGTGTAGCTTTGAACACACCACTCATTGACCACATCTGCAGAAATCTGTATCATCCACTCCTTTGTAAATTCAACTCTTCTGAGGCTCCTGCAACTGCAAAGCTTTACAGTGAGTATGAAAGATTTCATCTTCCTGGACTCATGCTCTAATTTACTAAATTACATTTCCATGGGTTCACCAGCACTTTTGCCCATATATTCATCTTGTTAATATTATCCCTGTGACAAAAAAACACACTTTGGATGCTCTAAATAGGAAAAATAAAGAGACTTAACTAGAATCTTGACCTAGCCCTCAAATGCCCATCCATTACAGAACCAATAAAAAAGGTTTTAAAAAAAAATCTACTTACGGAGGAAGTACTCCTATAATTTTAAAATTTTATTTATTTAAGCTATATAGGTCATGTTCTGTTGGAGCAGTATGTTTTATAGGCTGAGGTCAGGGTTTCAAAAATATATTCACATATGTTTATCCATTTTCCATCAGAGTTGTAGATGTGGATAAATAGTCTTACTGTAGGATTTACTTGTCAATTAGTCTATAAACTCTCATTTTCTCACTGCACCAAACACATTTTAAAAAACAGAGCCACTGGGATTTTTAGGAATACTAAAATCTGGAAGATTAAACTTCCATATCAAACATAATAGTTTTATGGTCCAGCTAAGTTATAACATATCTCTGTGCTAGTTAAACCAAACACATATCATGAAACCAATTACATAGAATTTAGAAAGACTCTAGATCTTGTTCTATGTGAACTAAGAGAGTACCTTTCCAAATTGCAGAAGGAAGAAGAGAAACAATCAAAGGTAATATCAACATTCAGATACAATAAAAAGACAACTTTCTAAAAATGTGATTTTCTTGATTAGGATATAAGCAATTCTCAAAAAGCCAAACTGAAGTCAGGAATGTAAAAGTTCATTAATCCTGCTTCCCACATTCATAAGAATGAAACTACTCTCAGCAGAAGGTCCTAATGTGTTCACAGGGAGTCACTCCAGGCTATTTATAGCCTCTGAAGTTCTTTTTAGCTAGGCTAGAAGAGCCAAGGATGTTTGGGTCCTTCTACTCAAGGTATATTCTTTACAGCTTCACTGTGTGTAAATTTAACATTTGAATAAAAATTTAAAAATCACTAGGGTATCAGATTCTTATGAGATGCTTTCAAGAATAACATAGAAACTTCAGCTGAAAATATCCTTGCAATGCCAACTGCACATCTAGGATAAATTCATGCACAAGTGAAAATCACCTTCTGTAAATATGTTACTCTGTGAAATCAATGGGATCCAATTAGTTTTGTGTGTTTTCTGTTTCCAACGTTATGACAGACAAAAATCTATCAGATGACAATGTATGTTTTATGCTTTAAGTAAAATTTTTGCAGGTCACTAGTTTATAATGCAAACCAGCATGTTGGGTACTTTTAAAGGAAAATGAAAGTGGGAGGAAAACAAGTTGAGCTGTTCAGTTCACACCATCATAAGAACCTGCATTTCTAAGCATTTGATTCAGGTAAAGCTCTACCTTTTATATGATTTTAGTGGCAAATGCCTACAGTGACAGTGCAAGTGACTGAAATACACGCTGAGGCTTTTTGCAAGTAGCATCATGATATGCAGCATGCTTCTATGATAGGAGCTATCCCCAGTGTATCAATCATACATAAGAAGACCAGAACCGGATTTTCAATCCTCTTATCTCATCCCCCAGTGTCTCCTTTCTCTTCTATATTTTATAGGCAGGAGAGACAGAAAGTTGCCACAAGATTATTCCTGTGGTAGCTTCAGCTCCCCCACTGGTTTCCTGCTCAATGCTTGTGACTGGCACTTAGTTCTGCCTGAAGGATAAGGACAGGACAGACTTCTGAGTACCAATCAATGGGGCATGCCACATGCTGTAATTGAAAAATACAGTGCTTCTGCAATAGTATGAGGACATCACTTCAAGTGCAAAGCAGTGGTAAAGAGAACTGTGAGTAATATATAGCTTGCACTTATTTTTATGGCACCTGTCTGAACATGGTTAAAAAATGTGAACCTGAGCTACAGAATTGGAATTCTTGTAACTCAGCAATGCTCAGATCAAGGTTAGCTCCACTTTTTATTTCATCTGCCGAGCGTGAGATCTTTTCAGCCTAATCATCTATCTGATGTCCTGCTGTACCTTCATCCAAGTTACCTGTTAGCTTGGCACAGGATGGGCCTGGTTGGAAGTGACCACAGTGGGTCACCTGGTTCAACCTCCCTTCCAAAGCAGGGACAACCCAGAACACCTTGCACAAGATTGTATCCAGAGCAATCTTGAGAATGTCCACTGAGGGAGACTCCACACCCTCTCTGGGCAATCCAGTGTTTGGTCACCTGCAAAGCAAATATCTTCTTCCTCATGTTCAGGTGGAACTCCTGTGCATCAGTTTCTACCCATTGCCTCTTTTCCTATTGCTTGGCACCACTGAGAAAGGCCTGGCTCCATCCTCTGACACCCTCCTGTCACACACCTACAGCATTGATAAGGTCCCCTCTCATTCATCTCTTCTCAAGGCGGAACAGGCCAGACTGCCTCAGCCTTTCCTCCTAACTGAGATGCTCCAGCTCCTCAATAATCTCTGCAGCTCTCTGCTGGACCTGCTTGAGGAGCTCCAAGTCTCTCTTGCCCTGAGGAGCCCAGAACTGGACACAGAATTCCAGATGTGCCTCACCAGAGCTGAGCAGAGGGGCAGGATCGTTTCCCTCGGCCTGCTGGCAATGCTGCTCCAAATGCACCCCAGGATCCCATTGGCCTTCTTGGCCACTGCTGCTCTTGGACAGCTTGTGTTCCACCAGGACCCCCAGGTCCTTCTCCACAGAGCTGCTTTCCAAGAGCTCAGCCCCCAGCCTGTGCTGCTGCAGGGGGTTGTTCCTCCCCAGGAGCAGGACCTGCACCTGCCCTTGTTCAATTTCAGAAGGTCCCTCTCTGCCCTTCTCTCCAGCCTGTCCAGGCCCTTCTGAAGGGTTTCACAGCTCTCTGGGGTATGGGCCACTGCTCCTGGCTTTGTGTCTGCAGGAACTCGCTGAGGAGGCCTCTGCCCCTTCCTCCAAGTCAGTGATGAATTAGGTAAACCAGACTGGGCCCAGCATTGAACCCTGCGGGACACCACCAGTGACAGGGCCCCAGCCAGACCCTGTGAGCTGATCATGACCCTCAGGGATTTGCCACTCAGCCAGTTCTCAACCCACCTCACTGTCCATTAATCCAGCTCACCTGAGTTTGCCTACAAGGATTTTGTGAAGGACAGTGTTGAAAGCCTTGCTGAAATCAATTTAGACAATATCCACATCCCTCCAGGTAACTGTTTCATCACAGAATGCAATCACTTTTTAGAAGGCACAAGCACAGGCACAGCACAGTCATCTAGTGTCAGTAAAGCTGTAAAAGTACCCAAATTGCACACTTCTAATCTCAGGCCATCTCACACTATTAAGTACTTTCCTTAGGCTCTTCTTTTATGGAGACTTCTCAAGCAAAACACTGCAAGATGTACTTAGGAAACATCTATCCTTCCAAACAGTGCATGTTCCCCCCTCCTCCCCAAAGCAAGCATAAATGGCTAACCACCTGTAGAGACACAGCAGCCTGGGAAACAATCTTTAGAAAGTTGTCCTTAAGGTTCCCACTGCTGAGAGGGAAAAAAAAAGCTTCACAAGGATTTGCCTAAAGTCACAGAGCAGGTGAGTAAATACCACTGCTCGTCTTTTTATCTTTCCTTCTGTCTGTGGTATCTAACAGGAGATTTGGGAAATTACATACATACCTTTCAAAAGATATGTGAATGTACTTAGAAACTCCTCATAGGACTGCTCATGGCTATTAATAAATTGATCAAGGATGCTGCTCTTTAACAGTTGTTCTCCCATGATCATCCACACTTTGAGAGTCCAGTAGTATATCTGGTTTTGTAGGCTGCTCCTGCAATAGAAAGAAAAGAGCTATATATACCTGCAGGCAGAAAATAAATCAACAGAAAAGTCCCTAGTTCACACAGATGGGCACTAGAAAGTATACTTTTTTCTTCTCTCCTTGTGTAGTTCTATCTCGTCAGTGGAACTTTACTCAACATTTCTCCCAAATTTCACATGGACATAGAAATTTTAAGTACAAAAGGAGAAATTGTGATCATTTATGCTTGAAATTTATGACCTTGTGTAACATGGGCCACAGAAGAGCCTTGGCTGTTCACTCCCTTAAGTTGTTCAGTCTTTCAAACCCTGCCTTCTTTGCAGAAACAGTGACACAAACAGCATGTTGTATTTAACAACCAGGACACAGCTATACATTCAAATTTTGGACTGAGTCCATCATCTTCAGGTGCACTGCTCACTGTACCATCAAAGCCACAAACTCAGATTTTGGACCACACATAAAATGACAATGACACACATCTGTGTGCGTGTGTGTGTCTGTGTGTGTGTGTGTGTATGCTGAGGCAGGACACAGGACAGGGACAGCATGCTGGAGACAGACAGCCATGCAGGAACATGAGGATCACTCTTGAGAAGGGAACAAATGCTGAGAGCTGAAGGAAGGGAGCTCCACTCTCCAGTCACACAGCAACAGCTTTGCAGCCCACCTTCATCACTTAACCAGACTCTGCAGGTCCTGAACAGCCCTCGGTGAAGCATGCTGAAGTTAAACTTGCTCCTAACTCAAAAAAATCTGTGTAAATGCATTTTAACAGCTGCATGACGCTAAACACTCACCCATATCACTCATTTTTCATACACATAGGTCCACACTAATAGAACCAGTTTGCACACGTAAACCTGATCAAGGAACGCATTATACACAAAATGCTCAATTTGCATGTGCTCCTCTGTCTCCTCTCCCGATTTACCACAACACTAAGAGGTGGATTTTGGGAAAGAAAGCTTAATTCTTTAGTAAAACTTCAATAATACTAAGGAAAGACTGCCAACCTGATACTGAAGTTAAATAAGATTGAAAAATAATTGTTTGGAGACCAGAAAGAAAATAAAGCATGACTTCTAACATAAAGCCCTAATTTTGTTGCATTGCCTGCTTCCAAGGAAGACTAATGTTCTGAAGATATCAGAATACATGCATACCCACACGACCTAAAGTTTAAGTTTTCTAATGTTTTACAAAATCCAACCATTATTAATCTCTCTGTGGACTGACAAAGCAGAATACAACTCAGCAGACTCTCAAAGTTGTTTATGTCTATTACAGGGCTTTGAGAGACAAGCAGTGCCTTCTATTCCTCATTATGATTATTAAAATCATTACCTGAAATAGTGCTGTGATTTGTAAGGCTATTGTAAAAGAAAAAATGTATATATCTACTAATCAATAAAAAGTTAATAACTTTGTTCTTCTTTTAAGTCTGGTGTCTCAGATCTCCAGCTCCCTTACAAACACTAACAAAATAAACTTAAAAACATTTCCATAAGGAAGAGAAAACAAATACTATTCCCACTAACAGATTAAAAAAACAAGTCACCAGGAATTTAAATGATTTAAAAACAAGTTAGTGGAGGGCTGACAGCCAAGCTTACATTAATTCACTCTCAAACGCTCCAGGAAACTAGAAAATTAATATGCATTTTGGGGGCATAATCATATCCTTAACCATCTGCATGGCAGCTTTCTCTGTGAAAGCCATGCTCTGCAGCCACCAGATCTTCAGCCTGAGATTCAGCACCCAGACCAGGTGGTATCAAAAATCATGTATTTCAATTCTTACTCTGCTGTGCAGCTTCTACTTCCTACAGAATGTGGGAAACTTCACTTCAGATATTCCCTTGCACAGCTGTTATTGAGGTCTACAGAATCATCTCCTCACGGAGAGCAAAAACCAGCCAGGTCCTAATGAAAGCCTAGGTTCTGTCAGAAAAACAGCCACTTTCCCAGACAACAGAGGAGAGACTGGCAGCCAGAACTACCTGTTCCCGGCTTGCAATCATTTTCCAGAACTGTTGGTGCTGTAGCATGGCCCTAAATAACAGCAAGTGCAGATGATTGTATGGGGGGAATATCTACTATCCCTGAAACTGAACATGTGCTTAGGATGGGTGGTACAAGAAGGGTGTTCAAAAATTTATCTCAACCCATCAAGGCTTTGGTATTTTTTTCATTTTCATTCCACTTTGTTTTCTGCTGCTTCCCACCTACTTTATTCCAGAGTCTCTCTTAAATGATCACCACACTGTGTCAGCCACAGAAAAGTTTTGTGAGGTGAACAGCTGAAACCAGGCTGACCAGAAGGCTCTCACCTTTGCTAAGGAGCCAACCAGTAGTTTCTACAAAATTAAAAGGCTTCAGCAAACACCCAATTCACAGCCTCAAGGCAATGACTCCTTTAAACTATCCTGAAAAAATGAAAAAATACACAGTAACGGATTGGAATCCTCCACCATTTAAAAAGTTGATACAATGACACTTCAAGGAATGAAATTACTGCATTGTTCTGGTAAAGAATAGATACTACTAAAATCAAAAACTTATCTTCTTTTTTCCCCAAAGGAATCAAACTAACTTGGAAGTGTCAAGGAAAGTAAAGCAAGGGTATCTGATCCTTTCTTTGCACTGGCTTTGGATACTTTTAGAATCAAATATCAGTAAGTGATGCATTCAAGCAGCAACTATGCTTTCTTCTTTTTGCATTTCACTCCTGCTCATCCATCCAAATTAATGAGGTTTCTTGAGGCAATCACTCATTAAGCCTTGCTGATCATTAGCAGATTGTGCAAAATCAATTTTATTTCTCAAAACACAGTCTTCTTCCAAGCAGTTTAAGACAAATCAGAAATCTCTGCATTAAATCAAAGAGGCAGGTCAAGTGAGTACTAGCATGATTTCAATTATACAGTGATTAATTCTATTAACACAAAATGTGCTGGAATATAAACTTCCTGGTTTATGTTGCATTTTTAAGTGTTTTATGTTTGTTTAAAATACAATAGAGGCAATGAAAGAAAAATCAAGATTATGAATTTTTTAAGGAAAGAGCAGTAAAGCTAATTGTCTCTACAAACATAATAAAATCTTATGTAATGTAATTTTTCAGGGAGAAAGAACCAACTTCACTAGCACTTCTGGCATAGGTTCAAGTCAGATTTTCACAATATGGATTTGCCCTCCTAGAAGTCATTCTCAATTTCAAAAAAAGGCTGATTAATAAATGGGTTTTTTTAATAGTTCACCCATAGATTCAGAAAAAATATCCACTAGGTACATCTGTTATCAGGATTTTATAATTATGTCTACAAAAATCAGATTGAACATAAATACACTATTTTTAAATCTTATACTCTTTTGCCACTGGAAAATGCCGCATCTTTTTTCCCTACAGAGCTATCACAGTAACTACACTTTTAACAAAATTGTTGCAGCAATGAAGAATGAGGGAGCAGCACTGCAAAAAGAATGAGATTTTAGCAGACTAGTGCACTCAGAATCAATTTAAGTCTATCTAAGTTCTGGCTGCTCCCGAAAAGGCCACCACCACCCCCACTTCCTCTTCACCTCCTGGTCCACCACTCCAGTCCATCTCTTGGGCAGACAAAATCAACCACCAATACAAAATAAACCACCAACACAAAACCTGGGAGTAAACAGAGCAAATGCATACAATATTCTGTTTTAAAGATATATTCTCCGATCTGCCTTTCAGCTGTTCGATCACGACTGCCTATACGAGGGGACAGCGTGAGCAAGGGAAGGATGCAGGATTGCCCCTTTGGCAGCCTGTCATAGCTGCTTATGCAACCCAGAAAGCGCAGCCTCCTCAGGAACACCCTCACAAATGGCCCAGAAAGCTGTGCCTCCTCCATGCTGCAAAAGCAGCTGCCAGCAGGGCACTCCTACACCCACCGCGCTGAGCTGGAGCCTGCAGTGCACATCATCAGCCCCCACGGCGCAAAGAGGCAGGCAAAGCTGGAACTCAAGCCTGTCCTTAACAAATGCTTGTTGTTAGCTATGCACCGTGGCTGCTGCCTTAACAAACATCCCAGGATGGTGCTTTAAAAGTAGGCCAGGTGAAAGGTGTGATTCTGGGAATTCCTGCTTGAGAAAGACATAAAACATTTTGAGTCAAGCAGTTACCCATTTTCCTGCAGGCAGAAAACTGCCTCCTTCTTGTCTAGACATCTGCAAACCTACATTTGCAGAAGAAAGCCCTCCCTGCTCTACTGTCCTGCCCTACTTTTCTCCCTCCTCCTCCTGCTACCACCACCTGTGGGGAGGCAGAGCTCCAGGAGCAAACACAGAGGCACCAAGTTCTGGCCACAAGCAGGTGCAGGTCAACCCAGCTGGAGGAAAAAACTGAAAGGTACGAAGGACAAAAACTTTCAGATGAAGTTCCTTCCAACATCTCTCAATTCAATGTGATCTACACAGTTAATCCTGTTAAAATCAACTGGATGTTTGCCATTGCCTTCAGCAGGAGGCCTTAAGGGCACACACTTAATGCATCAGCAATTTGTGGGGATGGGAGCTGCATCTGCTTTCCTGAGTGCATTACTGAGCCTGAGAGCTGACCTCTAGATGGACAAAAACATGTGCCTCTCATGCCCAGCTCATATGAGCTTTTAAAGGATATATTCATGGGCTTTAATTGCAAGCAAGCATATTGATCCTTTTGGATTTCAGTGCTATTATGCCAGTGCCATACCTGAGCAGAATTTTTTTTTATGAATTTCCAATGGCTTCAAGAGTACTGCTCCCTTTAAAGATAACCTGAAAGCCCATGGCAAGAGTAACACTTCATCCAAACTGCAGCAGCCACTGCCCCCTGGAATGTGATTGCCCAGCATCTGACAGTCAAAGCACAGCTGGATTCAGTCACATATTTTAGATAAGCCCTCCAAATAAAGCCCTCTCCCTCACAAGTTAAATACTGTTTACTGTCAGTTTTAGATGAGACAGAAAATTGAAGACTGTAGGATGCTGGACTCCCTGTGCCCTTTTTTTACAGGTTTCAGCCTGTGGGTCCTGGCTAAGTATCCAGCACATTTGCATTCTGGCTGGTAAACCCTACACAAATGAGTAAGGCAGCTTTCCCTTTCCCTGCTGAGCTGGAGTGCATTACTGCAACCCACAGGAAGCCAGCTACATTTCAGCTCAGAGATGACTGTGTTTTACTGGCAGAAAATATGCTGAAAAGCCTGGAAATATCTCAATGCAATTTGGAATGATTTGGGATGAAGAAGACACAAACAACAAATTATTTTAAGAAATTAATTGTAGAAGAAGAAAATCAAGTGAAATAAAGCATTTCCATAACAGTGAGCAATCTGCTGAAAATATACTAGCTCTGTCTGTGTTATTAAAACAGAAATTGTGAAAGAAAAGTCTATTTATTCCTTTTCACATGGGTTCTTTGCCAGTTAAATTCAGGATGGAAGTCTTCTTGCTATGACCAGGACAGTTTTCAACATAATTTGCCTACCATGTAGTTACATTAATCTGAAGCTATTTGCTGCAGCTTCTCCAAAGCACTTTGTCACTGACAGTCAGAGACCAGCTTGGACAGACCATGTCCTCATCCAACAATGGCACGCTGTTGTCACCAAAAAAATTTAATTTCTCCATCTTCTCAACTACAGTAACTGGAAAAAGAATTTATAAAGATAAGGCATATCAACTGGTAGAAAAAGTACAAAATTAATGTAAAATATTAAAGTGACACAACTGGGGACTAGATTTTTCACTTAAATGTTTGTTGGGTTTTGGGTTTTTTTGTTTTTGTTTTTTTTTTTTTGCTGGTAGATCTTTGACCACAGACCCAAACAAGAGTCAAAATACATCAAACACTTAGATAAAAAGCTGTTGAGTTGGCCCTACTGAAAATACAAACAAATGTGATCTGAAAGCCCTCAACTTTGGGGAAAGTTCTTCAGCATTCAACTCTGCGCTACAATTTCCTTTTATCTTTGTTTCAGAAGAAAAGGCCCATATGGATGCTACAGGGCACAGTGCCTTAGCACTGCCTTAGCACTCTTATTTCAGATGAAAAACATCAGCACATCCTATCTGCATTACAGTTATTCAGTGTCTCAAGACAATTTTCACAAACATTTGGTGTGTTTGCTTTGCTGTACTAATCAAATTCCATTTCAAGTTCCTTCTATTTCTATTCTCACAGCAGTTTCAAATGGGAGTTGAGATATTTCTAAAATACTGTGCAGCAGATGTTGTAACTCAGGAGTGGGTGAAGTAGGGCCAGGAAAACAAAAGCAGGGAGCTATGAAGAGTAAATTGTTTTCCAGGTTTTTCTGTTTATTTGTTGTGCTGTGTTATGCAAGTGGCTTATCCTCTGTGCCCCAGCACTGCTAGCTGTTGAAAGGATATGTTCCCAGTGGACTTCCCAGCCTCTCAGTATTTATTTGGTGCTGGAGAAAAGCACTGTGAAACTGATGAAAAATGCCATAGAAGGGTGCAAAGTTTTATTAGTCTTTCAAGGTCTGATCAGAAGGCCACTGAAGGAGAAAAAAAGACATTTCTAATTACTTCAGTGGACTTTGAGTTGGACTTTTTAGTCAGCCTTCACTCAGTGAACTGCATGCATTTGTCATTTCCTTTGCTCTGTTTCAATGTCATTGCCTGCTTGCAGCAGAGCACTCCTGGGGAAAGTAGTATGCCAACCAGCAAGAACTGTTTTCTTTTACTACCTATTGAAATTATTTTTTAACTCAACATTTATTTTAAATTATGCTTTAAAATGGCACTGAAAAATTCTGAAGATGATCACAAGGTTGATAGGTGTAACAGAGTAAAAAAACTCAACCCTAAACAAGCGTATGCTGCAGATATTTACAACCTAAGAGGCACCTGCTGTCACTCTGAGCTTCTTCCACAGCAAAGAGTTAAAGCTTCTGGAGACTGGTGGGTTTCTTGTTGTGCCATCTGAAGAGAGGAGAGGAAAGGAAACAACCCAGTCACAGCCAGTTAGCCACAGCAGATCGAGTTCTCAGAGCACATCTGCAAATTAAGCAGATAGAATCCCCTCCATCAGGCTGTCTCTGCATGCCACGAGCCCCCTGGGCTGTCACAGAAGATTCCTCACATTGCTCACATTTGAATCCCAATTACACAGAAAGATTACAGAGGACGCAAAAAACTGCTATCAGCCAGGTACGTCTGAATTACTGCTTTGCTCAAAGCAAACTTGGTTGGTACACTTAGAAAATGTTTTGAGAAATACTATATAAAAAATTTCCTTCCTTAAGCTTCTTTATGGAGGACTTCAAACTTCTGTGTGTGTCTGGATATGATTTTGATTGTGGACAATTTGGAAACAGCACTTGCTTTTCAGGGGTACGCTTTTCCATTTTGGAAATGAAAAAACAGATCTATCAAAGGGAAAAAACCACAACACTGCAAAATCAATTTAATTCTATACTAGGTACCTGTGTTCTCATCAAAATAACTGCAAACTAATTAATGGTCAGCAATGGGTGTTTGCCAGCTAAGACTCCATTATATCCTGCATTTCATTCTCTCAGTGCCCAATCAGTGCAGCTCAAATATCTTATTTTTGTATAAATGAAAAAAGGTTCTTTGTGTTTGCTACAGTTCATAAGATCAACTCATTAGTCATTCATTATTTTGCAGCATTCAAATTACTGTGAAATTACTACAAATAATACTTTCAATGCTGAAAAATATGAGATGTCACACTAAACAGCAGCACTGATTAGTCATTGTTCTCCTGATTAAAATGTTTTTGTTGCCTAACTAGCAGGTAACAGGCAAAGCACATAGGTGAACAAACCATTTATGGGCAGGGTCAAAGAGGACAGTAAATAATAAATACAGTCTGTGAGGGACTCAGTGCTTAAACACTGTCATCTAGAGACATTTCATGAACACTAGATTTACCAGGATCTAGGACACAGAACAATGGCAGACTTGCTTCCATAGGAGAAGGCTGAAGACAAGGAAGACTATCCAAAGGTATATGAAATGTCAGCTGCTGTTTAGGTCACGCATGCTACCCCTTGCCTCTAAAAGATGTTCCTCCTGTACTTCTCTGTGACCACCTAATAAGGTTTCTGAAATGGTACATCACCCAAAATTGTAACTATGTCCATCTATTTCCATAGTAAGCACATTTCAAACTACATTAGCTACTGTTTTTAAAAAACACCTTCTGTCTTCATCTGATCCTTCTATAAATGTATTTCCCAATGCATCCATCAACATCTGAATTCCTTATGATCTCTTCTTGCCATATAAACAACTCTTATCTGAAAAGTCTGCTCAAAATACTGCTTGATTTTAAAATACACAGGGAGAATATTAGTTTTTCTCTTTCTGTTCACTTAGTTTCTAGCTCGGGTGTCTACTGCTTCCCAAATAGGGGGCTTATAAAAGTAGTGCTGCGATTCTCATTTATTTGTATAATCTTTACAGCTTAACCTTCTATAAAAACACCAAATATGATGAAGTATGACTCAAGTCATCATAACTGGCAATTGTTTATTAACTCCCCCTCCTTTCTTATTTGTCTTTACTCATTGCAGTGTCTCTCTCTCAGTATCCTGTGTGGTACCACAACAAAGGCATTTGTCTGTTTATCTCTGCACCAGCTGTAATGCTAATCCAACTTCAGTTTTGAGCATAAAGCCACAAAAAAGCACTTTAAACTCTTTGTTTATAAGGTTAGATCTTTTGGGTTCCCCAAAGCTGTTCAGGGTTAGATGAGCCATGGCCCAAAGGAATCAGTGGTATTGGAAGGTTAGAGTTGGAGGTCAGCATAGCCAGAGAGCAACCACACTGTATTGACACACTGTAATTAGCAGGAAAATACATGGAAAGCCAAAGCAATTCCAGGCAGTGTCTAAGAGCTACTTCTGTCCAAAAATCTCAGATAAACATTCCTTCCATTACAAACTGAACTGCTTGCTTATGTAAAGTTCAAGAAATATTAAGAGACAACAAGGAAATGTGTTTAAGTCTTCTTAACCAGTATTTTCTGTATGTCTATCAATCAAATAATTTTCACTGATCTTTTCTCCACTCTGTATCTGCAGACTCTTCAGACAGAGAACTCTTCAGAAGTGAGTACTACTCAATATCTGGGAAATAGTTTGTGACATTGTGGACACTAAAAATTGCCCTATATGGAGATTCCTTAAGTATATGTAAAAATATAAGATGCGTACCAATATGTCAATTAAATTGTTGGCCACTTTTAGTACTCCCGTTAGACTTCCAATATAAACCAGCAGTCAAATGTAGAACAGGAGAGGTAGAAGATAAAGAAGTCTAATTTTGTCATATAGAACAGAAATTTTCTTATGGCATCTTCAGTATGGAAGACATTTATTTTTCTAAAGATCCTTAAAACCAAAGGAGCTAAGTAACCAGACAGTACGGAAGAAGAGAAAAATTACATCTAATCAAGTAAACCTAGCTTAGTGCAAGCTCCACTGATGATGCCATTTTTGAATGCTCGTAAGAAACAAGCAGCAGATTCCTGTTTAGCATATCACCTGAAGGTAAATAAATTCATAAGTCTTTCTTTATGCATAATAAGGACACAACCTGCTGTGTATACCGACATGCTCAGAAAAGGGTTCACTAATTTAATTAACTTATAACCGAACTTCACCCACAGTGCAGTACTTCTGAAAAGAAATCTAAATGTAGAAAAAACTAGCACCGTCAGGGCAGAGGCATTAGGCTATACAGTGAACAGAACTCAACCACGATCTCTGGATGATTCCACAAGGTAAGACAGCAATTCCATTGATTGTTTTTCAAACAGACTCAGGAATGGCTAAGCCTACCCTGTCTGTGTGCTCTGGCCTGAAAACACCTCACCTTTGAAAAACATTCCATGGCAGGTCCCTATTTTAACACAGCAGTTCCCATACCAGGGAATGCAGGCAGGCAGTGCAGCAATATGGTACAACATGGCAATTGATGCAGCGTCATCAGTTCCCGTGTTTTTACAGCAACTCTTCTTCTACACAACGTTGTTCAGATCCCCCCAGGTTTTGATGTCATGTAACTAGAAGATATCAATCCTTCCTTAAAAAAGAAACCCTATGTGTCTTGTTTTTGTTGTCACAGAAAAATGAAAAGCAGCAAGTGTTGTGGTGTGTTGCAATATCCTGTTTTACCTTCTCCCTTCCCCCTCGCCCCTCGCTGAGTGTGCCCTGTCAATCAGGCTAACATACCAGCAAGGCGTCGTGTGATAGGTGTCCCTAGTACCTTGAGACCCTGCCCCTTCACCTGGTTGGTGACTCACCTGTCCCCTCCCCTTCCCCTGTCCTGAGCTTAAAATGTGAATGAGACCATGTGGCGCCATTCTGTTATCAGCAGTAGCCCAGTGCAGACGTATCTGTGCTCATGGAATAAACATCTGGCTACCTTCTAGCAGAATCCGCTCCCTTCTCTTCACCATCGCCAGAAGCTGTCCCCTGAGGTAAACGGAGTCCTGTCTTGTGCCCCGCTGCACTCTGCCGCCAGCCAAGGTATCTTTGAGGTATAACACCGCAGAGCTGCCTGTGGCCCAGCAGCGAAGGTCAGAACTGGCCTAGGCACCATCTAACTGGTTATATTGGGATACATATTCCAATATAAGCAAGGAAAATATAAACCCTAAAACTTTCAAAAAAAAGAGCAATTACATTTTTAAATCTAAGATTTAGTGGGGTTTTTTTCTAATATTTTGTTCACATCTGTAAATTCTGGGGATTTGGCAAAGGCTGGGACAGAGAACTTGAACATTTACTAAAGAGCATCAGTCTACTGCCACCAAAGGCACGGCCAATGAATCAGCCAGTTATTTCCCTCCCTGGTGTCTGTGCTCTCCAAAGCTCTTTCACAGTCAATATCCAGGCTGATTACATAAACTCCTTTCAGTCTTCAAACAAACAGGTTTATGAGAGCATGAGACACCCCTTGAAGCCCACTCATGAAAGCCTGAGCACAGCGCACCGATGACAGGCAGAGGATTCGCGCCCCCCAAAGCCCCAGCGGGACTCGCAAGCCCGAGACCCCGACCGGGCTGCTCAGCACAAGCTGAGATTCACCTCGGCCCTGCTGCCCCAGCCAGCCCTGCATGGCTGCACAGACAGCGGGCACCTCCCTCTTCTAAACGCAATCAACAAATCCTGACGTTTTCTTGTAAACAAAACATGCAGTCTCAAGTTTCCGTGCACGCCGCTCCTCCAGCCCGCTGGCTGCGGGGCCTGGGGCAGGCTCCCGGCCCGGAGGCCCCTGCCGCCCCGGGCGCGCCCGAGCCCCGCCGGACGAGGCTCCTGCACTCGGGGGCCCAGGGCTGCGGCAGCCGGGAGGCTCCAGCCCGGCATCCCCGGCCGCCTCGGGGCGACAGACGGGCAGGAAATCCCGGCTTGCGGCATCTCCGGCGCCTCTCCCTCCGCCCCGGGCGTGCCCGGGCCGAGCCCCGCCGGCAGCAGACAGGCCCAGCGCCGCGGCCGCACTCACCGCCGCCCGCTCGCTGAGCCCGCCGGTCCCGATTCCCCACGGCCGCTACAAGGAAGCGGCGGCCGGGCCGGGCCGGGCCGGGCCGGGCACCCGGCGGGAACTACCGGCCCCAGCAGTCCGCGGGCCCGCGTTCCCCTGGGAGCGGCCGCGCCCGCCCCGGGAAGCAGCGCCGTGTGTGGGCTCCGTGTGCCGACAGCCCGTGTTGAGCACAAAATCCCCAAAATACCGCGGAAATGGTGCACGCCTGGTGCTTGACTCATGTTTTGAGACGCAGAAAAGCGTGTCTGTGTGGGTTTCAGAAGTGAACTGCAGCGCGATTCCATAGGATTTATTCAAGCTGTGTTAAATAATTGTGATAGGATCTAATCACAGTAATTGTGATAGGATCTAATTGATCTGTTTTGTTTCTTTTATTTTCTCAGCCACAATATGGCCCAGTCAACAGACAGAATGTCCCTGCAGATGGTATCCACCGTCAGTAACTCATCCTTGCTTCAGCCGGGCTTCTCTCTCCTGAATTTTGAGGGGCATGTTTTCTTTTTTGGTCAGAAAGGATGGCCAAAGAGATCCTGCCCCACTGGTGTTTTCCTTCTCGATATAAAGCAGAATGAGCTCAAAATGAAACCTGTCTTCTTCTCCAAAGACTCATGTTACCTTCCCCCTCTCCGCTACCCTGCTCTTTGCTCGCTCAGAAGCGATGCAAGGGCTGATGAGTACCAGTACATCATCCATGGTGGTAAAACACCTAACAATGACCTTTCTGATAAGATTTACTTTATAAGTTTGGTTAGCAAAACTAGCAAGAAAATGACATTCCAATGCATTGAGAAGGACCTGGGTGGAGATGTGCCTGAAGCTAGATATGGGCATACAATTAATGTAGTTCACAGCCGGGGGAAAAGCATGAGTGTTCTCTTTGGAGGGAGGTCATATACTCCTCTTGCACAGAGAACCACTGAAACATGGAACAGTGTAGTCGACTGTTTGCCATCTGTGTTTCTCATTGATTTTGAGTTTGGATGCTGTACATCATACATGCTTCCAGAGCTTCAAGATGGACTTTCTTTCCACGTTTCAATTGCCAAAGATGATACAATCTACATCTTGGGAGGCCATTCACTTCAAAATAACACCAGGCCCCCCAACTTGTACAAGCTAAAAATTGATCTGCCCCTGGGCAGCCCGGCTGTGACCTGCACCGTCCTGTCAGGGGGGATATCAGTGTCAAGTGCTATAGTGACCCAGATCAGTGACACTGAATTTGTCCTTGTTGGTGGCTACCTCTCAGACAACCAGAAACGGCTGGCATGTAACACCATAGTTCTGGAGGATAATAAGATAGAGATTGTTGAAAATGTGGGCCCAGAGTGGACACCAGATATTAAACACTGCAGAATGTGGTTTGGCTGTGATATGGGTGAAGGGTCTGTTTTGCTGGGCATTCCAGGGGCCAACAAACAAATAATCCCAGATGCAAACTACTTCTACATTTTGAGATGCAAAGGAGCAGAAGAGGACAAGGAAGAAGAAGTGATGACACAAACTTGCAGTCAGACATCAAGTGAAGACCCTGGAGACTCCACTCCATTTGAAGATTCGGAGGAGTTTTGTTTTAGTGCTGAAGCCAATAGCTTTGATGCTGACGATGCTGATATTTACAATGAAGATGACGAAGAAGATGAGTCAGAAACAGGCTACTGGATCACCTGCTGTGCCAGTTGCAATATTGACATCAACACCTGGGTCCCTTTCTATTCAACAGAGCTCAACAAGCCTGCAATGATCCTGTGCTCCAGTGGGGCTGGCCACTGGGTCCACGCACAGTGTATGGATCTCTCAGAGACCATGCTTCTACGTCTCTCAGAAGCAAATGTCAAGTATTTCTGCAACAAGCACATTGACCTTAATAAAGGGCTACAAACTCCCCAAAAGGTGGCGTGCCTGAAAAAGCCACCCATGAAACCACTGCGCAAAAAGAAACCCATGAAGTTATCAACATCAGCGAAAAAGTCCTTCCTTCGGAGACTCTTTGAATAGATTTACACTGCTGATTTGTATTCACCTGGGAGGAAATGAAATCACAGGCAAAGGCAACAATGGTTGAAGCAATGTGGGTTATTGGAGCTTGAAGAGATCGTCTTATTTCAGTTATCTCAATGTTTTTGTTACATTTCAAAGCACATGAAATTTTTCTGTCTCTTATGTGTATTTTTGTAGTACCCAGACAGGGACCCCCATCTTGAAGAGCACTGTGCAAACACACAGCCAGACACTGGTAAACTGTGTGCTGAATTTTGTGCTATAACTGAATTTTATGCTATAACTTACTCCCCAGTAAGTTTAATGGAATTGCTGGTAGGGTAGGACATTGTCCCATGTAGTCAGTGCTGTTACCATCTGTCCCTTAAGAACATTATATTGCCCATTTAAATTTTTTATCTTAGTCAGTAGTTCTAGAAATATTTGACCTAATTTATAGCTGCATTACTCTAGTTTTATGTTGGTGTAATGAAATAAAATGAGACTAATTATTCTGGTTTTAAACAAAAGTAGTGGTTTTAAGTCTCTTGTGTCAGAAATAATGAAATATTCAGATACTGAGGGTCAGTTTTCTTCAGGGACTTCCATTATGGAAGGCTTACATATGGAGCATTTAATTCTGGATAATTAATTTTTTATTTTGAGAGTTATGGAATGATTATATGTCAGTTTTGGCTACTGTTGAGGAATATCATCCAAAAGTAAAAATTAAATTGCTTTTTTTAAACTACTGTGTTCATCAACTGCTCTTTATGTTTGTATTTTTTAAAATTTAGTAAGATAATAAAGTTTATAATGAAAATTACTGTGGTTTTTTTCATGTATTCATGGGTAAATCAAATGCTGTAAATACTGAAGTTTACAAAAGGACAGCAAATATGCTTGGGAGGTCCATACGAGGCCTGATGAGGGATCTAGCTTGACAGCCACCCCATGCTGTGAGCTCCCATTGACTTCAGAAAAAATTCCTTCTGATGAGCAGGACTTTTATCCAGGACTCCAGGTCCTTCACTGCCCATTTCTTTCTCAGCTTTCCCAGGGTGACTGTGTAGAGTGTGAAAGCTTAGAAGTGCAAACTGTAGCTCAGAGGGATTCATTGAGCCAGTGGAGCATTGTGAGGGTAGAAACAAATGCAGTTGGCTTCTCAAAACATGAGGAGAAGATTGGATTCAGATTGGAAAGGACAGTGTCAAGGTTGAATAGCCCAAGAGTTTACTAAGATTTTTGTGGATTCTTTTATTGGCTATTTGTGAAGCCTCATCATTCTTGACGTTATTTTTTATTTTTGTTTCTGCTCTAAACAGCTTTTCAGAAAATCAATACCAGCAGCTCAACATTTGTGAGCCAACAATAATAGCTCAGTATTCACAGTCCAACTCTCATGCTGGATCCCTGAATAATAAAGAAAAACAGGAGCAGCTGTCAGCTATTTGATCACTATGTGCAGACCCTGAGCAGCCACTCCTTTACAAAGCAGTGTGTGGAGCACAGAATTCCTGTCAACACAAGACTTGTCTGCACAGTACTCCCCTTAAAACCTTAGCACCCCAAGTGAACAGCAAAGAAGAGTAAAGGGCAACTGTACAAAGTTTTCTTTTACAAACTTTTTATGTGCTGAGGGTCCTTAAAGTTTGGATTGAGCTTCTGAAGGGGAAGTATATCACCCTGACTGCCCTCTCTACAGCCTGTATATGGGTATAAATTCATGGATTTCAATGCCAGCTTCCCTTTTCCTTTGTTATGTTAGTTTATGTAAGCTCAGAGTATGTAGTGCTATATGTTTTTCTAAAGAGTAAGTTAATATCATGCAAAGTCCCTTCAAACTGATGAAATTAAATAGTCAATGTCCCCTTTTCAAGGTTAGTCATAGGTCTTAGAGAGCTGAATTGTCATTAAAAGATATCTTCATCATGCACTTATTTACATCAACCAAAAAAATCCACACCTACATTAAAGCCACATCATCTCAACACCAACAAAAAGGGGCAATATACTCACACAAAAAAACCTCCCCCCTTGCCACTTTGCCATTTTGCAGCACCAAAGAGATCCCCACAATTGCTGGGCTGCCCATAATTATTGAATTCCCTGGCAATACCCAGTCTGAGATTTTGCCTGTTACCTCTCTCAGTTACTGTCATTACCTTAAGTTCCTTGGACAGCACACTGTATGACAAATTTGTCTGCTAGTGCAGACAAATAAAAAAAATTGAAATATTTTGTGATGGGAAAGCTCAACACTGGCCTAGCAGAAGTGACATGTGGCCTGAGATAAAGCCTTGTGGCTCAGGCACTGGTGGTGTGGTTGCAGCATGCTGGGAGCAACTCTGAATTTCCAGAACTGACTCCTGCAGCTGCAGTGACTCCCTGAATCCCTGGGAGCACAAGCACACATTGTGGTTCTTACCTGAGCTGTTGTTCCTTACTTAACACTGTAGCTATGAAAAAAGCAATTCACAGTCAGACTTTATGTTATACCTCACTGGGCCCATAACATAAGTGTACCGTGTATTTGAGCTGGTTTTTTTTAAATGTATGGTTTATTTGAGTAGGAGGGGAAAATTGCTTGTTTAAAGCATGTCCCAGCTTCACAGTGAAAGGCTGTACCAGCAGCATTAAATCACATCTCAGAGGCTGTAGCTACTGCAGGTGAAAGAAGTTGTAAGTAAAACAGAAAATATTTGAAAGGACTTGAACATAAAGAGATACGCAAACTTCAGCCTGTGAAGAAGACACTTGACATAGCACTCAAGACTGCAGAAAGCACCTAATTTCCTGAGCCAGGTACTCCAAAAGCATTCATTGTCTTCAAAACCAGCTAATCAATACAAGACGTTTCTTGCTCAGGCAGGTTAGAATTAACAGATAAGATGAAGTAGATTTAAGTGCAGAAGTAAATCTCTATTGTATCTGCATCCAATTGACCCGTGTGTTTTGTAACCACAGTAAGCAGCATCATGGTTCCCAGACACATTTTAGTAACACTGTATTGCTATTATCAGCTTCTATGAGGAGAATATATGGATTTTACTGCTATTGAAAGGTGCTTGGACCTTGAAGTACCTGATTAATTTACAGGAAAAGCACAGCACAAACTTTACTGGTAGCACTAAAGCATGTGTTGTCGTTCAGAGTGACTCATTGCACCAATGGACCTTTGAAAGGAGTGGAAATAATGCAAGTGGGAGCCAAAAGCAGAAGGAAAATATTGAATTCAGATTGAAAAGGAATTTGTTATTTACTGCTGAACCCTATGTAATAAAGACAGAAGGACTGGCTTACTTCTTTTTCATGATTGGTGGCTTCAGTTCCCTCTGTATTTTATTTCCTACCCTATTCCATTTCAAACATGACTAACTTTTGGGAAAGGCTTGAGCCTTTGAAAATCAAACTCCAGTTTGTTGTCTCTACATTGAAAACTGTGGCACTGTGGAGCACATTTTTGCTTTGGAAAAAAGGCAAAAGAATAACCTCATAAACTCTGCAGTTTCTCAATACATAAACATGTACAGGAAGAACTGGGCTCTGGCCATTCCACAGATGTGCAGGACACCTTTGTAGAGATGGTGGTTACTTGTCCACTTGCTCAGAATGCCCATCTCCAGAGCAGGAGTATTAAAAATGCACCTCTTGACCTGTCTCCTGATGTGTCCGGTTTATCTCGGCTGTTTGAGGGGCCTGAAAAGGCCCGGGGTGGCCTTGGGGCAGCCCGCGTATCGAAGGACGAGAAGAGGCTTCAGTTCTTCTTTTGGTTTTTATGTTTATTAATTGTTTATCTAAAAGATGTTCTTTCAGCCGAACAGAGATCTGCTCAGCAGTCAGCCATGGGCACACTGTGCCGTCCCCTGGACCGCCACGTATCTTTATACCCCCAGTTACGTATACAATATTTATCATTTTTCCCCAATACCATCTATTCTTATAACTCGGTGTACTCTTAGTAATAACCAATCCAGGAGTGCCACCGTGGCCAAAGAAGATGGAGGAGAAGAAGAAACAGAAGAAGGACAGGACACGCCCCAATTCCTCCATCTTACTCCTCTAAACCCCCCTGTACATAAATCCTAAACCTTGTGTCTCACTCTCTAATTAACTAATCCCTTCACCATTCACCCTGTGAAGCCCTCATCCTTGTCGTCTCCTGTGTAGGGTTAAAGTCCAGCTACCAGACACTTCTGGCAACATTCCAGGACTCCCGAGCCCCCCAAGGTGGTCTCGGAGGCTCAGCATCTTAGGACTGAGATCTTGAGATCCGACATCTCCCCCTTCTGTTTGCACCAAGAGACCCTCTTTTACAATCCGATTCATGGCATCTGGGACGACATGGATGAGGACTAGGAGAATTATTACAACATAAAATCCTAAACTATTAAAACATAAAATCCTACCCTTAAAATTCCTCTCCAAATGGGAGAAATGTCAAAGAAATCTGCCCTTAAAATTCCTCTCCAAATGGGAGAGATGTCAAAGAAATCTACCAGCTGATCAATATATGATCCTTTGTCAGTTTTCCCTGTAATAGGTAAATTTACCCCATTGCCTATTGCAATTCAAGATCCCAAGGAGAAAACCCCCAGAGTCTTTCGTCCTTATACAGAAATATTCAAGACCCCAAAGAGAAAACCCCCAGAGTCTTTCCGTTTCTCTTGTTTCTCTTCTGAGTTGTCCTTTGCAGTCTGAGTCCCGACTTTTGTCTGAGTATTTGTTTCTTCTTATATCTTGTTGAGGAAAATCGCTGCATAGTTGCAGACTCGTTACGAGATGATGCTGTAGCTCTGCTGAACCGATCCGGCATGTCGTGCACTCAGGGGTTACCTGGTTTTTGATTCAACTGACAGTAGGGTTAGAACACACAAGCTTCCCCAGGAGGGGAGAGGCTTGGACTCCACGAGGGTTTTTTACCAAAGGCACCAAGTCTGGAGAGGGCCCCTCCTGGCCTGAGACGTCACCGGGGGTCTGGCCCGCCCCCGCCCGCGCTCTGCGCATGCGTGCTTTCCGAGCCGCTCCCTGTCTCTCCCGAGGTAATTTTTCCCTCTCCCTTTTTGTTCCGCCTCTGAATTTTCCCCCCTCGGTCTGCCCCTGACTCTGTCTCCTCCTCCTCCGACGCTGTGTGTGTGTGGCCCTTTGTCGGTGTGTGCCGCCTGCCCCCGCCGGCACCCGTGCCGGCCGCGTTCGCACCGGGTTTTTTGCGTCACAACCGCGCGCCTCCTGCGTCTCACGGCAGCCTTTCTGGGATTGCGCAATTTCCCTAATTTCGCTGCATGGGTCAGACGCCCTGGCGTTGGTTTGTGATTCTGCCCCGGGTTCTTGCGAGTTTTGCCCGCCGCGCGCGTTTCTGCTACCTTGCCGGCCCCCGGGGCGGCTGCACCCCCCGGCCCTGAGCTTAGCAAAGCCATATCTGAACACGCGTCTCTTGTTTTTTCTTCAGCCGCGCTCCCCGCCTGCTCCGCCGCTGCCTGGCTGCCGCGAGAAAGCGCCTCACCCGATCCCTCTTTCTCCCCCCCCTGCTCCCCCTCTGCTCCTGAGTCCTCCATGCTCTCTGGACTTTTTGGACGCTTTTGGGAGTTTCCCAGGGTTTCTGGGTTTTGGGACCGGGTGTTTTAATAATATTTCTCGCTCTCTTTCCTCGAGAGCCCTTCCCCCCTGGCTTCTTAAGGCCAGAGCTAATCTTTTCCGGAGTCTTGCTCCCCCCTCTTTTGAGGGCCCCCCCCCCGGACGTCTGCTGCGTCTCGGGGTCTTCCTTCCTGGCCTTTTAAGGCCAGAGCTAATTAATTTTTTTTTGTGTATGTTTGTGTCACACCTTATAAGGCGGACAAAATTTCCCGTTGTTCCTGGGAAGGTGTGCCCCCCATGTTCTTATTTTCAGGCTTTCTTACCAAATCTCTTGTAAGAGCAGTCTGGACGTCTCGGTCACTGTCCAGCAGATCACGAGAGGTGGTCCCAGGGCGCCTTCTGGTTCCAGTCCGGGCTGTTCTGCTACGAATTGTCTTCGGCAGAAACTGAGAGGTGGAATTCTCAGTGACTGCTGTTTTTTTTTTTGCAGTCTCTGTTGGCTTTTTGTTTTCTTCTTCTCTCTGATCTTCAGGGCTTTGAAGGTGGTGGTGGTGCCCCCCCCCGAAAGGTTTTGTGGTGGTTCGAGCTCACCCAGTGGAAGCCAAATGTCCGGTTTATCTCGGCTGTTTGAGGGGCCTGAAAAGGCCCGGGGTGGCCTTGGGGCAGCCCGTGTATCGAAGGACGAGAAGAGGCTTCAGTTCTTCTTTTGGTTTTTATGTTTATTAATTGTTTATCTAAAAGATGTTCTTTCAGCCGAACAGAGATCTGCTCAGCAGTCAGCCATGGGCACACTGTGCCGTCCCCTGGACCGCCACGTATCTTTATACCCCCAGTTACGTATACAATATTTATCATTTTTCCCCAATACCATCTATTCTTATAACTCGGTGTACTCTTAGTAATAACCAATCCAGGAGTGCCACCGTGGCCAAAGAAGATGGAGGAGAAGAAGAAACAGAAGAAGGACAGGACACGCCCCAATTCCTCCATCTTACTCCTCTAAACCCCCCTGTACATAAATCCTAAACCTTGTGTCTCACTCTCTAATTAACTAATCCCTTCACCATTCACCCTGTGAAGCCCTCATCCTTGTCGTCTCCTGTGTAGGGTTAAAGTCCAGCTACCAGACACTTCTGGCAACATTCCAGGACTCTCGAGCCCCCCAAGGTGGTCTCGGAGGCTCAGCATCTTAGGACTGAGATCTTGAGATCCGACACTGATGCTGCTAGAAAAGCTGCTAATTAAATTGTCTCTAATGTTTCTTTTTGTATCATGGACAATATTAAGCTTGATGAAAAAGGTACAAAAGCTCATTAGATACTTAAGGAAACACTTAGTAGCTGCAGCTGGCCAGATGTTGACCATCACACCATATTCAGTCCCCTAAAGCAGCACTCTGAGGAGGTGTGACAGACCTCATTATTCTTCATCTTATCTCCACAGGAGCACATGGCAAGTAAAATTCAGTCAGTTATTACAGATTTAGGAGTTAAGGAGTTACATCATCCTCATTTACCAGAAAACTGTCTGAAGCTTAGGTTTTTGCTTTATATGGGCTCTGATTTTTTTCTATCCAACAATTTTTTTACTTGAGGCCAGATGGAAAAGCTAAGTTGGTGATATAAAGTACAGATATTAGATCTCTGGTTGTCTGATTACACAGGAAATCATGTAGCTTAATTTGCTCATCATTGGTTCCATTCAAACCAGTTGGTTCACATAAATCTCTTAACCTGTAGATATCATTGTAAGGAAAAAAGAAAGATTTTTCTGAAGTAGAATAAAGCTAAGCTACAAATAGTGGTAGATTGGAACTAATCTTTACAGCTTAACCTCTAATGAGGAGCCAAACTTTGATGCAAAAGATACTTAATGTATTAGCATGATGATAAAAGTGCAAGGCTGATTTTACATAAAATCTGGGATGGTATTTGTAAATTAACCAAAAGACATTTACAGACTAAATAAAACTGGTTTTATATCAGCTTATTTAACTGTCAAAAAGCTGCCTGTGAGGAAGGGTGCTGAAAGGACTGCTGAGATTCACAGAGTAATCTTCATTTGTGTTAAATTAGTGACTTCCAGAAGACGGCTGGAATTACAGCTGCCTCTGGGTATTAGAACACCCTAACTGTGAAAAGCTTCCACAATTTAAATGAAAACTAAGACTACCACTAGGAAATTATGTGCATCATTGAAAAACTGTAAGAAATAAAAAGTCAGAAACTTAAATATTTATAAGGCTTTTATTTTAAAGTGGTTTAATGAAATAAGAAACTGTAATACAGTAAGAAAAAGTAAAATTATAAAGCCATGCAGTGAAACAAAGCAAATAACTCAGTGTAGTCGGAAATTAAGATCTTGTAAATATCTGAAGTTTGTTTCTGAGCTACCTGATTAAAAATCAAAGCTAATTTGTGTAAAGACAATATAATTATTCCTGAGAGGAAGAAAAACATGTGGTAGCAGAATTGTGGCTTCTAATAGTTCTTATCATTTATAACATGGCAATTCACAATACCAAACCCTGGAAGAAAGCAAAACCAAACAAAACCAAGTAAAACAAGTTACATAATGTGGTTGTATGAAAACTACAGTTGATACAACTTCAGAACAAGGTGGTAATTATTTACTGTAATTACTGAAGGATTTGTACCAGTAAAAAACAGAATGTGAAGGTTTGAAAGAGTACCATGAATAGAAGTCTCTCCATATTTCTAAAGCCTCTTCAAAGTCAGAAGGCTTGACAACAGGCTTCATAACCAAATGCTGCACCTTCCTGCAGTCAGGATTTGTTGGCCTTCCAGTGCATGGCTGGGTGCATGCAGCATCATTATTTCAGCTCTGTTTACAAAATCTTCACTTTCAGGTACCTACCCTTTAAGTGTTTGTTCTAATGAGCTCAAAATTCTCAGCTGATTTACAGAAAGATGTCAGCAATAGGAAAATAGAAGATTAAACTAGATTCAAGTCTGAAAAAACAGAAAAGGAAAAAAAAATAGTACTTCTCTGTATCAGTTATCCTGCCCAGAGCTGGTAGAGAGTGGAATGTGACTTTATAGCTTAAAATATCTCACAAAAGAGTATTGCCACATGGCACTGCATTCCTCTGTCCCCACTCACATTTTGTTCACTTTGATGAGTTACCCCAGGATGTAAGGCTTGTCTTAAGAAACCATGTGTGCAAGGATCAAACTTAGCCCTTTCACAGACAGTGAGACCAATCACTTACTGTTGTATCAGCAGTCTGTTAAACTGAATTTGGAATTTGACCATGTTTCAGTTAGAGTCACTGAAATAAAATGTGCAAAATTAACAAAGTTTGGTCCCTCACTCCATGCCACAAATGCATATCAGTAACAATGCATTACCATGGATGAATTTGCATTACTTGAAATTCACTCCTGTGCAAAAGGCAATGAAAAATGTATATACCACTTAAGTGGAGTGAAGATCACCATGAGATGAGTCAAGATTGTTAAACAAACCCCTAATTCATTCAAGCAAACTCAAAGATACAAAACAGGGTAAAACAGCTGTCCCAAATATACATACAGAGAAAAAATAAAAGTGTGCAACTATTTGTATAATTAAATATATGCTGACCAAATATGAAAACTATATCTGCAAAACTATAACTGCTAGAGAATGTTCTTTATACCTGCTGTTTATACTCCCTAGGAAACAGGTCTATTTGTGGTGTGCATTTATAGTTATGCAAAACTATTTTTATGCTATATAAGAAATACTTGTTTTCAAAGAAATTAAAAAAAAAATTAATCCAGAAATGAACACTCAAGAAGTGCAGATATAAATGATACATCATACAGAAAATTCTGTAGCCCTCATGACTGCTTAGAAAAAAGACTCTTTCCAACTGCAGATTTTGACATTGTGTTAAACTCTGTTTAAAGAAATGTTAAAGTAAAATCCTAAATTAGACTATTTTAAAAATAGTGATTTAATTAGTTGAAACCAAAAGAAAGGCATAATTAATTATCTTAATTCTATTTTTTAATTGTCCATAAATGGTAAATGCCAGATCCTTAAAGATAAACACCATGAACGAGATACTACAAAACAAACCGCAGACCATTAATTCTTTTAAATTCATTGTTCACTTACACTCAGAAACCAACTTCTGCCACATCAAAATAAAAAAAAAAGTGAATTCTTTTAGATCCGTGCTTTGATTGTTTCCGCATTTAACCTTGTTTCAGAAACATTACTGCAAACACAGTCACACCCTAGCCACAGATGCAGATCTGAAAGGCTGGATGATTTGGAGGCATTTCAGATACTTGAGTATGTTTCATGAACATGTCAGTGAATTAAAGTCATAATTTTATTAATTATGAATATACTAAATATCACTTCAGAAAGACAAATACCAACTAAACACTGCTGTAATAGTGAAAAAAATGGCATGCAGAAGTTTCAAGGGAGTTTATTGCTTTTTAACTAGTCGCGTAAGCAGCTATCTTTGAGGTTAATAAATATTATCCCTCTTTTACAGATTTGGAAAATGAGGCAGTGAGAAAAAGTTTGGTATCAGATTCAGGCAGAGTGCAGCAGCAGCAGTCAGGGAAATACCCTGCTGGCATGTATCTGATCAAGGTAATAACCATCTCCTGAGAAATGGGACTGCTGTGACTAAAGTCACCTGGTGAAAATGTGCACCTACTGGTGGTATTAATGAGGATTTACTGGTGACTTCAGTGAGGCCAGGAATTCATTCAATAAAACTGTACACATGCAAATTGTACTATATACTGAAGTTACCATAGAAGTCTAAAATGCTCATGAAGCAACAAGCCACACAGCAGAGCTTGAATGTACTTTATATAATGAGATAACCACAAGGTACGGTAAATCCTGATTTAGGAGCACAAGTTTGCCTTTCAGAGTAAACAAGCTATGATAAAAATATCTTTTAAAAACTTCAGCTACCTTTCCTATATCTTCATATAGTAAATTAGCATGATGATACCATCATCTGCTCCTAAGCAATACTACAATATATATGTTAAATAATAATATTTCTAGAGTATGTGACATCAAAGTTTGCATTTTTAGTAAGTATTTTCTACAAAAATAACTGAACTTTATCCAAAACAATTATCCAACTGTCTCACTGATGAATCTTTACTTATAAAACCCAAAGAACCATCAAGAAAATAATCAAGCCCTCTTAAAAAGTAAACAGCAAAATATTCAACAGGATGCAAACAAACAGCAATGCTCCTTTGCAGCAACTGTCACAACTTTCCACAATCATATTCCCTCCCAGCTAAAACTTGCTATAAAACCTTGTTAACTTTGATTTTGTCCCTTAGAAACAATATGACCAGAACAAAACAAAGACCCTTCTTTGTGATTTTTTTCTGCTTTCATCTCATATAACAACTGGTAAATGCACCAGTGCATTGCCTCTTGGAGATGCCCAACACACACATTTTATTAAATGAACTCCTCTCAGCACCTTAAGAGGGAGTGTAAATCTCAGACTTCTCTGTACGTCTGCAGGTTCAAAGAAGAATCTGATTCCTTGTAGGGAGACACCATCACAAACCCAACACCAAAGGTGCTGTACATTTAGAGTTCTGCTGAATCATTGTTTTCCAACACCTCCAGTGGCAAAGAATCACCTAAACTACCCTCTGAATCAATGGTGAAGTTCTGGCTTTTTAATGTTTTATGAGCATTCATGAACTTCTGGAGGTACTTGGAGGTATATAGCCAGTGGTGCTTCAAGACATCCTCCATCTCATAGACCTTGGACTGCCTGGCATTCATTTTTCGGAACCTCCTAAACAGTTTGTTTCCAGACTCATTTCCTTCACTTGCCCAGGCCCCAATGGACCCATCTCTTTCAATGATTTCAGGAACATGAGCAAGCGTTTTGTGGAAATAATTTGTAATCTTGCCCTCATATCTGTACTTGAACTTTGTAGATAAGAGCTCTGCAAAACGCTGTGAATTGAAGCTATACTGGCACAGCAGTTCTGGGCACTCCTTGGCAGGGCATGAGGATCGCCACACTGGCTTCATCTTCAGATAAAGGTCCATTAGTTCTTTTAGGGCTTCATGCCTTTCCTCACACTTAATTAATTCACATACTGCCTCTACAGTCTCTTTGGACATGAGCTTTCTAGCAAAATTTCCACTCATCTTCAGCATAGGCTTCAAGTTCATCTTCTTCCTGAGGTGTTTGTCAAGAGTCAACTGCCACCTCTTCCTCTCCTCTTTAGACACATCAGGATTCTTGTACAGTTCACCAATCTCCATCTGGAAGATCCTGTAGAATTCTGTTGCATTGCCAATGTCGCAGTGCAATGCATCTATGGAGGGAACAGTCTCAATAAAAGGTTTGGCTGAAACACCCTTCACTCTGTCACGGAGCTCATCTACAGACTCGTGGTAGGGGTTGGACCTCCATATTTCATATCGCTCCAGATTTTCAGCATGGCTCCTGGTTATGGAGTGGAAGACCAGATTCTGGGATGCCTCCAGGCGTGTTGCATCACACAGGGTACAAATATAAGTGGAACCTGAGGCCTCCAGCCCTTCCACTTCCCGCAAGAGTTTCTCATCATATCCTGTACCCCTAAAGACAAATCTAAATGTTCTCAGGATGCCTCCCATTTCAAGCAGCAGTTCACTGTTTTTCATAGCCTCTCTTTCTGCTATGAGGGGGCTCAGGATTGCTGTCAGGGTTTCATGATCTGATTCATCAGCCAGCATAAGGCACAAGGGCTTACAGCACAACTCTGAATTGGGCTTTACTTCCTCAAAGATCCTCTTGCTTTCATTCCCATGTGCTATAGAAATGTTCATGACTGTGAAGGAAAAGCGAACAGCCTTCTCTGGAACAGCAGGCCCACTTCCATGCTTCTCACTGACATCTCCCATTCCATCACAGGACTCTTTTACTACCACAGTGAAGGGGCCATTCAAATAGTCATCCAGGTTTTTTGCTTTCATGCCTTCCAAGATCTCTTCCTCCATGTCCTTTAAGGCACAAACCAAGGCCGCATCGTATCGGAATCTCTTTGCAATTGTGTCTACTGGGTAATCATCAATTGAGAGTGGCAGTCCTGATAGTCCATCTATAATTCCCACTTCTGTGTTAGTGGATACATTTTTCAGGGGAGGTTTCCACTCAAATGGGTGATAACCCGGTAGGAGGGCTTTCTCAGCAGTGCGAAGAGCATGCAAAGGCTGGAAGATCTGCCTGCCAGTGACAGCCTTTACTGTTCTGTACATTTTATGATACTGACTACAGCTGAGAAACGTGTTGATTCGGATGGCCAGACAGACAGCAGGATGAAGTCCAGATCCCCTCCCTTGCATTATAGCCTCCAGTTCATCTGCTTGTTTGTGTTCATTTTTTGCTCTCAGAGCTAGCAGGAACAAAGTCATGCATACAGCCTTTATATCACCACCCTCTTCTTTCTCAGCAAAAGCCTTGACTTGACGTTTCAGCTCCCTCAGACGATGTTTCTGAGCTCTCCTTGTCAAAGACAGGAGGTGCTGCCTCGGTCGGCCACCTTTATTGATGTAGCTATAGAGCTCTCCTTCTTTCATCTCCTTGTGGCCAGAAAGGTGTTGGCCATATTTTCCATGTGAGATCTCTTCATCACATTCATTTACAGGGCATCTTATACTCAGATTATCAAGGATGTTCAGGAAGGATTTCACTGGTGTTACCAGATCAGTAGGAAAGCAAGGATACCAGCAGGAGGGGCAATAGCTGCCCATAACCCTGATACATTTAAGGATGCAAGTTCTGCAAAACAAGTGCCTGCATGTTGTTTCCACTGGATCTGCCAAAATATGATCACAAATCTGGCAAGAAATGGATTTAATGAAATCTACTGGGTAATCAACTACAAGCAGCTTGGTGCTGAGATGTATATCCTTGCAATTGACAATCTCTTTCATTAAATTTTTGTTGTTTATCTGTGCTTGTTTGAGATGTTGGTTCTTTACACCTCTATTTAGCTGAGCACGTTCCCCAGTGGTTTTGACACGTTTGCCACGTTGCACGCTTGGGGGCTGGCTTTTTCTCTTGACTCCTCGTCTGGTAGTGTGGCAGACATCACAGTTTGGGGAATGGGGCTGCCACTCCATTGTGCCGTTCCTAGGAAAATACACTTCACACAGAGTATTACTGAATTTTCTATGTATAATACTCCAACAGTTGTGACAAAATCGAGTGGGATGGATAGTGTCAACATCCCCTCGCACATCAATCTTGAAAACCTTAGCAATAAGATCTGGCCAAGAGGTTGCTGTTTTTTCTTTCTTTCTCAGAAGCCAAAGAGTTTCATCATCCACTGGCCCATGCACTGGGTAAGTTCTCTTGGAACAATCAGTTTTAAATGAAACTCCACAGATGCGGCAGAGTTGCTTCAGATTGTTCTGATGAGCTCTATTGTCTTGTGTTTCCATGGCATGGGCATCTTCCTCAAGGCCCTGCCTATTGCCCGTTAACTCCATCTTTTCTCCTCTTGGCACTGCTTCTCCTTCATGCAGGATGATCTCTTTATCTGAAGAAACAGCCTCTTCTGCCTGATCTTTGTGTGTGTGCTGGCTGTCATCAGAGGCTGTTTTTTCAAATGATCGCAATTTAAAGAGCTTGAATTTCCATTCAGAAAATTTTGTGTATGTATGCTGAAGTTCTTCAGGTAGGTCCATTTGTGATGCTACTGACATCTGCAGTCTCACAGAAACCAGGTCACCTGAGAAATAGAAATATATAAGTTAGCTTAATTTCCAAATTAAAGGCTGGCCACTCAATATATGAGATGAATTCCCAAATTTATTTTGACTTGGATCCTGAGGCATCACATGTCTATTTGCTCACCTGTGCACCTTACATGAAGTAGTAAACATCTAAATCTGCCCCGTCCTTCTTTTGCTTGATGGAGCCTACCATAAGTAAAGCTACTATAGACAACAGCATTACATTCTAAAAGTTGGTGATTCTTTTAATGTGAAACTGGACTCAACTGATGTCTGAAAGGCAGAATTTTGTGTTTTCATGCTAGGTTATCTAAATCAGCAAACCCACTGCTCTCATGTTCCTTTTTATTTCTGAATCTGGTCAGAAGTGTTTCATACACAGCATTCCACATGGGCAGAGCAGCACATACCACTCAATCCCAGCCTAGACTTTATTCAGGTCTCAGTTTTGTAAGGTACTTTAGTGTGTGCTTAATGAGTAGTTCCATTAAAGCAGGAGGACTCTGTCCTCTGTTGATGCAAAGCACTACAATTCCCTGAATTCAAAGGGGATACAGCAATGCATACTGGCTTCAGATTTGATCCTGGGAGAATATTTATACATTGTATATTAGTCATTCATTTAAGTACCTTGCTGAGATCTCTTTGTAAGGGTTACTGGTACTGGAAATCTGAAAAATGTCTGTGTAAATTTGACCCTAATTTTAGCTTTCATAGAGGTGCAGCCAAAAGTAATATCAATGTGGTTTCCATGGAAATATGGCATGTATAAAAACAAATGCAAGACTTTCACCTCAAACACAGAAACTTTTTGCTACTGCATCAGACCCAGAAAATAAAATTATATAGAAACAAGAAGAGTGACTAACCTATTTTTCATTACCTGGCTATGAGAAGTGCACAAGGTAAATAAACAGTATAGAGAAAATTCAGTTCTGTTTTCTGACCTATTTTGGTTTTACTCTCTGCTTGGTGTGAGTACTGAAAATGTGGAAGACTGTACCTTGAGACAATGCACTAGAACTAGAAATTACATAGCGGTGATTTCTTTTATTGATCTTATCATCACTTAGTAATCCACATAACTTGTTAGAAATCTCAGTTTGGTGTCTTTTCAGAGGCTGTCCTTCATTAGGTAATACATCCAAGTCATGGTTCAAAGTGATGATACCCAGTGTTTCTGGGATTATTTCATCTATAACCTTTCTATAAAGTCTCATTTCAGTACAGCCTTCACAGTCTGTTGGGAAAGGACTGTATGAATTAATTAAGTTCCACATCCAGAATAACAAACCAGTCTTATTATCTCCTTCCCGAAGAGCTGAGTTTTACTTTAAAATCATTCACTAGGCTTGGCAACTAAAGTTTAGGTTTGTTTTCATCCCAGCTTCTCTCCGCTCCATCCCACCGAGAGCAAGCTGCCCATACCACTGTCCCCATCTGCCCACATTGCTCTGTCCAGCTGCTGTACTCCTAAATATCTGTCTGCACTGCAGTCCCCTGCTGCCCATTGCTGATCCAGCCTGGCAAGGAGCATGCTTGTATTCTGCTGTTCACAGATCTGTGAGGTGCAGCTGTGCACAGATGTAATCAGAGCATTACTACTGTCTCACTCTCTTGCCTGCATCTTGTGACAGACTTGGTGAAATTTATGCTCTGAGCAGTAACCCATTTCCCCTGAATAGTTCTGTGTTCCTGCCACCTGCAGAGTAATTGAATACCTAGTTGCCCTATACTGCCCACAGATCTTTCTCTTCTGCATAAAACCCTATGCAATTTTGTGCAATTTCACCATCACCAGCAGCACTTGCAGAATCTCTTAAACCATGAGTAATGCCTCTTCAGGATGACATCAAAGTCATTGTAAAGAAACAGCTAGCACAGTGCACATTTAATGCAAAATATTTAATACTTTCTCTGCTCTTTTGACCCTTTGAGTAAGTGCCACTGCAGTGTCATACTCATCTCCAAAGCCATGACCTGACTCTTGCTGCTAATCACCAGCTCAAATTAATCTGACAGGGTTTACCCATGCTAAAGGAAAGTTCAAGCAGTTTTTTCTTTTCCTCTTTCATTGAACATGTCCTGGAAGAAATGAATGACAAAGATGCCCTCTCAGGTTACCAGACCTTCACCTTCTGCAGTGGTTAATTGTTGCCAACAGACTACTCATCAAATGCTTTTGAATTGTCTAGCTCCCAGGCAGTGGAGATTACAGCAGCTCTCTTAGGAGAGCAAGAAATTTTCCCAGTGCTAGGAATATTTCCTGCTACTCAAAATGTGCCTGTGTTCTGTTATTTTAGTTGGGGGTCATGCTTTTTTCACCTTGCCTACCCCACTCAGCTTCTTAGAGAGGGAACCCCAGGCATGAATCTCCAGCCATGGTTATTTAATCAACTCAAACAGCTGTGTTCAGTACCACCTTTTTTTTCTTGACAAGGGAAAAGAAATCCCTGTTTTCCACCAGATCACAATATTTCATACATTTCTGAAGACAAGCAAGATTGCAATACTTTTCTTCACATCAAGGAAGACTTTGCTTTATAAAAAGGCTCACCAAAATGAACAGAATAACCTCTGGAGTGAGGAAGCAGATATAAAATCACTGACCTGCCCATTAAACCAGGACAAGGAACCAACACTGGGATGTCCTACAAGCATGTGGGATGCTCTCATTAATACTGCTAGCCTACCTTCAGCTCGCTGTCAGTTTGTAGAGCTGCTGCTGTGCCTGCCCAGTTTGCTCCAAATGTCAGACTTGTTTGCTGTCTCTCATGTGTGCTCTCACTCTTTCTGTGCTCCCTCTGCTTTTTAAAGACACTGCAGTGCTGTTTATCTCACTTATCCTTCTCCCTCTGAGTTCCCCGTACAACACTGCTGCTAACCACAGTTCATTTGAACTGAACACAATACAGAACTCTCAAATCCAGGTGGCACCTGGCAATTTATGAGGCTTAACCACAAAATTCATATAAACAAGGTCGTCTCGTGTGAGACTCCTGGGCTCTGAGATAAGTATGCAGACTTTCTCTGAGGAGCACCTGCACTGTTTTTTAACACAAAGTTTGCATTTAGCTTTCTTCTTTATAGATTCATAACTGGTTTCTTCACTGTTAACTCTCTGAGAGGAGAACCTAGTCTTGGTCACCCTGGTGTTCCACATCAAAGCTATTTAATTGAAGGCCAATGTCTTGCTTCCCCAGCCAACCTTCTGAAGTTTGGGTGAATGACAACAGGGACCACAAAATGTCTGTGCTTCTGATACCAGCATTTATTTTTCATGGATATTACTTCTTTAGTAATATGTATCTGGGGTCTTGAAGGCCCTAAGCAGGCAGGACATCAATATAAAAGTTAGTTACATACTTATTGATTAGTTACATACTTATTGATTAACTGGCAGGTATTAGTTACACACTTATTGATTAACTGGCAGGTATTACACCAGGTATGGGCCAGAGGTGACCACAAACAGTGGCCAGTAGAGTTTTTCCTGAAAGGCCAAGAAGAAAACCTATGCTTAGTTTCCACAAAGTAATATCTCAAAAACTGACTCAAAGTGGAAAGATGCTGTCCTATAATAGCACTCTGAAAGGTTTCAGACTCCACACACAACATTGTGCAAAAATTCTAGTGATCCATCAGGTCCTTTCAAACATGAATGTAAGTTCACACTCCAGAAGTAGGAATTTGCAATAGCAGAAAAACTACATAAACACCCAGGCATCTCCCTTTTTCCAGAGACTTTATGATCCTGCAGGATTCAAAATTCATTTCTGATTTGCACATTTTTCCCGGAGAAGGTGGCTGAGGGAGGCCACATTTTGGCTCAGGATCTCCCAGTTAATGCATCTCTTACCTGACAGCATCTGATGTCAGCCAGAAGAAAAATCAGCAAAAGTTGTAATATTTGATATTTGCTATAGCTAAAATAGGTGAGAGGACTCACACTCTTTTATCTACTCTGATCTTACAACACTTTCAGTTCCTAGAATCACAGAAGCCTCTAGGCTGGAAAAGGCTCTTAAGATCATCAGGTCTAACCACAAACCTAACACAGCTGAGTCCACCACTAAATCTTTTCCCTAAGTGACACATCTGCATGTGTTTAAATATCCCCTTGGGATGGTGACTCAACAACTTCTGTTGCCAGCCCGTTCCAGTACTCTTCAACCCTTTTGGTGAAGAACTTTTTCCTAATATCCAATTTAAACCTCTCCTGGTGCAACTTGAGGCCATTTCCTCTTGTCCTGTCATTTGTAACTTGGGAAATAGCCCGAGCCCACCTTGGTACAAAGTCCTTGAAAGAAAGGCAGTTGGAGAGAGGAATAAGGTCTCCCCTGAGCCTCCTTTTCTGCAAGCTAAACAACCCCAGCTGCATCAGCTGCTCCTTATAAGACCTGTTTTCTAGACCCTTCACCAGTCTCATTGCCCCAGCCATGTCTTTCCTGTAGTGAGAGGTCCAAAACCGAACACAGGATTCAAGGGGCAGCCTCACTAGTGCCCAGCACAGAGCAACAATCCCTGTCCTGGTCCTGCTGGCCACACTACTGCTGACTCAGGCCAGGATACCACTGGCCTTCTTGGCCATCTGCTGGCTCATTTTGAGCTGTCAACCAGCACCTCCAGGTCCTTGTGCAGCCACTCTGACTCAAGCTATTCTTGTTAAATGATGTCTTGGAGAAGTGCTTAGTCCTGAGTCTTTGTGCCACATGAGAGGCCAACAGCACCTGCAAACCAGTGTAAAGATTCATGCTGAAGCAAGTAATGTATGGAGAAAGGAAACAAAGTGTTTATGGGTCATGCAATGCATGGAGAAAGTAAAAGGGTTTAGGGACAAATGTTGATATCCTTACTCAGATTCTTACATACACAAAACCCTAATATGAAATAAATCCAATCAGAAACATCTGAATGTCAGGTTAAAGTAGAACAGAAACCCTAGATGTCATTCCAGGCCAAGGCATTGTGGGACAAGGATGTCATGGCTGAGGCATTTCTGGACATCTGAGAACATTAGATGACTAGGGCCTGAGCTCACTATGCTGCTGCTTTGCCTGAACTTCCAAACAACCTACCTATTTTACTATTCACTCCCTAGCACTTGGAGAGACCTTTAAAAAAAAATACCAGGTCGAGCTGCAATGCCAGATATCAATCAAAATCACTCTCTGCAGTCACAGACTGATTTCCTCTCTTATCTTGAAATGGCAGGCACAGTTCCCTGACAATGTGCATTGTTAGGATTGAGGAATTTGAGGCTCTTTGAGAAGTTTAGCAGACCTCTCCCTCTGGGATGCTTATTCAAAACTTCACTCGCGTGGCTGGCTGCCTGTCCCGTCCCCCCAGGAGCCTGAGCTCCGGTGCAAAACCCCCTGCACAGGCATCAGCTTCCTTATCAAAGGAACAACATCAGCATACATAAGCCTAGTCAACTGCTTTTCTTCCAAGTACACAGGAAATCACCTTGGAAAAATATTGTCTCGTAGGGATGGAGCAGGCAGCTAAAGATTTTAATTGATCTCAAATTGCTATAGCTTTGGGCGTGTTTTGTGTCCATAAGAGCACAATTGCTGAACAGTTTGACTTGCACAGAGCCACTGCTGGAAAATGTTTTTCCTGTGCAGCTGGCACCACCGAGTGGAGAAAAGCATTTTTGCATTTGTTTCTGTTACAGCATGGAAATTAATACGTGATTATGGGCCTAGGCCTTACAGATTTGGAAACCCTTCTGAATAAAAGAACTCATTTATTCTTGGAATAAAAGCTCCAGATGAATTCCTTAAATTCTCAGTTAAAATTGGTTGGACATCAGTGCCCTTGACACCTTGCAGATTAAAAAAACAGTATTTTTCAGACATAGAAAACCCTCCCTCAAAGGATATCTGTTTTACAAAGCCATGCAGTGATAAATTTCCTCGTTTACAGCTCATGAAGGCAGCACACAGTATGTTCACTTGGCAGGAGAAAAAGGGTAGCTCTGAAATCCATCCAGTTGTCCAGCAGCAGGTCCACAAAGTTTCAATTTATTTATTTATCCTTAATGCTGTTATTTCTTTATTGGGATTCTTTGGAGCCCTTTCTGACGGCCCAGCTATTTCTCTCCCCTAACTCTTTAGCTTCCTGGCAGGTCCTAACAAAAAATGTGTGTTTTGGGCACCAGCAGGGCCCGGAGGGTGCATTAGGGTCTGGCATGGCCTTGCCTCCGGCAGCAGCGCCCTGCAGAGGGAGACAGGCGCTCTAGCCATGGAACAATCCACTGATTCCAGCTCCCAGGGAGCATGGCAAGCACGCAGAAACACTGAAAATCCGCCGAAAACTGTGGTCCCCAGCTAACATCCCCCCAAACAATGGGAAGAGTTTGTTGGATTTAAATGTGTGTTAATCAGAGATTCTTGCCAAGAAAACTCCCTAATGCAACCAACCAAATTCCCCGGGTTCGTTCCTAGGGAAATTAAGCCGGCTGTGTTTGCACTGTCCCGGTATTTCACTTCCTTACAGTTGCCCGCTCTCCTGGCCGTCGGGACAGGCTCCGCACTGCCCCGGCCGGCAGGGCACCCGGCCTCGGGGCCTGCAGGAGTCCCCGCGGCTCAGCCGGGGCGGCCCGAGGAAACTGTGTCTCAGGGGCTTTGGGTTTGCATTGAGAAGCGGCTTTTAGGCGAGTCCCAAACCGTGAGCAGACACACCACAACCCCACCACGCCCGGCTTTCAGCGCCCCGTCTTTAGCAGCGCTCAGGGCGGAGCGGAGCGCATCCTAATGGCTCTCCATAGAAGCACCAGCAGCGCGGAGCGAACATGGCCCGGCAGGAGGATTCAGCCGCTGGTGGTGCGTGTCGGGGAAGGGGACAGTGACAATGACACCGTTGTGCGTGTCGGTGAAGGGGGGACAGTAACAGCGACACCGTTGTGCGTGTCGGGGCGGGGGACGGTGAGGCCGCAGCTCCCGCCCCGCCGGCGCTGCCCCTCCGCGGCGGCAGAGGGCGCTGCAGCGGCCGTGGCGCCCGGGAGGCCGCGCCGGCTGCGAGCGACGGCTGCGGCGCTTCCCGAGCAGAAGCGGAAGCGGCGGCGGGCTGGGAGCGGCCGCGGGTCGCGGTGAGTCCGGCGGAACGCGCGGGGCGGCCGGGTGGGCGGGGGCTGCGGCGGGCCTGGACACCGGACTCGGGGAGCGAGGGCTCGCCTGGACTCGGGCCGCTGCGGGCGTGCGGCGGTGCCCGGCGCGGAGCGTTTTTCCCCTCTGCCGGGGCTGCCGGCTGGGGAGCAGAGCCCCCTCCTGCCCTGCCCCGCGGAGCTCTGCGGCCCCTTCCACCGAGCTCGGGGCATGGCCGGGCCGGGGGTGCCGGGGCTGCGCGCTGTGGGGCTGGGGCGCGCCGGCTGCGCTGCTCCGGAATTGAAAGCGCGGCGCGGGCAGCGCAGCGGGGCAGAGCCCGGCCGGCCCGGGGCCCGCAGGCACGGCCCGGGGCCCGGCGGTGGGAACCCGGCCGGAGTGACTCTGCCCTGCCTATGCCCTGCCCCTAGCCGTCGGACAGCGGCGGGAGCGTGAGCAGCGGGGGCTCTCGGGGCTGTGCTCCCGCTTGGCTCCAGGGCATCAGCTGAACTTGGGCTCTGGATTCCCCGCTGTGAGATAGGGACACTCAGTAAATTATTCTGGAACGCGTTAAAGGGTAATTTGCAAGATAAGTTACTGTTTCTAAACCCGATAGCCCTTATTTTCTAGTAGAGACTGGCAATATTTAATACTTTCACTAACGTTATTAGCATGAGTTAGAAATTATTACTTCACTAGTAACTTCCATCAATTTCATCTGGCTGAGATAGGTCACGCTGTCTTTTCGTGCTTAAACGGAAATATCAGCTGTAGGTGGGAGGAAAATGTTCTAATTATATCCCTTAGACCTAGTCATTAAAGCTTGCCGAAAGTATTCCCCCATGTTTGCCTCTGACACCTTCTGCACGCTACCCCTCAGCTGTGTGGATTTTGTAGTGTCACTGTGAGTGATTAATAAAGTGTTGATTTGAAGCTTTGGGTGAATTCTGCACTGTGTTCACCAGCTGTTAAATGACTTGCAATGAAACTGCTTTGTCTTCCCGTAGAATGAAAAGGCCATAAAACTTGTCTTTCTAGTACAAGAAGGGGGGGAAAAAAGTTACAGAAGTGTGCTGATAAAAGCACTTGGATTGTTTTAATGGTATCATCCTGGGCATAATTCTTCTGTATATTCCACATTACCTACAGCTTTTCCCAGTGAGTGAAGATTCATGGAGCTCAGTCAGATTCTATTGAATGAGAACTTGTCAAGACATAAATGGCTTAAGTTTCCTAGTATTGCAACACTGCAGCACTGCTTTCAGTCTTAGAAAACTGCTACTGTATTACACAAGACACACAACAGGTACCTATGCTGATAGAACTTCAGTGTGAAAATGTACCTGAGGTGAACATGAGTTCTTTACTTCACCCATTGAACTTTGATTTTTTCGGGTTTACTGAGTCAAGAAGAGAAACTTTTGTATCTCAGTAGCACAGATTAGCTAAGCACATGAAAAAAAAAAAAAGTTTTAGATCCAAACTGTGAAAACTGGCCATAAAATATTCTGGGTATAAAGCATATCAAAAAGAAAACAAAAGTAAATGTCAGTTGGAGTGAAAAGGAGTAATGTCTTAGTTGTTTCAGATTGTGTGTTTAGTTCACTGTTTGCTTTCCCAGGGTCTCAGATCATTTTACTAATGCCTCATGCCTGTAGAGGTAGGTGGTAATTAAGTGTCACCTGGAGCCTGTGCCTTGTGGAATCACATTTGTTCACGGCCATACCTCTCCCTCCCTATTTTTAAGTGCTTTATGGGTGTTGACTTGGTCCGCACTAGGGCAGCATCTTGCATTCTCTTTGGATCTACTGAGGGGTATAGAAAGGCATAATGCATATCTCAGTGTGTTCTCAGTGTGCAGAGGGAGAGCAGAAACCACAGTCACTACCAAAGTGAAGAGTTAAATGGTACTGTTCTTCTCACTGACAGCGTTTTCCTTGTCTTTGTTATTCTGAACGTTTCCCAGGAAATTCTGTCTAAAAGTTCATAAACTGAAGAAAGTTTCAGGGAATTTTGGCTTGGGTTTGGTTTTTTGTTATGGAAAAACCCATAGAATATCTTGGTCTTAAATACAGTATAGTATGCTTCCACTGCTCACTAAAATTAAATTTGTTTTGACATACTTAAATAAGTTAAAATATGAATGTAACTGTGAGTGTGCCACCATCTAGTCTCCTAAGTAACATTCAAGCATGAAAATACTTAGGTGATTAAAGCCTGACAGCATTCTTTCCAAATAAAGAGAAATCACCTGGAAGTCTTCAGAAATCCCCAAGGGCTGCTCTGCTCTAGTCAGGAGCTCTTTATAGTCTAGTGAGCTCTGAATGTTGTTTGTTTTTGCCTCAAACAAAAATTCTTCTTTCAAGTCTTTAGGTTCACATGTTAAAATGCTGCGAGTGTGGTGGCTGCCCAAAAGACTTGGATGTCTGAAAGGTTACTGCTATTAGAAAAAAAAGAAAGGTTGTATCTCAACAAAATAAGCAAAATGCTTGCAGACTTTCACAAGAAATTAGAATTTAGTTCTTGCAGTTACAAGTTCTGCCTGAATCTCCTATTGCTTCAGCTTGTCTAGCCATTTGATAGCTTTGAAATGAAAGTGTTTTATAGGTATTAATTAAAAGGCATTAGCATAATTCCATGTGTTCTGCCTGGATGAGGCCATAGTGATGATAACTACAAAGCTCCTAGTGGAAACATACGGTGCTTATCAGTTATCAGTAGACTATTGATTAATGTGCCTGGGAATAAGTGTTGCAAGTATTACTCCATAAATGAATTATCCAAAGTCACTCCACTGGTCTGTCAGTCTCATGACCCAGAAATCTATGCATACATACATATACAAGGCAGCTGAAGAAAAGAGAAAAGTTTGGCCAGTTTTTCTGTCAATGTAGTGCTAAAGGCATTTCCCCTGCTGGATGTGTGCTGGCCGGGCTGCAAGGAAATTCATTATATTTGTGAACTTTGAGTAAGAAAAAGAATTTGGAATAGTCCTCTGTATTGATTAATTATTTATATGGGTAGTCAGTGTCAATTTTCCAGAAAAGGTCATGTGGAAATTAATTGTATAAGCACTTCCTGATTTACAATAAAAATTTTCTCTTACAGCAACTGATACTTCCTTGCACAGTATTCCTTAAGTTAGTGCTTGAAAATATGATTTCATATTTCAGTGTTAACAATGCCTACTTTTACTCCTCTCTAATACTCTTAATGATAGTGAGGTTTTACAGGAAATCTGAAGACATTTTCTGATAACAGTGATTTTTTTTTTTTTTTATTTAGAGGAGTTTGGCATTTGAAAATCTATAAGTCCTACCTAAACTCCATTATACTACAGAAGTTGAAAAATCAGAGTACTGAGCTTTGTAGCATGCATTAATTTAAAATATGAGCAGTTTAAATTGTGCTTTGAAGTAGTTTCTGTCCATCATAAGGTGCATTATTCTCACAGGAGTTTGCTCTTCTGGTCTGACTGTGCTATCTCACATCAGCCTAATCACTGTGTAATGTGGCAGTGTAAATAGCAACAGAGCACAGGTTACTTCGTGAAGAAAGGTGTCATTATGGTTCAAAGCTGGAAGAGTGGGATGGGGACTCCTTTTCTTTTAACTGTCCTTTAACTGTCTTTTCTGGGGCATGGAAGTTTCATCCTCAGGGCATTCCCAGGCTTCTACAGCAGAGGTAATGATCAAACAAGTTCTGTCCATTACCACTTGGCATGGAAAGCACCTTCCTTTCTGTTGGCAAACAACACTGTTGCTGTTGCCTTGGAGAGCGAAATCAACCTTTGCCAGCCCAAGGCCTGGATACCTCTGTGCCCAAGCTAAAGCCCTTTATCTCCAGAGTCAGCAGGTGTGGCAGCACTTCCTAGCTCTAGAAAAGAGCATTTCAGGTACATTACCAAATGTAGTTTAAGACTTTCTCTGACTTAGACACCTCACACTACCAAAAGCAAGAATTACCAGGTAATGATCCAGTTTAATTGCTGCTGTTCCTGGATCTGAGAGCTGGATGTTGTGGAAACAAAAAAAGGTACAGAAGGCAGTCTAGAAAAGTGTTTAATGTGTCAAACAACTAACATTTTTAAAAGATGATAAGTTCTCAAGGCTGTGGTATACACAGGGTATTTAAATTAATATTTGGCTATTCTTGTACTTGCATTTGACTTAGTTGTTATTCTTCCTCTGTGCTGAACAAAACTATTATCAATAAGAAGAAAAACTGATGTGGATTTTAGGAGATCGTAGTTTTATTTCACTGGAAACCTGTTTCATAATCAAAAAAAAAGGGTAGCAGCTTGATTTGAATTTTGAGATATATCCTAGTTTGGGGTTTAAAATCCATCCTTTTCCAGCCTAAGCATTTTTTGAACTCCCCAGGAGAGGAAGGTGAAAAACTGCTACAGTAAGCTCACAGATTGTCTGCTCTACCTTCACTGGGGAAAAGACCTGTCATTACCATTCAAAGTACACTTTTCTGTGGCTGGTTTTGTCCTAGCATTGCTCTGTCCAAGAAGATTAAACCTATGTTCTACTCTTGGAGGATAAAGTAATTCCCACAAGAAACAGGTCTAATTCCTAGTACAGGAGTTACAATACATAGAGAAATTAGTTTAAACTATGCTGGAGTAATAAGGCCTTGGTTAATTGTCTGTGTAACAGCAATGTGGATTTTGATTTGGAAAATTGTGCCTTGCCCCACGCCTAAAATATGTGTGGAGGAAGGAGCATTTTGCTCACAGAGAAGATGAAATAGATAAAAGTGGGAGGAATACTATCTTAGATAAAATATGAACAAAGTTTAAAATCTGGCTCTTAATCACCTTAAGTTGCCTCTTTGTGTCTGAATTTCCCAAGCTAAAAAGATGTGCACTTCTTTTTTTGTGAACCTCTTGGTCATATGCAGATAAAGAGCTCCATGTAGGAGTGCAGTGTGTCACTGAATAAGGGGGGGTTTGTGTCAGACTGGGAAGTTGACTGATTGCAGTTGTTCATTCATTAAACTGACTCCAGTATGGCAGTTTGTATCTATAGACTGAATATACTTATCTGCTATGTCTGTAGAAACAATTCAAATGGCCAGAGACACTGCTTGCATAGCATTTAAATCTACAAAGTGCTCAACTAGTGAGATTATACTAAATCAGATGCTGGCTTCTTCTTTATAAGAACAGAATTGTAAATAGTAGGGTTTTTTTTTTTTCCTGGGAACAGCCCAAGAGAAGAGTCACGCAATTCACAGTAATTGCAATTCTTTGCAATTAATGTGACAGCTGAATTTGACTAAAGCTGTTTTATATTTCTTCTTGTGACTTCCTTAATTCCTTTGTGACATTACATTAAAGGGACATATGTTCCTCTTCCCTTTCTTAGTCTCACTAAATATATCTCTGTGGCTTAGAGTAATGTGAATTTTTCAGTCTTAGGCTGGACTGTGGATTTTAATATTCTGCATACCAACATTCCCACTCCATTGACCCAGTTTAGTTCCTGTGATTTTTCATGAGATGTGGCCCATGGACTGATCATCCTCTGCTGCAGTTGTTAAATTAGTTATGTTAGTTTAACAGTGGAAACAAGCTGGGTTTCTTCTCTGGAGAGAGATCTACTGATGGCAGTCTAAAAAAATAAATCTCTGTCACACAGAGCATCTTCCTAAGCACTGATTCCTCTGCATCCATTCTCAGTCACAGGGGGAACTTTATGGGATTAAACTGGTCCATGTCTGGACTATGGCTGGAGCAGCTGCTGGGAACATGCTCTGTGTTTAATTTGCATTACTGTTTTATTTAGGAGCCTCAGTGATAAAGCCTGTTGTGGTGGATAATGTATAGGGACAATACATTGAGGTGGAAAACAGGAGTGGAAGTGAGCAGCACTCTCTGGGTGCAGTTCCAGACAGCTCTGCTCCGAAGTTATTTCTGCAGAAAGGGAGCACTGCTGGCCAACTCAGTACAACTCAGAACTGTCAGCCTGTGCTTTGAGCCTCTGCACCTTAGTGGTATTTTGGAAATGTCAAGAATGCTGCTCTTCACATACTTCTCATACCCCTGCATACCCAAACAAGATGGAAAGTCATCTATTTATACAACAGAATAAACGTTCTGGTTTGATTATTCTAACTATATCTAACCAAAATATGGTAACTTTGTTTTTCTTTGGATAGATATGCCTCTTTTTTTGGTCTGGATAGCTGGAAAAAATAGCTCATAGTGTGTTATCATGGGCAGTATTGCCAGTTGTTTATCATGTAGATGGCCTAAAGCACATTCCTGTGATTTTTACATGTGTTCAAAATATATATTCCCATAAAAACTAGTTGAGGCCTTGTGTGATTAGTATTTCTGTTGATTTTATGACACTAAAGATGTCATAAAATAAGTACCCAAATAAAACTACCTGTATGTCCTCCTCCCATCCATGAACATTTTGTAAAAATAAGTATGATATTCAAATTCTGATATAGGCAAGAAAATGCTCAGTTTTGTGAGTTCATGGTCAAGGTAATTCTTCTGCCTTCAGCATCTGCAGTAGTGATGCAGATAAACAGTTCTTAGGATTCTTGTCTTGATTGGATTTCCATCCCTAATATATTTTAAATGACTCAGTGGTATTACAGTGAATTCATTAGGTGAACACTGCAAGAGACTTTTGCCTGTACTGCTGTGCAAAAGAGTATCAAATCTGGGTTTATTGGGCTTGTTTTGCATGCCTGGCTCCATAACCCTCAGACTACTCATACTGCCTTGCACCTGGTGCTAATCTCTGTGTTTCAAAGAAATGTCATTTATAGAAAACTAACCACAGCAGGATTCTAAGAAAATTATTGTTACCATTTAAAAAATCATGGGAGAGGAAGGTTTCTTGGTCTTTAGAATTTCTATTTGTTGTTAAGACCTTTTTTTTAAGGTTCTCTTATTCTGTGTAGGAACACTAGCAATCTGTTTGGGGATACCTGCACTTTTTCATTTCATACCTATGAAATTTCACCCTGCTTTGGAGGAGTGTTGTAAAAGCAGGCTTTAGTATGCCATCCACCACTCTTCAGGGAAAGGTGACTTTTATCTTCTGTTCTTACAATCATGTGCCTTGTCCTCCCTGCCAGCTAGCCTGCAAGAGGGAAAGGAGAGCAAGAGCTCTACTTGAGTACTACTAATTTGTAGATAGCTTTTGAGGTGTGGAATTATTATCCTTATCTCATGTGGAGCTTCTTGCTCAATTTAAAGTCCTGTTGGCACTTCTAAAATGTTATCAACAATGCTGTATATTTGAATTTCATTTACAGCACATCAGCTGCTTGGTTTAGGTACTTGGACTTATATTTTATTTGTGTTCCTGCAGCTAAGTCAGTTTGAAATCTATATTGTGAATTGCTTGATAGAGAAAATGCTAAATAACCTATATACACTGCAAGGAGATTATGGAATTGAGCTGTTGTCCTCCAAGAAAACATAATTCTGTATGGCATTTTTCCCACACAAAATCTATTTGAATGTGTTAGAAGTAAATAGTATGGAAAGGATAAAGGAACATCTTCAGTAGTCATAGAAAGGACAAAGAGGGATGATTCCTGTTTTTACAGAAATCAGATAGTCGTATGAAAGAGATTACAGAAAGGCATTGGGGGGGTGGGGTGTTTGAACTACCCTGACAGGATGCAGTGTCCTTCCCCACATATCAGAGGACAGGCAAAAAAAGATAATGGGGACAAAACAAAGGCAGTGATTTTGAATAGAACCCAATGTGTTCCAGTATTTCTGGTTGGAAATAAATGTCGTTCTCGCCAGGGAGGGAGGGTTTGAAATACTCGAAACCGACGCATGCTTGTGTCCCGCTGCAGGTGCGCGCCGTGCCATGAGCTTGCTGCACAGCGAGGGCAGCTGCGGGGCCCGTGAGGCGGAGAGCGGCTGCTGCGCCGCCATGGCCAGCGCCTGCAGCGCCGCCGCCAAGGAGGAGAGCTGCAGCGGCGGCAGCAGCGCCGGCAGCGCGCCCGCCTCCTTCTCCGACGAGACGCAGGGCTACGACGTGGAGTTCGACCCGCCCCTGGAAAGCAAATATGAGTGCCCCATCTGCTTGATGGCTCTGCGGGAAGCGGTGCAGACGCCGTGTGGCCACCGTTTCTGCAAAGCGTGCATTGTCAAATCCATAAGGTAAAGGAAAAGTTGTGGAAGCTGTTTTTAAGAAGAAATTAATGTAGCAGAGCAGTTTCAGGTCAATCTAAGGTGAATAGAGCTGCCCAAGATGCATTACCAGTGAGTGCTAATAGAACTCTGGAAATTTATTATTCATTAAAAGTGCTATATATGGCCAGAATGTCCCAAGTTTGGAAGTTTTATGAGCTTTAGATGGTATGCCGTTTTCACAAATTTACCCAGGTTATGAATCTAAAAAATTGATTAAATTTCAAATAATAATTAAAAAATGAAAGGTAGACAATTCCCCCAAATAAATTCCATTTCCAGCTCAGGATTATAAAATTACCTGTCTTTTGTCTATGATTGTTTTCCTTGATAACTGCAGGAAACTACAGATAACCTGATTTCTTTGTGCAGATAAGGCAATTCATGCTTTTAGTTCTTCCCTTGAAATTAGCTGCTTCCCTCTTGAGCTGGAAGAGAGAATGTGATGAGGGAATAGTTGTGAACAAAGCACTGAGAGAGGAATCCAGGTGGCATATGAGGGACTGGGAATATGAAACAAAGGAGGAGCAGGCTGGGCTTATAAAAATGGATGATTGAAAAGGCAAGAAAGGGCAGAGAGTACCTTGTAGAGAGCACTTGCCTTAAACCTGAAATGAAGTCATCAGTGTCCCACACATGTGAGTATTGGATTACATTGATAGATATTATGCTGTAGGATTTTTCCTTTTCAGCATAAGCCAAATTTTTTTCTCAGCAATTGCTCAGATAGCTCAAATGTCACTTTGGTAGGAATTTATATATTCTGTGTGACCCATATGTAGAATTGGCTCATTTCAACCTTACTTTGCACACTTTTTGTAAAGATCATTAAACTGTCTTCAGTGTTACTGTTTTTCCCTGGCATTTATCTTGTAGCATGCAAAATGGACAGTGCTTTCTTGATTGGTCTTTAATACCATTTGTCCATAGTTGTATTCCATTTATTTTTCTTCCCTATCCATCATTTGTAGCTCACTAAATGAATAGTATGTCAGCGGTTATGTTCTCTGAATACAGTTTTGTGGCTTCTCTGTAGTTTCTGCTACATAAATTCTCTGGAAGAATTTCTCCATGGAAAGGACCATGACCAGAAGTTTCTGCTTCTTTTATACTTTTTCTGTATTTTACTTCATTTCTATGAATAGTGATGACTGTTTCAGTGACTACTAAACAAGGTGGAAAGCAATTTTTGCTCTTGAGACTGTAGACCATCAGTGTAATATTTCAGATGTTTCATTGCTAGTAAAAGTTTTCCCTCATTCCCCACTGAACTCTGTCTTTGGAGGACAGTTTGAGTGACTGTTTGTGAAAGCAGAGAGGACAGCTTGAAGTGCCAGACCTCTCTGAATCCCTGAAGGGCTGAGCTGCATGCTGAATTGGTATCCATAGATCAAGCTATTGATTTGGATTATGTAGTGTCTACAGTATGGTATTGATTTGCAGTGTGTACTGTCTACAGTACCAGATTGATTGAGGTATTGAGAAGCTTCCACACAACTAAAATAAAAACAGAAAGAGATATTTTACATTCTCTAAGTACTGCTTTTTTTTCACTGAGTGATTGTCACAGCCTTCATTTGACCAGGAAAAATTGCTTCTCTTTATTCTTCATTTCCCCACTGTCTTAACTCAAGTGAACACAGAGACTAAGGATTTTAAATGATGAAGGATGGACAAGCGTTTTTTGGTGATTGCTTCTTGTGACTTACACAAACAATTGTAGTTGTTCGTGTTCAAGAAGTTGTGGCTGCAACTAGAAAAAAATAATTGGAAAACCTTTTAGAGACTGGACTCTTCGATCTTACCGTGTGAAGGACATGATTAGATGAGATTTGATCACAGTAAATGTTTGCCTCCCAGAAAATCTTGGCAAGTTTTTAAATAAAGCTGTCTGAAGTGCTTTGAAGCACTATAATTCATGGAAGAGGAGAAGCTTATCTACCTAAGTAACTACAAATGTGTTTATGAATGTTACTTGTCAACAAAATATATTGCTGGAAATTTTAGAAGAACTAACTGCAGGTGCAGTAGCTAATTCAATTTCACTCCAGTCTTCTCCTGTATCTTAGGGCAAAGCTTACTTAGGGTGTGTAGTAGAGCTTGCCAAATATCAGAACCTTTGTTTATTGGAAAAGCAGAGCTGTGAGGTAACAAGGGGCAGCAGGGACATCTTTGGGTGCTGGCAGTTCATCCAGCAGCTGGCATGGCTGCAGTTAAAGTCTCTGCCAACTGTCTCAGCTTCTCAACTAAACCACTCACTTGTTGAAATCACAGAGCAGGCTTTTCTTTCAAAATTATTCTGGCTTTACTCTTGATAACTGTATTTTAATCTCAAGGGAATTTACAGGAATATTCATTGTACTTTGTAGCAGATGGCTGTTGTGTCACTCACACAGGTACTGTTGTGAGTGGCAGAGTGCACTGTGATAAATAGGAAAGCCTTCACTGTAATGTAAGCTAGAACTGAGGTGCATAAGCTCAATCCTGTCACAGGAAATACATAGCAACATCTTTGTAGATGGATCTTAGCAGTGTTTTAAACACAATCCTGAGCCTTGTAAATAGTATTTGAAGCCTGTTTAATATCCTAAAATGAGTTACTGCTTTTTCCTTACTACACTTTCCTGTTTTGGAAAATTGCATTTCATTCCTATTTTTCCCTTTATCTGCTAGTTATTTAAACTGGGGATTTGGTAATCATTATTCCATTTTAATCTGTTGTTGGCTGCTCTTATTTATGATTAGCTTTTCTTTGTAGAAATAAAGCTGCTGTCTTATCAGCAGGCCTATTGAGCTGTCTTCATACTCCCCTAAACAGGGTGTTTGTAACCAAGCTATACCTGTGAAAACTGATTTCCTGTTGTGAAGTGAGGGAACATTTCTAGCGTGTGACAAAGATCACACTGGTCATAGCTCAGGGAGCTCTGAAACAAGGCAAGCTAGCTGTTTTCTTTCTTCTGCTTGTTTAGGAGTATGTTTCTCAGGCATGTGGTGAGCTTGCTCTGCAAGCAAAATTGTGAAAGGAAGTTCATTACCTCTTTTTGAAGTGGCAACTTTACCTCCACTTCCCCTAGCAGTGTTGCTGATGTAGTTGCTGAGCAATTATTTCCTTTTCCAGCAAAGAACATAAACTCCTTCCTGGTCTCCATAGCCCACTAGGTTCTACTTCCCCTTGTGCTTGCAGGCAGTGACAATGATCTGGCCTTTGATCCTTGCACCACAAGTGCTCTCTGACATTTTTCCACCCCATGTATTTTTCCATTTTATTGGTGTTTCCATTAGCACTCGGGAGCTTTGATCCCTCATGCCTCTTTAACTGCATTACATAATTGTGAATCAATATGTTAGCCTACTGCTTTCAGAATGAGCTGATACTGGAAAGTTTGAAGGAGGGGATCCCCTTTTTCAGAATGAGGTGATACTGGAAATTTTGATGGAGATGATTCCCTTTTTTGCTCTTATTTCTAATGATTTTTGTATGTACATGCAGGTAGGCAGAACCTGATGAACTGGAACAGGCTGTTAGTTACCTTATGCAGGTTGCAGGCATCCGTGTTCTGTCAGATTCCAAACCTTCACCAGTTAGCACTGACTTCCAGTCTGTTTGCTGTTAAAATGGCTTCAGATGCAACACTCAATTCCAAGTCCAGCGTAATTTTCATAGTTACTATTAATTTTTGTGTCTGGAAGTTTTCACCCTGTTTGCTGTATAATGAAATTGATGGATGGCCAACTGATCAAGTGGTTGTAAAACAAAACTAACAAACTGAGCAGTGTGTAATGTAATGCCAAACAGATGAAGTCAGTCTTGAAAAAAAGACAATTTTGCTTTTTTTCTTAGCTGTGATCACCTTGGCTGTTCATAAAATGAGAAACAAATGAGAGGATGTCTAAGAAAGTTTAAGAAATTGTTTTGAAATAGTATGTGAAATATTCTTTTGATGTTTGAGCTATGTGAAGTACTTGCAGAAACAGGACTGTAAGTTCTTAGTGTCTTTACATATTCCTCAAGTTTGTTTCGAGAGTACTTAACATGCCATTTGTGTAAATAAAATGTGTTTGGGTTTGAAAAGTGCTACAACCCCAGTCATGCCACCTCCAGTGAAACTGTGTTTCCAGTTTTTCTGAAATTCATATCATATTTTCTGGTCATTGCCACATAAATACCATTGTTTTTAAAGTTCTTGCTGTGTTATTATTTGGCCACTAATGTCTTGCTGGTGTATTTTAAATTAAGTGCTTGGAAATCTGTTGGTAATATTGAAATATCTTTCCTTGCTCTTCTGCATTGTAGAGATGCAGGTCACAAATGTCCTGTAGACAATGAAATTCTGCTTGAAAATCAACTTTTTCCTGACAACTTTGCCAAACGGGAAATCCTTTCATTAACAGTCAAATGTCCCAACAAGGGCTGCAGCATGAAGATGGAGCTCAGGCACTTAGAGGTGAGAAGTCGTTTTGAAAATATGGAACCTTGCTTTCACGGGCAAGTAAAAATTTGAAGTTACTTAAATAGATATCTGGTACTCATTTATGCTGATTCCATGCATTTCTCTTTCAAGACTATAACTACACGTATTGTTTTTTAATGAGTATTTAATTGTAGTAAGGTGATTCTCAAGTGAACATCACAGTGCATGACAATTGTACTAATGCAGCCTTCTGCATTCATCTGCATCATTCATGTTTGTCTTTTGATCAACTATGTCCATGCTTCACACAAGTTTATTATATTCAACTAATGTAGGTAGCTACTTTGAGAGGCTATTTAATAGTCTCTCAAAGTAGCTACATATAATACTTGAAATAACCATTTTGGAAAATAATATATGCCATTAAAAGGATAAATATAAAACTAAATTTTTACTGAGAGCTTTCTTAAAGATCTGAATGCATGAAGCCTTGACCTCAGTAGTGGGACAGTAACAGGCTGTTGGTAGAGTCAGCATAAGTGTATAAGGATTTCCTTGCATGAAGGGAAGATTGTGATTCGTTTGTCTTGCACTGTGATTTCTCTTGAAAATGGATGAGATGATTGTTCTGATTTGAAGTATCAGATCCCTCTTCTGCCCTTCTGCAGGACCACCAGCTGCAGTGTGATTTTTCCACTGTGGAATGCCTGCAGTGCCAAGGATCCTTCCCAAAGAACCGACTGAAGGAGCACATGACCCAAGAGTGTCCGAGGCGTCAAGTGTGTTGCCCAAACTGTGCCACGTCCATGGCCTATGAAGATAAAGAGGTATTTAGCAGGAGTCTCAGTTTTTCAGCCTGCATTCACATGGGTTTGCTTGGAAAGGGAACAGCAGTTTAAAAAAAAAAAAAAAAAACTGAAAGGTTTTGGTCTAGAAGAGCTCTTTGTGCTGCTGCACAGCTGAGAAGCTGCAAACTCGCGACATGAGCCTAGAACAGGCAAAAGCTGGGGAGAGATTGTCCTTAAGCACAAACTTATGTGGAGCCATGTGGCGTGAGGAGACCTGTGGACTTGTGTGAGAACCACTGATTTCTGACCTTACATCAGACAGGCTGTATCTCCTGCCCATGGAATACAAAACGCAGTATTTACATGTGCAGTTTTTATGCCTGGGAGAGAGGATGTACCAGGACATAACTATTTTGGGGATATCTGCTACCACACAAGACCAAGATAATTTCTGAATTCTTCTTCTGGCTATGCATTTTTCACTTGGGTGATACTGAGGATAATACTTTCCTTTTGCTGTTACCATTTCTTTATCTCTATTTGGATGTGTTTTATCTCAAGGACTATTGAATGTTCTTGGATATTAATATTGTGAATTGTCAATCAAATGTACCTCATATAGTCCAGCAATACAATTAAAAAACAAACAAGTGCTTTCATATAGTTTCAGTACAATTGAACATGATTTTAGAAACTTATGGTTAAAATCAGATTTCTTTGAAGCATAAGAGCTTTAGGAAATAAAATATCTGCAACTTCATGAATCTCTTGTATAAGTCCAGGATAAAGCAGTAATGTAAAACATACTGTTTAGGGTAAAGGGATTCTCTTTGTTTCACAGTTGCATATAGCTAAATGCAAAATTAGGTATAAAGATAAAAAATCTAATGTCTGATCGATTAGCCCTCTCTTAAATTGGGCAACTTTACTGATGTTTTCTCCCCTTTCTTTTTTCTGTTTGATCACTTAAGCTTCATGACCAAACCTGTCCACTTGCCAATATATATTGTGAATATTGCAACACAGTGCTCATCAGGGAGCAGGTAAGAGACTCCCTTTTTCTCTGTTTGTTCCAACTCAGATGCTTTGTTTTTACATTGCTTCTTTAATCTGAAATTAAACATGGAGATACAGTTTGTCTGCTAGCTGCTAAATCACTATCTGCCTCTTTGAAAATGTCCAGTGCAGGTGTGATACTCCCTTAAATGCTGCTCCAGCTTGCAGTTTCAGTCTGGCAAACCTCTGTAGGATTTTGGCTGCACATCACATTGTTCAGCTGTACTGCTTTTTGACAGGGGGCATGCTGCACACCTTTAATCTTGGATGGAGTTGAAAAAATACCATCAGCTGCCAGTGGTTATAGCTGACATTACAGGAAAAGGCTTTGATTTGGGCAGAGAGAGGGAGTTTTTGTACTTGGAAAGCCACTATTGGAAAGTAGCTATAAGTAAATTCACTACCGAACTGAGATGCTGCTTGTCCATTACTACTTGTCCATTACTGCTGTAATAGCCATTATTTCTTCTGTTCAATAACAACTTCATTGGCAGAAAAATGATAAATATTGATTTGTTTAATTTGGGATGGCAACTATGTTGATGGCCTGGGTTAAAATAATGATCTTGTAAAATTGCAAAATGCTCTGAGAAACAGGATTGAGCTTAGTAATGACAAAGGAAAAAGTCTGTTGTTAGGTAGAATAATGAATTGCAGAAGTGGGGAACAAAGAATGTTAAACATTTGTAATAATAGCTGGTCTTTATTAGCCTTGTGCTTCATCATGACATTTAAACAAGGCAAACACTCAGGGTTATATAAACAGGGATTCTGCCTGTGAAACACTGAATTATCCTTTGCTCTGTTTAGGGCTCATAAGGCATCAGCTGAAGTTGTTGTCCTTTTGAGGGAGGGTGGATTGGCAGGATCCAGAGCACTGAGATGACTGATCTAGATCTGGAAAAAATGGACCACAAAAAAAATGGAAGAAACTTGAACTTTTTGAGGATGATAATAAAGAGTGACACAATAAGCATTGTGCAAGTAGTCCTTCAGAAGGGAAGGAATTGAATGTGACCTGGCTGGAGGACAGCCTAGAAACAAAAAGTGTTTGGTCTAGCAAAGAAATCTGAATGCTTTCTGAGGCCTAATATAGGAACAAAGTCAATGAATGGTTACAGTACATACAAGTGGAATGTATAATTTCTATCATCAGCTAACATTTCTGTTCAAAACTTCCATATTCCGTTAAGAACTTATGTAGGTATAAACTGATCTGACTTCAGGTACATTTTGAACTTTTCTGTTTAAAATCCATCCAGCTGTATCCTTTCTGCATAAGAAAATACTCTTGATGGAGAAGTAATAACAAATCTCATTTGTTTTAGATGCCTAACCATTATAACAATGATTGTCCTACTGCCCCAGTGCCATGTTTTTACAGTGCCTTTGGGTGTCCTGAAAAGGTAAGACTTTTATCAATACCTTCTGAATTGCAGACTTTCTGCATGATTTTGTCTGTCACTTTTGTAATGTGTTTTCCTAGTCTAGTCTCATTCACCAACCCAAAATCCTCAGTGATTTGTGGTTTTGGGTTTTTTGTTCGGAGGTATCTTAATTCTAAAGCAGTGCACGTTGATAAATTGCATTTCAAAATTGCTTTTTCAAATTTAAAAAGCTCTGTGAACCTTGATGACCTTGCTTTTATTATTTCATGTTTTCTCAGCTTTCATGTCAAAAAGTAGCTTCTAGCATTTCTTCCAAAGTTATGGCTAAATACACTGATGACTCCTAGAGTTCCATAAAGAAAATCAATTTTATTAAATTCTAAAATTATTAATCTAAACACTTTTATTTCTAGTTTTTAATACCTCTTGGTAAAATTTGGTCTTTCCCCTTCATTTCTACAGCAGTTTTCATACGCCATTTGGTACCATGGAACATTTTAGCAAATTTAGAACACAGAAAAGTTCTAAGTATATTTGTGACTAACAGTCTTTCAGCATGTGTTTGTTTGGAGTTGAACAGTGTTACTGAAAGTGTACACCATAATTAATGATAGATTCATAGGGATATTATCATTTTCACAAAACCTGAATTTTTTTGTCATGAATGCTCACTAACAAGAAGGTGACCCTGAATACACAGCACTTCTTTGATAATATATTTTCAATATTTGATAAGAATATTTTCAGTATAAAATATTCCATATTTCTTCATATCTTGCTTTTACTTTCAGGTGCACAGTTTGATATATACTGTTCCTATTTCTCACTGTATGTACTACTGAAATACTTCATGTTTTTACTCAAAATTGCCTCCATTTGAAGTGTGGGTGTTGGCTTTTAATAAGAAGTCGTTCTCAGTCTTTTCCGGAGAATTTAAATTTTGTTGTTTTCCTGGAGATGCTGCAGCTTCTGCAAAAAATACAATCAAAGATTCCCTTATTAAGCATTACATAGAATTATGCAACTATACAATATGCTATTACTAATGATAATTATTCTAACAAAAATATGTTTGTGACATCCCAGAGTCCCATACCAACAAAACCAAAAATGCACATATCTGATTTATATTGCAGTCATTTATGTCAGTTCTATCTTAACTTCTCAGGTTTACAATTTTATGCTGAAACCACCTCATATCTATGGTTTTTTGAACCCCAGCTGTATCAGCATCAGGCCAAAGACACAAACACCTTAAAGGTCTTTTCCAACCTAAATGATTCTGTGATTTGCCCACTGGTATTTGAGCTTCTTTTTCCATTTTTCCTAATAGTGGTATTGAATTTGGAGCTCTCTGTTGGTAAAGTGCTATTTTGTCAGACCTTTGTCCTTGATTTACTGCAGCTTTTCTCACATGACGAAAGCAACTACTTGTTTGATTTTCTTCAGAGCCACATTTAAAATGTGATTGTAGATGTTTGATGTGTTCCTAATGCTGTATCTCTTAAATCCTAGATGCAAAGGAATGAACTGGCACGACATATGCAGGAGTTCACTCAGGTTCACATGAGGATGATGGCTCAGAGCTTTCAGAATATCAGTGTTACTGCTGCAAATCCTGTGCCCTTCATCAATGGCCTACCCTTTGAGCCCCTCTTCTCACACATGTCACATGCTGCATACAACTGCAATCCAGAAGTTGAAAACTTCAAGGAAACTATTCAGCAGTTGGAAGGTCGTCTGGTGAGACAGGATCACCAAATCAGGGAACTCATTGCTAAAATGGAGACTCAGAACACTCACGTGGCAGAACTCAAACGCACTATACGAAATTTGGAGGGAAAGATTACTGAAATGGAGGCACAACAATGTAATGGTATTTATATCTGGAAGATTGAGAACTTCAGTGAACATCAGAAAGCCCAGGAAGAAGAAAGACCTGTAGTGCTGCACAGTCCTGGCTTCTATACAGGGAAGCCTGGCTACAAGCTGTGCTTGCGCCTGCATATCCAGTTACCGACTGCTCAGCGCTGTGCTAATTATATCTCTCTGTTTGTGCACACTATGCAAGGGGAATATGACAGCCACCTGCCCTGGCCTTTCCAAGGCACCATCCGACTTTCTATTTTGGATCAATCAGAAGGCCCAGAAAGGCACAACCACGAAGAGGTGATGGAAACCAAGCCAGAGCTACTGGCCTTCCAGAGACCGACAATCCACCGCAATCCGAAAGGTTTTGGTTACGTGACTTTCATGCACCTGGAGACCTTGAAGCAGAGAAGCTTCATCAAGGACGACACTGTGCTGGTGCGCTGCGAGGTGCTCACGCGCCTGGACTTGAGCAGTGTCCGCAGGGAAGGCTTCCAGGCCCGCAGCACTGACGGGGCCATGTAGCCTGCAAGGCTTAACCACAGCAACAGAGCCTTGCTCGTGTTTGTCCACATGGATCACTAAAGAGCTTCACTGTCCACAAAGGCTGGGTTTGTAAAAGATCATAGTTGCCAGTGGAACTTTGTTTTTGCTGGTGTATTTTTCTCTATATGGGCTCATATGTTTAAATATTTGGTAAGGTTCTCTCTTAAAATAATAAGCTACTTCTGTAGCAAGCTAAATAAATGAAGTGTTAATCAAAACTTAATTGCCCACAGGAAAATCCTATTGCAGAACTTGTGCATCTCAGCTTGGTAAAACTTTAGTCATATCAAATAGACCTGTAAGTCTTTTCACCTCAGTGCCTTGGAATAGATGCTGTTGCCAGGAAGGAATGAAATTATTAAAGATAAGGGATTTTTTCTTTTTCTTTTTTTTTTTTTTTTGTTTTGATTTTTTTTGTTTCACAGAGCGTGGGAAAGTTGAGCAAGTTTCTCTACTGACTTATCTGGAATTTTGAATTGGCTATGTGTCTCCTGAAGTTAGGGTTAAGACTTTGTTCAAGTCACCAAGGGTTCAGGGATGCTTTGACCCTTTCCTTCTTCAGGAAGTTGCATGTTGATGCAGAGTTGATGTTGGTATTTCCAAAAGATACGAGGTAGTGTTGTGGAGAAGGCTAAATGACTCTGAGCTGAGTTCACTGAAGAAATATTTGTAACGTGGTCTGAAGGTGGCTCCCTAATTCTCTTTATTTTGATAAATCTTTCTAGAAGTGTTTGCTCTAGACCCAGAATGTCAACCACAATCATCAAGAGATATGAATGTTTAGCATTTGAATGAAATCCCTTTGTGCAGGTCGAATCTCCTAGTGCTGGACATGTTTCAGGTTGTGAGTGCACACATGAGCAAAGGGATATACTGAACAGAGAGGGTGATGCAGAATTTGTTTTACTGTTGAAACCTAAATTTGTACCAAAGCTGAACTTGTGACCTGCATTTCTTCAAGTGATCTCTTGGTGTTGTGGGTGATGTACCCAAGTCCTCCCCTGTGAATTCTCTGTGGGCAGCTGGCCATATCAGCATCCAACTGCTGTGGGTATCTCCTGTCCCTTTAGACAGTAGGAGTTGGGTCAACTCAGCAATTGGGATGGTAAGGAAAGCCTGTTAATTCAGCAGTGTGAGGAAAAATTATAATCCTCTTTGCTTTTAGGAAGAAAATCTGGCTTTCATAGTTACTAATTTATCAAACACTAGATTCACTGTCAAAGAGGTTCCTAATGATGTGTGTATTATTTGTTTTCTGTGCTGATTATATGCCATGTAAATGTTAGTTTTGACCAGTCAAAGCTGAGTAGTTCAAGTTCACTGGTGCTAAAAATTTTAACTTTCATGGTGCTGATAAAGTCCTGAATCTTGTCTTTAAAATGAGGGAAGAAAAAAGTTTTGTTTACCCCATAACCTAAGTACATATCCAGATACTGAAGAAAGAACTAAAGATGCGTGAGCTTATGTGTATTATTTATCCAAGCTAGTGGAACAACCTAAAGGCTGGAGACACTGCAGCTTAAGAGATACTGAAGAGTGTTCCAACTATTTGGCATCATCAAAGCAATACCAGTGGGGAAAGGGTGCATTGCTTAATATAAAAGACTAAAGAAAGACTACTATACTTCAGTGGTTTGGGAGGATCCTCTGCCTGCCTGCATGAGAGCTAAAAGTTCCAGGACCCAACCTACCACTTTGTTCATCAAATCCAGATGAGTAAAATTTCTTCTGCTAGTAGAACCTATTAGATGGAAGAGGGATTGTGTTCAATGGAGTATTGTCACTACTGAAACACGAACTTCCTGGCTAATGGTAATTGCAGTTAGTTGTTGGTGACTTTAGTTGATTCTCTGTCATTAGGGGACAGGTAAGCATATGTTACTCAAAATAGGGAAAGATCTCAGGTTTAAAACCAAAGTAGATTTTATAAAGAATAGCCTCATCCTATCAGCTGAATTGTTCTGGAGTGTCTTCAGTTGGAGCATTCCCAGTAAAGCCATTCTTAACCAAGAGCTGTCAATGTCCATGGCAGTGCACAGAGCCACTCTGCACAGAAGGCACTGTACACAGGTTCTCCATTTTCAGGCTGTGCTACCTATCTGTGTTTTTTTCAAGATGCTCTAAAGCTGCCATTCTCTTTTGTTTCTCTTCTTGTTTTTGGGGGGGCAGGAGGGAAGGGAGGGGGAGGCAGAAAAAACACTCGTACTTTGAGAGCGTCTTCCTACTCCAGGTCCTTCCTCTACCCTAGAAATAAGAAAAATGTCCTTATTCTCTGTTCAAATCATTTATACCCAAGACCCACTAAATGCATTAACATTTTCTTTACTTTTGAAGATTTGAGTTTTGAATGGAATTTTTGATTCGAGCCTTATCTGCTAGATCTGATGTACTTCTGCCTCTGAGGAGGAAACTCCCTGTGGTGGCAGGATTTAAATGATTCAGGTTAAAGTTGTACAATAGCATAAGCCAACAGGGAATAGAAGGCTACTGCATGTATAATTCTGTACTGGCCACAGTAATATGGATTCTTTATTGACTGCTGCTATTCTATTGGTTTTGTATTTTTATACTACCACCTAGAACTCTGAGTGATGACAAATTACTGTAATATCAGAGTATTACATGGGAGACTGTCAGAGATAATTTTCTAAGTATCAGTTAAATCTTACTGTCATAAAAAGATTATAAATGTTTATGAAATATTTATTCATATACTGGTTCCATTCTCCTCTCTCCCCTTTCTTCAAATCTTCTTTTGAGAATTTGTTTTTCTGTGGTGGACTGAGGTATAATTGCAAGAACTATTTAAATGGAAGAAGAAAGGTCTGCAGCATTGAGTTGTCTCTCAGTCAAAGAAATATCTGATGAACCCATGTCCTGTGTAACTTGTTCAGCAGTGGGGTTTCATTCTGTAAATGAATGCTTTGCAGCATTACTAGATCTCAAGGTGGTTTAAAAAGTGGCTTAGCTTCTATCTTCCAAATTTCTGTTGTCTTTAACATGGTTTAAGTCACCGACTCTTAGTACGTGTATTTGCAAAGCTGCTATGGCACAAATTTTCCAATTATAATATATTATGAACGTGTTATCTCTTTGCCTCTGAATGTCTTCCCCTGCAGGGCAGGGAAAAATGTTTTGTTAGAAATGTTGGTATGTAATGTATATGTGGGAGCTCAGATAATGTGAGATGTATAGAGTTGTTTTTTAAGCAGTCTTATGATGTGTCTGGTCATGTTTGCTATCAAGGGTTTAAACTTGTTAATGAAAGCAATCAGGGCGACCTTTCTGTTGTTTAGAGATGGCCACAGACCAGATACATTGATGATGGATAAAAAAGATTATTCTGTGTCAATGTTAAAGGTTTGTATTGGTTTGCATTTGAACAAAATGAAAATACTCCTGTTCCCCTGGATGAATTGATATATAGTTTAATATATTTTGTAATTGATGCACACCTTTATTTCTGACAGAAGTTTAAAAAATAAACTAATTAAACTGTGCACTGCATGTTGCATCTTTATTCACATGGAGGGCTGTTCAGAAATATTAACTGGTACAGAACTGCTCCGGTAGTTTCTCTGTCTTGTGGGTTTTAGAGATGGGTGGTATCATATAGCATCAAGAAAGAAAAGAATATATTTCATGATAAAAACCTTCTGGTATTTATAATGAGTGTTGATAGTTTTATTCATTACTAGAAGATACAGCTCATGTAATAGATAATAAAATAAATGTTCTCAAAAATCATCCTGTAATTTAAGATGGAACTCTCAAAAAAGCTGCACACTCTCACCTCTCTGGCCATATCTGCTTGCTTATTTTATTTGTCATAAAAGCAGCTATGGGCTGAAACTTTGTTGCAAGAGACTGAGATCAAAAACTAGAGGGAATTCCTCTGTCAGTAAGAGAGGTACAGACAGTCTTTATTGCAATCTCTGATTTATCTCAGTCTGGATCTGTTTTTAATAGCATCTGCAGGAAGGTATATTCAAAATCTTAAGATTCTTCTGAGTAACGTTATTGGTACTGCAGCAATGTGCTGTTAATGTCAAGTTAATTATGACTTTGTCTTTCATCCAGGTTGGTCCTAATAGCTTCCATCAGTAATGGATAGGAAGGCTTGTTCAGACATTGGTTATCTGTTGTGTTAATCAGTTTTTAGTGTTCCATATTTTAGGTGCACTAAAATCTTCATTTGATGAGATGCAGTAATAATAACCTTTTTTTTTTTTAAGCAGGAAAAGCTGGCATTTGCAGCTGCCCCAGGAATGGAAAGTCCATGTGTAGAAGCAGAAGTGCAGAAGAACAGGAGCATGTTCTCACCTGTGTAAGTACAAATGTACATGTACCTGTACATTTCTGGAAAAAAATGGCTGAACTAGATATGGACCAGGATACTCTGACTGGATATTTTCCTGAACAAATACCAGTTCATTGCAGTAACTTCACAACAAGAGTGTGTTTTAGCTAAAATCTTTAACTAGTGCCAAACCAGTTGCTTTGCTACCTTACTCATCCCCAAAAAGCAGGAGCCCAACACTCCAGCTGTTCTGGCAAGAAAGAGAAACTCCCTGTGCCATTCCTTACTACCTTGTGCTAAACTTCAGCTTCTTCTGTGCTGTCACTCATTTAGGAACTATGACTTATTGAATCTGTTCCAAGACAGCATTTACAGAAGTCAACAAAACTTCCTGAATTAGCCCTGAAAAAGGTCAAGTGTGGTATTGGCATATGCAGCAGATAGAAAGCAATACAAGGGGAGGTTATTGGACCAAAAATGGTGCAGAGGGAATCTAAGGGCTGTCTGGATGAAATGAGTAAGAGGGCTGATGAATTCTGCCTATTACTCATCTGGGATTAAAAAAACCAAAAACCAAAACCTCATACCACTAAAAGAGGAAATTTTTATGCTAGCACAAAAACTTAACCAAAGGAAACATTCCCCTGGCACTGGTCTCACCCTCATCATTTACCACCACTGAGACTTTGCCCACTCCATCTGGAAGGGAGAGTTTCACCAGCTGGACTGAGTCAACCCTTGTGCCATCACCACCTTCACAGGACCTGACAGTCTTAGTGAGCTTGAAGTACCAAATGTAAGGAGCTGTGGCCTTCAGGTCTTCTTCCTTTACTGGTTTTAAGTTATTACAATTAAATCTAACCACCTTGATAAATATAAGTCTCTGAGCACACAGGCAGATACGTGCTTAAGTTATTTCAAGCTTGTCAGGGCTCAGAATGGGTGAAGAGCTCACACTAGTTCTGTAGTCCTTTCCAGTTTGCAACAGCATTAAAAAAGCCAACCCCCAGCCAGAGCTGTCCTTGTTTCTCCTGTCCTTTCTTTTTTTTCGTTTCTTCTTGTCTGCACAAAAGCAGAAAGATTCTGAAATGTGGTCATATCTTGAGTCCTTCCTCACCCAGGTATTATCCCAAGTGGACCTGTTGTCACCACTTCTCAACACTTTCAAAAGACTGCAATTTTTTCTATTTCAAAAAAAAAAAAAAAAAAAAAAACTGTAAAAAAATTTACCTTGCTAGTGCATGCTGAATGCAGAGCAAATAAAGACTGAGCTACAGCATAGTGAAAATAATCTTTCTGCTCAAATGCTGTGGCCCTGCTTCCCTGACTGCTCTTCTGGTGATAATGTTCTTTGAACATTTGCTCCACTGAAACAACCACTTGCATTTCACAGCTCTGAAAGCTGCATTTTGGCTGGGGGTTTTCCTCTTCCATGGAATAGGAAACTGTGTGCAAGGAGGAGATTGTGCAATAGGAAAATAATTTCTTTATTAGCTACAGTCTCAGCCTCAACTAATGAGCCTTCTTTTCCTTTTGGTTTGTGCTCTGAGTGATCTCTGAGGCCATGCAGCCAGAGTGTTTCTGAGTTCAGTGATTCCACACTGCTCCTTTGTTGCCTCCAGGAGCTGGCTGCTCTGCCACACCAGGGGGTGGTTATTGCAGCCAGTCACCTGCTGATGAAGCAGGGGAAAAGCTCTGGTCTACCCCTGGTCCTGGAGATTCCAGCTGAGAGTTTCTCACTGAGGTACCAGGTTTCACTTGACTTGGCCAGACTTGACAGGTGTGGGCCTGGAGCAGAATGGATTCATAGGCCATGGCTTTTGTCCAGAGACTTATCCCACTCAGCAGTGAAGGGAACAAGGCATAAACAGAGCAGTGTTTTAGCAGTTTGGTACTGACAATTTTGAAAAAAACACCTCTGTTCTCTTAGCTGATTATAAGCAGGACCGATATCGTTCTAGCCCTGTGATAAACTGTCCAAAAATGTGAGGTTTCAGTTTCTTAGTCCTCTCAGACAGAACCCGATTTCCATGAAACTCAGCTGATAATTGACACACTGGGGGGGGAGGGGAAGGCAACAACACAAACCTTTCCTTGTCTCACCTGATGTGCAGAGTCCTGACTCGTGCTACAGACCAGTATTAGTAACTTGCTGGTTTCCCCTTCAGCAGCAGCTGCTCCTCTGCGTGCTCGCACAGCAAGTGTCAGGTGAAGGTGTGAAGTCCAGGAGTTAAATCCTACAATAGTATCTTGAGTTAGCACCTGTGATTCCATCCTGGTATTCCTGCCTTCATGGACTTGCTTCTCTCCAAGATTTAATTTTGTTTCTGTTGCTGCCTTTAATAAAGAAATAGTTTCAGCCAGGTATGACCTTGGCCTTTGCTAACAGTGTTAAGGAGCGAAGGTACTGCCAGGGAAAAGTGACACATACAAGTGTTCCTAGTTTCAGTATCACACCCAGATGTGATAAACTTCACAGTGTGGAGTTTAGACTTGCCTAAGCAAGTGCCTCCAGTGTGATTCACCTTCTAGAAACAACTCCCTGAGCTTGAGTTTCTTCATGCAAAAGTCCTTAACATGGGCATGGGCCTGTACTCATTCCTCTAGATAAAAGGCAGGGACTGAATATTTTAAATTCATCTCAGTGTGTGCTTTTGGATCTTCTGAGAATGGAAGGGACTTAGACTTTATATAAATAGAAATAAAATTGTCCTGGAATATAATTATCCTGAAAGGTAAGTCAGTACTGTTGGGAAAAGGGAGGTCAGACCACCAAACACCCAGGACAGCAATGAACAGCCACAGTGGATTTCTTGGTTTCTTGGCTGCTTTCAAACAGCAGTGGAAGCCAAGATGTGAATGCAAAGGAGCCATACTTTAACCTCTGCCTATTTCTGGTTCCTGTATATTCTCAGTCCAGTTGTAATAGTCTCAGATAAATAAAATTATAAAGATAACAAACTCAGCACAAAAATAAAAATTATATACATAAAGAGACATGTTTTAAATTATTAAATGTAGTATTATATTGATGTACTGTATTAAACATATACAAATGTATATTATAAATAGATCATGTATAATACATAATGTATCTATACAAAGATAAGAAAAATAAATTCTAACAAAAATTGCACAAGTCCAGTCCAACTGTCCTCAGGTTTTTGAGCCAGGACTGTGCATCCAACACCATCACATGTCCTTACCAGCATGAGAGAGGGTAAAAGGATGGGTAAGCCTTCCTCCCATGGAATTGTACTTACTCATAGTTCCTTTGAGCCGCATCTCTAATCCTATGTTCAGTTTTGGACTCATCACTGCAAAAAAGATTTTTAGGGCTTGGTTCATGAGTTCTGCTCTCCTCCTCCTCCCAAACCCACATTTTCTGCAGTAACACCAGGTACAACCTGAGCCAGAGGCTCCACAGCACGCAGTGCACACAGCAGGGACAGAGGCTGAGCCTGGGGAAGGGAGGGCAGGCTTGGAGGGTAAGAGACAGGGACGAATTTGCTTTCCTCTAAGACCCTCCAAAGCCCATTGGAGGCTTCCCCAATAAGGACAATCCCAAACAAGCAATCAATGTAGGAAGAGCACATCTGCAGTGTCACTCCCTCAAAGGCCTAGTCCTGCTCCACTGGTCTCTCCACGAACCCTACAAACAGCAGTGTCTGCTTCTGAACGGACCCTCACTATTTCATAGAGAGCTGAGTCTTTGTCAGCGCTGCCAAGCCAGAGGAGGAGTGGAGAGAGGCTGCTGCTGCCCTCTGAAGGCATCACCAGCTCTGTGAGTCAATCAGCTCACCACTACAGTTAATGAGGAAAAAAAGAAAAGAGAGGAGAGAGGTCCAGATCTTGAACAATTTTCTCTCCACACTGTAAACCCCAGGCAAAGGAGGACAGCTATGTTGATGCAGACAAACAGTGGATTAGATTAAGCATTGGATAAACCCAAAGAAATAAGCTTTTGAAAATGAGCTTTCTTGTTTGTTTGCCTGACAAGCATGGGTGCCTTGTTCACAGCAGCTCATGCATTTCAATAAGCTAGAAGAGGCTCTTGACAAATGCTCTCAGGTCTCATTTACTGCAGCATTTACTTTCATTTCAAAGAGCAGGACTTTTTTAGCAACTACAGGACACTCTTAGACAGGAGAATAGCTAGATGGTGGCAACTGCTTTTCCCTGAAGTTGTTAAGGAAACTTTCCTGTCTCACCATTCAGGAGTCACTCTGGCAGTCACACTGCCACCACTCCAGACTGTCCCTGCTGGGAACAAAGCCCCTTCACAGTGGGTGGCTCCAGTAATCCCATGGGTGCCCCTCTTGGCTTGATGCACACCTCACACTCAGAGAAAAGGGCTCCTTACCAGCTCAGCTCTGGGTTTCCCACAGCTCAGGGGGTGGGAGTGTGACTGCCAGAGCAGCTCCTGGATGGTGGGACAGGAAAGGTTCCTTAACACAGAGCTATTGAGGATGAGCCACTGCATTTAAGCAGGACTGTGGGTCCAGCAGGCAGCATCTCTCCAGCTGCTGCAGGGCTTCCAGGGAAGAGAGGTGTTGAACATTTAAAAGCCAGAAGAGACTGATGACATTCAGTGATGGGCTGAATGGAGGAACTCAGAGGAGCTCCATCTGCACTACCAAACACAGCCATGCTCAGCACGTAATCACCATCCACTGCTGTCTTCTGAAAAAAGCAACAGGATGGGGGAAAATCACAAGAAATCCTCTGCATTCACTCTAACTTCTAATGGACAGTGGTTCTGAATCTCTGAGATTCAAAGTTCCAAATGCACATCAGAACTCTCCTCCCATTCCCACAAAAAAAATTAGAAGAGAGTTTTTTGTAGATGTGGTGCATACACACCACTTAAGAAGTGCTTTTCACACATACTGTCAGTTCTCTCCTGCAGAACAGCTTCTCCCACCCTCTCATCTCTTATATCCAACCACACAGCAAATACACAATCCATCAGCCTGAGATGTGCTGAAGAAAGACAGGTTTAGCACTTGTCATAGTGAAGCCATGAGACAGATACACGGGGGACAAGAGTGAACAAGTTTCTACTCTAACAGCCATTGATATGTTAGTCAATACGCCTTTCGTGTGAAGAGGATTAAAAATCCCCAGTGAAAAAGAGGGCTGGCTTACCAGTGATGGGTGTAAATCAGTATCAGAGGCCTGCAGGGCAGCTGATTTGTAGCACAGTCTGTGGTTTCTTACTGACATTTAATATAAATAAATTCTGTCACTTTCTAGGTAGTCCTGTTGCAGTACTGACTTGAAGACTGAGTGTCTTATAACTGGTCTGTCTTTGAGAAGCCCAAGCAATTCTAACAGAACTCACTCGTTCAGGTTAAAAAAAAAAAAAGGTTTTAAAAAAGTTTAAAAAAAACCCCAACAAACAAAAACAACTCAACAATCACAGAAAAGTCCTGTGTGTGAGCCAATGCAGCTGTCTTCATAAATTTCAAGGTCAGAAAGAATGATTCTCTGACTCCAATCCATTTTCCAATGTAACAGAGGTTGTTAACTGCACAGTCTATAATAATTATGCCACAAGAATTATCAACTAGCTCTTGGCATAAGTGGGAATTAGCTTTAAAGCCAAATGAGAGACACTTCAAACAGCAACTCCCTGAATACTCTTGCAATTCACAGCTACTGAAAATCTGCTCTGTGCTATGGCAGGAGTTCAGGGTAGGTAGGACCCTTCAAGCCATTATCTTTTTGTTTAAGGAGTTTGCTTTCCTTTTGCTCATTGCAAAGTCTGGTGATCAAACTACAATCAAGCCTCTACCTTCTGTTATACCAATTATTCAGGTGAAAATTAATCTAACCACCTATTTCCTTTACCTGCATATAACTCTTCTTTACTGCTCTCTCCCATACAGGTGAGTCTCTTACACACCAGCCCATATTTGTGGCCCCAAGAGGGCCATGCACAGCAAGCAACTGTTGATAAATAATGACAATTTTCAGTTCACTTACTTCTGCACTGCAGTTGTCACTTCTTTTCATCACTTGGTTTGGAGAAATGCACCCAAACTACTCAAACATCTGAGCTGCCACTCCTTGTGGACTTAGGACAGCTTTCACAAAACCTGAAGAAGGGCTTGGGGCAGGATTAGCCCCCTGGAAGGATGAACTTACACATAGGAGAGATGTAAACTGGCACAACAATGATACAGCACTTGCTCTCCCAGGTGGGAATAACTAACAAGGGTACTCCACGTAATTTCAGATGCAAGTAATGAATAAAAGGCACCCAATTCTCAGGTGGCAAGTGGCACTTATTTTACAGCATGCCATTTTGAGCACCACATTGATGAGAATGAGCTGTACCTTTGCTGGAAAGTTGCTTTAAAATCTGCTACCTCTGTTTTAAAGCTTTTGTTTATGTAGCTGAATGCTTGGTGCCCTTACCTGGAGCTGTTGGGATAGCAGGGGGAAGAGAAAGCCCTCTCCAAACATGTAGGCAAGCAAGAATATCCCATTTAACCTATTTTTGTCCTGCCAGATCCACCTTCCATATTTGAAATATGAATAGGATGACTAATTACCTTATCTTTGCTCAGGGAAATACCAAATACCCTGCCCTTCACACTTTTAATTAACAGGAAAATTTGCAGTGACTTTCCTACAGAGAATGTTGACTGTGGGCTGAATTTCCAGCTCAGTACCCCTGGGAAACTCCCTGGGCACTGTGGGGAATCTGTGCCAGGGTGGGTCTTGCTTTCTCACCTGCTTTCCTGAGTGGGAAGTGGTGCTGGCTCTGTGCAGACCTGTCCCAAGCGGGAAGGGGCAGCCAGGGATGCCAGCCAGCCTGGCCTCTTTCAGGAGCTCAGACACCCATTTGGTGGCTTTGTCTAACACACAACCTTCCTTCAGGGTGAGGGAGCTGCACTCTGCCAGGCCCAGGAGTCCTGCTCTGCCATGGGGAAGGAGCCAGGCTGGGAAGGAACACGGAATCCAGTTAGGAAGGTTTTCTACTCTGAGACTACAGCAAAATTAAAGAGTTTGCATAACTAAGCACACCATAAATACCACAATTTGTCTCTTACTAGACCTGCAGTTTCTCCTCTGGAGGACACAGGTTGCTGCTAAGAGCCAAATATTTTCCATCTGCTGACTCAGTGGCGAGTGCCAAAAGGCCTTCCAGGTGAACCTGGACCTAAAAAGAAAAAGCAACCCAAACCCTGCAGTGTTCACCCTGCTCCCATCAGTGCCAGCAAGATATACTGCAAGTTCTCTGATTGATAAAAAAATTAAAAAATAAACCAAGTTGCTGTCCACTTGGCTAGGACCAGAAGCAGCTCTGCTTCCTGGCAATAAAAACATGTGCTTGGCTATGGGGAATATCAGGAAAAAGGCCAGTGGTACTAAGAATAGTCCCATCAATAAGTTTATGACAGAATTACATGGACACAGAATAAATCACTTACCTTAAGAAGGATACAGAGTAAAAAGGGAAGACCGATTCAGTGTGATGAGAAGTGGCTCAGTCTAGGTCATTATTGAAGTAGAAGGTAACAGACTTCAGGAGGTGGTAAGAGAAATTCCTTCTTCCCGTTCTGACAGCTCCTCCGGGAGGTGTTCTCAGGTTGGTGACCACAAGGGTAGAAAAGACCCACCCTGTGGCCCTGTCACAGCCATGTGGCATGGTCAGCAACCACAGTGCAAACCCAAATCAGAACCCTGTATCCAAAATGCAAGCGTTTCTCATGCTGTAGCTCTGGCAAGGGGACAGGGTCTTTGCTTCCAGAGGACTGGAAGCTTCCTCAGCACTGCTCAGCATTGCTCCTCAGAGCTGCTCCCAGGGCCCTTCCAAGCCAGCCTCAGCATGGCATAGCTTTCCAGCCACCTTCAGGTTCACCCAGCCTGGAAAAGAAGAGCACTTGCAGAGGCTTGTGCAACCTCACGTGGCTGTAAATGTGGTGGTCGTGACCATACACTCAGTGTGGTTTACAGAACAGGTTGTGTTTACTTCAGTTCACAAAGTAAAGCCACCAGCTTTAATTCTCCATAAAAACAAAACAATGGGGCAAGTGCATGATTCAGAGGGCTTGGTGCAAATTTTTGCAAAGTAACAGATACAAAACCAAAATAATTAAAATCATACATACATGTAAAACAAAAGAAATTCAAGTTAAAACCAGGACTAATTCCTATTAGCCCTAGAGATGATCCAAGAATATGTCAGGAAATAAATACATTGTTCTAGTTTTCACCATAAAAGAGGGTGCTGCCCTCTGATCGAAATGGTTTGGGTATTTACAGAAGGCAACTAGGCCACAGGAGAAACAGAAAGAAGAAAAGCATTCATGAGAGTGAACTGAAATGCTGCAGGATGACCTGACCACTTCCCCACACACCTCAGTGTGACTAAGAGAAGACTCAGTCACAGCAAGGGCTGAAGAAATTAACTGTGAGCAGGACACCATCATGTGCCCCAAGCTGGGGGGACTGTGCCAAGGGAGACCTGCATGGTGTGGCTGCCACCACAATCCATGGCTGCCCTGGGGCACATGGCAGTAAGCTGGCCTGGTCAGGCCAATTTATGAACAAGAAAGCAATTTATCCTACAATCCACCTGAAGGGAATGCTGCTTAAAGGCACATCTCCCTGGCCTCTGCTGGATGTGGGTGCTCTGAGGAAGAGGAGGCAGCCAGCACCACTGAACCTCTTCTCCTGGCATGGAAAGCACAGCTGCTGATCCATCCACTGGGCCTTTCCCCAAAGGCCAAGAGCTCTTGTGACAGGAGGAAAAGGAGGCTCTTCCAAGTACCTCTCTCAACATTGCAAAGCACAGCAGACAAAGCAGCACCCTCATTTACCAAGGCAGCCTGGCTTGTGCTCATAGCTGGTGTTTCTGATGCTTTGCTGCCATATAATAACCCGCTCTCCTTTTGCTGCATGTGCTACTAATGCCAAATCCTGGCAGGTCAGAGCTGTGCTCCAGTGCAGCCAGTGGGGCAGAAGATGTTTAATGCCTAACAGAAGCATGGAAAATTCTGCAGTTAATGTCATAGCATGCAAAAAAAACATCCCAAAGGCTCATCCTAACCTTCTGTTTCCTTGTCAAGACACACTTATTTACCAAGTACCACTTGGAGTAGATTCAAGTGCTGGTTGTGTTGTGTCCATGTTTTCAATGGGATTTGACATTTAAGTCAGCACTGCAGTTCACCTCTAAGCCTATGATAACACTTGCAAATCTGCTTAGCAAGACATCAGCAGAGCATCCCAGGGACAGCTGAAACAGACTGGCTCTGTCCCCACAGAAGCAGAACTGGGGTACCAAGTGATGCTACAAAGCAGACACTTCAGGTTGCAGTGCCTGACACAGACACCTGAAAACTGGACCCACTCCTAAATCTTCACAACAAAAACAAAACCAAAGACAGCAAAAAGCCCTCACTTTATCTTAAAAGCAATACTGCACTGAGTCAGATACCACTGGAGGTCAGGAGCACTTCATGAATGCACTGAGCCAGGACTCCTTTCCACACCCACTGATAATCCTCGGTCTCATGAAATCCACAAGTGCTAAAAGTACCAGGGTAGGCTCAGGATGAAATACTGATCATCACCTCCTGATCTGCAGTCACAATGGCCCAGTGCTGAGAAGCACCTTTGCATCTCCTACCCATTTGATTTTCTCCTTCATCATAGCCCTATCACCACTGAAATTTTGAGAGCAAATTGATTCCAAATACCAGAAGCCCCAGGATATGACTGGAACCAAATAAACTACATATGAAGTACTCAGCTCAATTCCACATATACTCGGTTCTCTTCAGGCCTGGGGAAAAAAGCAAGTCTGATCAATTCTGATTTGGACTTTTCATCCATGCCCATGGGAAGCAAAATGAAGGATCTTCTCTCACAAGTCACCTCAGCAGATCTTTCTGCAGGATGCAAATGGCTTCAACCCTGAGTTCAACTTTAAAAGAGAAATTAAGTGCTCAGCCTTCACCATGAAGCACCAGAAGCAAAGAGAACACAGAGCACAGAGGCCTCCACTACAGGGACAAAGAACAAAGAAGAAGCACAATTGGGAAAGAGGGAGAAAAGCAGAAAGAACTCAATTTGTATCATACCAAACAAAACCAAGGAAAGGTGTCACCAAGAAGTTAATACTAATAGAGAAACCTTACAGAAGGCAGACTGTGCTGTACAACAGCAAAACCTCTGCAGCCCTCAGTGGTCACTTGGGAGCAGCCTGGTACCTCCACCAGCAACGATCCCAGGCTGGCAAAAGAACCTGTCTAGATACCATTCTCAGCCATATGAACCCTCAGGCCCATTTCAATGACATGAGCACAATTCCTATTTTTCTCCTCTTTCCCCAGCAGGGATGACACACCCCTTTGTCCAGCTTGGTGCACACAGTTCTCCACCCCTCAGGCAGCCTCCTCCTAGCAGACAGAGGTGCAGTTGAGCTCGGCAGGGTCCTGCCTGCCGGCTGCGGCTGCCTCAGGGCCGTCGGCGATGCTGGGCTCGCTGGAGCACTGCCGGGGCCCGAAGCAGCTGGGCTGCAGCAGCAGGCACTTGTCAGGAGTGTCCTGCTCCTCCACCACCATCCCCGTGTGCATCATGGAGGCCATGGCCAGCAGCTGGAGGTCCGAGTGAGCGTTGGCCACCGTGTGCCGACGGATGCTCCCACACTTCTCCAGGTAGGCCTCGCCCTCCTGCTCCGTCAGCGGGGTCAGGGCCTTAGGGCAGGATCTGGAGTACCTTCTCTCTGTAAGGGAAAGAGGCAGCAGGAATGGTCAACAGCACACAGAGAGCTGCCCACACTGCTGGGCTGGCCTCGGGAACAGAGAAAATTCAGCGTGCAGCTACAGAGTGCCCACTTCATTACCACTGGAAAGCAGTCAGGAGCTCACTAGTTCATACTGCTAGGTGCTGGGAAAGGAAATCTGCCTCTACCCAGAGAGGAGAGACCTCCCATCCTGCTGCAGGGGCTGCTGCCTGCGAGAGAAGTGAGCCAAAATGTCACCAGTGTAGCCAAGGGACTCTCTTTAGCATCCTCAGAGTCTTCTCTTTTATCAAGGGGTGAAAACCAAGTAGGTAGTGAATCTCACATGCAGGTTCATTAAAATAAGTGACACTAAAGTGGCACAAGTCTCCAACAAAACATTCAGCGTGGATTTGAATTGCCATCCCTGTCTCTGAAGAATTTCTCTCAGGAAGTGCCATTAGCTGTTGTCAATGTGAAATTCCTGATGCTTACATTGCACTGTCTCTACGTCTGCCTAGGAACAGGCTATTCTGTTGGCATTATCCCGACATATTTTTTAAAGATCATGCCAGAAAAAGGACATTTCATCCACTTTGCATCACATCTGTTTTGGAGGCTGGACACAGAAAACACCTAAGAGTGCACAGGAACAGTCCACAGCAGCCTGGGAAGAGGGGCACAAAGGAAAGGCAGGATTTTTGCTGAAGAGGAGAGGCAGTGGCACGGAATGGCTGGGTGTGGGCTGCACAGTCTGCTCAGCAAAATGTCAAGGAGGAAAATTGCCAGGTCTAAAGCACAGCCCCAAGGTGCAGTCTCCAGAGCAGTACCATGAAGCACATGACAATTCTGACACTGCAAGCCTGAAGGAAGGCAAGGGTCAGAGTTTTGCCCTGGCTCACTGTAATCCCACCCCAGCAGGTTGAATCAGACACTGCTACTGCTCCCCTGCTGGCTTCCACCTCCTGCAATGTTCCAGGTGGTTTTGAACACCTCCTGTGGGTCTATCCCTGCAGCAGCTGATGGAGCCATTCCCTATGTGTCCCTCTGTTTCTCACTAACTTCACTGAAGTGCAGGGTCTCATTTCATAGTCAGAAGCCTTTAAACCATATAAAAGGCTTCCAACCAAGACTGCAGAAGTATAAGAGTAACAAAACGCAAAGCAAAGCACTCATCACTGAATGTTATAAGAGTTTTGGAAGCTTGTATCAGGAAGAAAAGCAGAAAACAAACTATTTGTTGCAGGGAGGAACAGGTGAGCAGCCTTCACCCTGTTACTGCCAGTAATACATCAATTCAAAATGGTTCATTTACACTTATGAGTATGCAAAAATCATTTCTGAGGCTGGTTACAGCAAATACATTCTCTAGGTTTCATCTGCAGCCCAAGCCACAGCAAGCTGTAGTATTAAAGGGCATTAGGATATGACTCTTTTGAGAAAAAAATTAGGTGAAATTAGTCTAAACTCTAAAAGTAAAGCAATGGATTTATTGCTTTACTTTTCCCCCTTTACTTTCTTGGCCACAAAAGAAAGTCTCTTAAGGGAGTCGCTCTGCATAGCTTAACTAGAAATGTTATTTTTATTTTGGTCCCTTATGACCAGGAATATAAACTGGGAGGAGTTTTTCTGGGACTTTTTTGCAAGCAACCTCAGGTCAGCAGTGATGTGTGGCTGTTTTACCTTCTTTCCTATCCCCAATACAAACTCTCTTTCTTGGCCAGCTAGATGTCTTTGGGATATTGCATCCTAACCATGCAGGTTATGGCTAATTCACACAGGCAAAAGGCAAAAAGCTAACAGACCAGACGGAAATGCTGCCATCTACAACTCCCCTCTGTGAGGGGTCCTGTCCCTTTCACACCTCTCTGCTTTAAATCAGCTTAAGAGACAGCAGCCTTGCAGGCTGAAGCGTTATGTACAGTCCCAGCTGGGAGCAGACACCTTCAGTCACATTTCCCAATGCTCATTTACCCTGAAGCTCCAGTCCAGAGGGCAGTCTGGCCTCCAGAGCAGCTGTGTACAATGCAAGCACACCCAAAGCCCAACAGCCCCTCCCAAAAGCTACTGTGGGGAACCTACTGGGGGTCACCATCATTACAGGCTGCCCAGTGAGAGAAGAAACTGGTTCTGAGAAAGTAAAATGATGACTGAAAGAGGGAGAGGGAAGAGAAAGAAGTCTGATTAAAAATGAAAGATAAGGAAGAGAAGCCTCTTCCACAGCAGCACTGTGAAAGTACCAAGATTATTTGTAGAAAAGTGCAGTTTTGCAGTCCCTGTCTTGTACTGCAAAAAGAAATTCCTTCTTTCCTCATGATCACCAAAGGGTGGAGCAAGAGTAAAAGGCCACCTTGAAAATATACACAAATAAATGACAGCTAAAAGTCAAAGTAAGTTTAATTATTTTAAGGCATATAATCTTTACAAGGCCAGCTTGTGTAGGTTTTCTTTTTTTTTTTTTTTTTTTTTAATGGCACAAATGCTTTGTTGAGCTGGCAGAAATCCAGAATGGCTAGAAACTTCAGCACAGGTCAGGCAGCTGCCTTTCAAACCATCGCAGCAGCATGTGCTTGTCCCTAATCAGCAAAGCAATCAAATCTGTCAAAGTCCAACTTTTACAAGGGATTTTGGTCTGATTGAGCCCTAGGAACAGATCTGCTAATCCATGCTGAACTGCACAACCATGCTCACTTGCACAGAAGATAGCTGATTGCCCAGCAACCACAAGAACAAAACTCTTGAGCCACAGTTTTCCTAAAGCAATGCCATAGGTTTATTACAGGCACAGACTGTCCGAGTTGCAATTAAGTTCTCCTACCACAAGACCATCTCTGCCCATATGCTGCTAAGTGTACTACAAGGCACCTTGTGGGTCTCCAGCTTGCTACAATTTTACATCAAATCAAAGGCTGAAGGTAGCAAAAACAGAGGGAGACTAGAGCTTTCTTCACTTGCTCTATTTAAATTTCTTGACCATCAAATCAGTAACACTATGCCCATTAGCTGGCCAAGCTCTTCTGGCTAGCCACATGTGTGAGCAGAGCTCCTGCATCATGTGAAGAAGGTTCCCAGAATGATCATACTCTTCCTTAAGTGAGGTGCCCATTCTCTCACCTGGATATGTTTATCCACACTTTAAACACAGAATTTTAATTTGGGGTTTTCTTTTAAACAGAATCCTCAGATGGAAGGAAGACTTTATGCAAAATCCCTGTCATCCCTCAGAATTAATATGCAACAGTTCAGCGGTTTGCAAAAGCTGATTGATTCAGCAGCTGAAGCAGGCTAGCAGGCAGGCAGCAAAGGACCAGGTCTCTCACTGTGGTGAAAGCAGTACACCAAGCATGGACAAAGGGGTTTTCAAATCCAGTCCATGTCCAGAGAGAGGGGAGACATTGTGGGGGTCTGTGTGCAGTGATAGGGCACTAATAGCTCATTAGGTCATGGACAAGAAAAAGTCTGTCACACAAACTTGTATCCAGAAACATTAATCAGGGCCTTTTCAAGGGTGTTTTAGCCTTTGTTTTCTGTCTCTCATGGAGTCATGCACTGTTTCCTTTTCCAGCACCAATGCCCCCCGTTACCCAACCTGCGCACCCCAATAATAGTTCCAGTACAATGTGCATGTCTTACCAAGCAAGCAGGTGCTACCAGACGAGCTGTGATCCTCACACAAACCTAAGAATGGTGATACCACCTGCTTGACCAGTTCTTCCAGCTGCAGATAGCCCTCAGTGGGGCCAGTAGGCTCATGGACACTCTGAAAATCAAACACAAAAGGTCAAATTACCTTTAAAAGATTTTGGAATAAAGCCTGGGGTCTGTCAATTCTCTGTGTGCTGGAATATCCCAACTGCGTGAGTAAAGCTTTTGGAGCTGATGGAGGTTTGGGTGCCTTTCAGGTCAATCTCCTTGAAGTTACAGCCACGCCTTATGGCCACTGAGCAGACAGATCTTTTTTCTGAGCAAGTGACAGGAAGGTACAAAGTGTGCTCACACTGAGGATGTGCACAGTGCAATGCAGCAGTGACATCATGCCAGGGTGGTTCTACCAGAAAACACCTCTTGGTAGAAAAGCCTTAACACACCCTGGGCAAAGCACTTCTCTTTCCAGGCAGGACTGCAGGCAAAGCACCCTCTGTGGTTCAGCTTACAGCTGTGAAGGTGGTAGATAACACCAACCAATTTAACAGCAATTTCAGAAACCTTTCACACTTAACTTCCTGCAAAGCCTCAATAAGCTTTTTTCCTCAAATGTGTTGCTTTGAGAATCTCTTTGCTCTCAAGAGTCTTGTATTAAAAACATTCAGAGAAATTGAGGTAGCACTTTAGTATCACCTGCTGTTCCAGTCTGGGTCACTGGAACATCAGAACAGTGAGAGTTCATACAGAACTACCAGCTTAGCCACTTTGCAATTTTGTTTGTGCTTCATAAAGTTTAATTCTCAGACACCCATTATGTTAGAGAAGAAATAAAAGTCACCAGGGTGTGTGGTATGTTGGAGGGAAGGGATGCCATCAAGAGAGACTTTGAAATGCTCAAGATATGGGCCTGTGCAAACCTCCTGATAATCAACAAGGTCAAATGAAAGGTCCTGCACATGGCTCAGAGGAAGGCTGGATGGAGCTCTGAACAGCCTGGTCTAGTGGAAGGTGTCCCTGCCCATGGCATGGAGGTTGGAACTGTATGATCCCCTCCAACCCAAACCATTCTATGATTCTGTCAACTCTAACATGTGAGATGGCATTTTTCAGGACTGTCAGGCTGGGCAATATGAGAAAAAACCAAAACTGGCTGTATTTGACATGCTTGGAAAGTATTCTGTTGAGACCTGGAAAAAGACGATAGTTACCACAGATGCTCTAGATCTCTTGGGAGAGGCCTTTGAAAGATGGCCTCTCATTTTGCCTGCTGCCAAAAGATATTTCTCCTCTAATGGGCACTACTCAGCATCCCAGCCAGCCACGGTGCTGGTGTCAAGCAACCAGAGCCACAGTCCATTCAAATTCCATTATCTGTTGTGATGGAGACTTGCCCTGTCCTTGCAAAGCTGACAAATTATGAAAATTAGGGCACAAAGAGGCATTCAGACAAGCTAGAAGATGAAAATTTGTGTGAAAAAGGGAGTACTGACACTGTTCCTAGATGGGGAGGAGAGGTATCAAAAAAAAAAAAAAAAAAAACAAACAACACAACAAAACCCAGCTCTTTCAAGGCAACATCTTTACCTGTTCCCAGGAAAGCTCGGGGCATCCAAATTCAGCTCTCATTTTAACACTGACCACTCCCAAATAAGCACACATCACACCACCTTCATCACACCCTCTACTCTCCCCACTTTTCCTCCAGTGTTTGTATGATTTCAACGACGTCAAGATACCCAAGTGAGTCAGATGAAGAAGAGCAGAGGTTCCCCACCTGCAGAATTAACAGCATCTGGACAATGGAAGCTGGAACCTTTGTCTGGACCAGGGGGAGGATTTCTTCCAACTTTACTTTTAGCAAGACCAAGTCTCTGAAGCCAAGAAGAGCAATCTGACGGATAGTCAACTCCTGACCCTAAAAAAACAAAGGCAAAATCCAAGCGTAGATAAAGGGATGTGTGAGCATCATACCAGACAGGAGGGTTTATTCTGCCCCCTGCTGCCGTGGCAGAACACCCCCAGTCATTCATGTTGAGGATTCATGATACTCTTTAATTTCTTCCCTCTCAGTCTCACAAATTCTGAAGTGGGCACCGTCTCATCTGTGGCACCACTAGGCTTGGAGTGAAGCCAGAAATGGGCCTGTAGTTCACCAAATGACTATGTATGCATTCATAAACCCACTTGCCATCCACTTTGTTCACAAAAAACCCCAGGCTGGATGTAGCTTGTGCTTCTGACACTTGGAGAAAAAGCACAGAAGGTTTTGTAGGGAATGATGTTGTTTCAGAATATTTCTTAACTAAACCTACCTCTGACCTATACTGTACCCTCTTTTTGCTCAACATCTGCACTTGCTGATATGACAAAAATCTGCAAATAATTCCATTACAGATTTTAGGATTTAGGCTGGAGCAAAGCTAGCAAGACTGCTTGAACCAAACATAATTTTAAAAAGCAACAGCTTTAATATCCTCTGCAAGGCATTCCTATTTTACATCAACAACACAAGTGAGCAGGCATAACAGATGATATAATATTTCTCAACATTTTTAAACACAGTCTAACTCCATTTGGCATTCTGGTATTACCACCTTCCCTCTGCTATGTTTAATATCTGCATGACTTTCTCTTGCCCCAGTGCAACTCAGCAGCAGAAATTTTTCTCCCAGCTCTGCCTAGCACTTTCCAGCCTGAAAAGTTTGCTTTGTTCTTCTCAGTATGTTAATCTCTGCCCCATGGTCTGCTTGGAATCATTTTATGATCTCCATAACACACTCATAACATAGCAAATATCTAGCACTCATAACATAGCAAATATTTAGCTAGAAGAAATTAACAGCAGGTAATCATTAATTCATAACAGGTTGCAGGTCATAATTAACAGCATTATCAATATGTAAATATGAATTAAAACCAATAGTATGGAGGGGACCTTGGCCATAAAAAAAGCAGTTTGCTGTTTTAAACCATCACTGTGTAGGGAAAAACGTGCAGGAAAGACCAGTACCTATCTTGAAACTATATCTCGCAGCTGCAAACTTTTTATTTATATTATGCAGTTTAGTCCCATTAACTTCATACCCCATTTCAAAATGCAAATATGTTTCTGTGCCAAGCAAAACAAGATTTGCTATTCTTTTTTCCACACCAATAGTCACATCAACAGCTGCAACTCTACGAAAGCCAGTGAGTGACCTGTTTACATAGTTTCCCTCTGTACAGCAATTTAACCAGCTTGGCTGCTTAAAGGTCATATTTCTGCAAGAGCTATGAGCCTTGGGGTTAAACTTAGCTGAGATAGCAGCCACACGAGGCTGGTGTGAGTTACTACCTTTGGTAACATACACTCACACTTGTGGCTGACTCAGTTTCATTCTGAATGGGTAATTGCTGGGATCACAGAAGAGCACAACTAAAAAATCCTGCTGGTACTTGTAGGAAAGGATAGGGAATCAAGAACAAATTGCCTTTCCCATCTACCAGAGCAGTGTACAAAGAACTTCAGCGTGATGGAAGGCACTCGCTGGATGAGCTCTCCTCACATGTTGTGACACACCACGTAAGTGGTTACATACAGTTCCCTTTTTCTAGGAAAAGCCCAATCTTGTTATTAGGACACTGGCCTGGCATAAGAGCAACTTCTATTTCTTGCTGCACCAGCAATTCTCTCTGTGGTAGCCTAGAGCAGCTCACTCTGAGTTAAATTCTTGGATGCATTTAAGCAGCTTAACCCATCCATACATACAGTGTAGTACTTAGGTGCCTACAAAGCTTTAAATATCCTGCCTGTTTACCTTTCAGTTCCTCATTCAGAAAGTGGCAATACTTCCCAAACTTTACAGCATTGCTGATATATTTTGAGTGACTCAGATATTGCGACAAGACAAATACAGCTAAACAATTATGCTTTCAAAGAATCTCACCACCCCATAGTCATCCTTTCACCACTAAGTTAATTCCAAAAGCTTTACCCAGTGTTGTAACTTCTGTCCAATTTTTCATCACAGACATTTAATAGCAGGGCAGTAGATTTTTCTGTTAAGTGACAGAATTATTAGCATCAGTGGATATGACACAGTCAGCTCACAGTTTCCACAGTACACAGGTAGCTGCAGTGCCAACAAACCCCTGCCTAAACAGGTCACTCCCTCACTGAGAGTCGGCTGCAAAAGGAGAGAAGGGGAGGGTATTATAGTTGCACAGTTTTACCTGTCAAACACCTACCTTCAAGCATCTGGAGCAAGGAAAGAACAAAAATAAACACAGTAGAAAGGTTAGTGTCTGTCTTTGTAGAAGTCCTTTCTCTTTCAGGAAATGCCAGCTTTAATAGGATTAGAGGAAAAGGGCAAGCTTTGAGCTTTACCTGCTGCCTTTCAAATAATACAAGTGAAAAATAATTTGAAAAGGCTCTGGAAATAATGTCTTCCAGAAGAGGCAAAAGTCAAGGGGAGGAGGCTAACATTTCCAAGAACATCATTCTCCACATGAGGTACATTTTTCTTTTTCTCTGATGGCAGAAAAGTCAAAATAGGCTGGGGAGGTAATTAGACTGCTCATATAGAAACTCTGAGTAAAACTACATTAAAAAATGGTACAGTTCAACACTTCTGATGGGATACTCAGCCTTCAAAATACCCAGTGTAAAAGGTTTTACATAAAGTGTTCATTCTTCCTCTACCCATAGACTTACATGTCCCCTTACTGAAGCTTCAAAAACCTAACTGAGGATTTCCCAAAGGCACAAATGGGATATAAGCCCTTCAAAAGTCATTAGGGTGAGGTAATCACATTTTCTCCTGAGCTAGTCTTCAGATTTATACCTCTAAGACAAGCTGTCAGTGCTGTCATCTGCACCAACAGCCACAGCTATTTAAAAAGAAGGAGTGATAAATACAAATAGCCCAGAGCTTCAGTCTAGACAAGGCACAGTCCAACAGTTTCAGCATGCAAGCTACGCTAAGCACAGAGAGTAGACAATTGGGAATAAATCGAGCCCAAAACATTGTGCTTGTCCAGTAGATTTTAGCAGCCCTTCTTATAGATAATACTTGGATAAACTCTACTTTCTCCAAGATTTAGTTTAAAGGTTTTGATGTACATTTAGCCACTGGCCAAACAGTGCTGCTGGCAGAGAAGTTATAACCTGCCATTAGCAGGCATTGCAGTCACTTTGCTTCACCTGAGTGAACTGTAATTAGGATTACCTGGACTGGGTAGAATATTGCCTGGAGTGTAGGAAGAGTCTCTGTAAAATAGTGATCCCAGATTTCAGACAGGACGTCAATGCGATCCTCACCTATGAAAACAGAGATCAGAGCAAGAGCTTTAGTGACAGGGACACTAAAAGCAAGTTGGATTTTCCAAGTACTCCCTAATTCCCCAGGCAAGGGACTTCATTTCTGCAGTTTCTGCCCAAAACTGGACATCACCCAGCTAAGCTTCCCCTTAACCAACAGAGACACAAGGCTGTCTGTGCAAACATGACATCATTTGTCTGTGCAAAACATGAGACCAATGCAAACAAAAGAGTGGAGCCCCTCTGGAACCAGAGGCCTTAACTCCACAGCCCAGGATTGTGCAATGGCACAGTTCACAGTTAACATGCTCAACTAGCCCAGGAGAGACCACACAAAACTAGGTGAATCTGAGAACCAGCAGGTCACAGCCAACATCAGCTGATCTCCAACATCATCATGCAACAAGGTCAGGGAGAGCATTTGGAAGAGCTGAGCCCCCTCCAGCATCCACTCAGTACCAAGCAGCAGTCAGGTACCTGTCAGGGATCCCAGCAAAGGTACTAATGACAAATAACGCACTTGTGAAGGTTCCCAAATGAAATCCACTTGTGGCCAACCCTTATATGTCTAATTCAAACATCCCCAAGTGTAACTGGGTACTTAAAACCAAGGCAGACAATCTTGGGATTCCCATAATAGGAATACAGTTGTGATCAAATTATGCTCATAGGTTTGACTTACAGAGCTGGGCACTCCTCAGCATATGGGCCCAAAGCCTCTCAGTTTTTTAGCTTAAGGTTTGCAATGTTTATTTCAAGTTTAAGAGGAATCCCTGGAATCTCAGGTGCAAACAGACTCCGAGTTAAAACCACAAGTTTCTGAGAAAAAAATTTTCCAGGATACCTCTCAGGACCTCAGAGGCAGTCTAGACTCAAGGAGCAGTAATTGAAGACGGTCACTCATGACAGGTTTGAGGGCTCATCCTCAAGGTCACTAAAGGCCCAGCATGAGGAACTGGAATACATGTAAAATCACAACTCAAAGGAGCCTTATGACTCTGTACTGAAGTGCTTTCCTCATCTGCAGACTTCCACACAGACTTTCACTCTGCTTGCCCAGCTTGTGCTGCTTAGGACACAGCCAGAGAGCAGAGAGCCAGCAGGACTAGATCCTCCAGACATTTCCATTTGAGCAGAGAGCCAGCCCACTATCAACCACAGAAAATTTAAGAGATGCCTCACTGTGTCAGGTATGACTATGGCTTCAAATCTGGAACTGCAGGCAGACAAGAAACGACCCAAACCCCCCCCAACAGCCACCCATTACCACAACAGCCAAGTGCAAGCGAAAAAGACAACAGGAAACAGATTAATTGAATGTTTAAATTTTTCCCTTCTCTGCCTCCTACCCAGGACTACAATGCTTTGCTGTCTGGAGACACAATGAAATGTCAGAGATCACTTCTCCTTCTGAAGGGGAAGCAGGAATGGTTTGTTTCTTCAAGAAATCATAAATCCTGCAGGCATTGAAAGAGATTCTGACAGATTGTATAAAGAAAAAATCACGTTAAAGAGGGTGTGATTGAAAAATAGACTCAGATGAAACATTGCCATGCCCTGCAGCCACTCTGTCTGGGTGCAGGGGCAGTGTAAGTTTTCCAGGAAGACAGAACTAAGAAGCATGTACAAGAAATTCTCATTGCAGTGACCACAAGACCTGCAACAAGCCCACACATTATAAAAGAAAGGTGCCCATGAGTCAGCTCCTGCAGTGATGCCAGCCTGCACAGTGAACTGGCTCCAGTGTCACTTCAAGCTAGGGACAGAAAAATGAGGCATAGAAGGTGTTTTGCTCTCTGCCTGGGAAACTTCATCTGACCCAAACTACCTGAGCACCTGCAAAACACTCTTGGGCAGCTCTCAGCTTATTACAGAGTCAAGCTCAATTTTCATAATGCTAAAGCAGACACTGGAATAGTTTTATATGAGTACAGAAACCAAAGTCTCTGGTAAGCTGTGCAGCACTCATTCTGAAGAGCTGGCAGTGGCAGGGCAGGTACCCACATTTGGAAATGCAGGAGTCTGCCCTTTTTCCACATCTTGGAAAATACAGGAGTCTGCCCTTTTTCCTCCTTCACAGGGTCAATGCTGAGGAAGCACACCCCAAGCAGAAGGCTGGCAACCCCTTAACTCCTTTGGGGCCAAAATCCTACAGCCTGCCAGCTGGGTGAGGTCACTTGGTGAAGACTGGTGCAGAGAAATCCAGGCCCAGCAATGACGTGAGATTATAAGCATCTATTGGCATTTTAATGACCCACATACAACACTCTGGTGATTAACAAGAGATCTTCCCTGCAGGCTAAAAAACTGGGTCAAACCAAACAGCAGCTTGGTTTTGAATAAAGATGTGCTGGCTTCACTTGAGCACACAGTTACTGAATGTGAGCAGCTCCCCACAGGTCCAGCACTGAGTGGCCACACCACACTTGCCTTGGCCCACAGGCTCTGCAGCAGTAGTTTGAACACAGCTCCATGTGTGATCAACTTCTTTCCTGAAGGATTTCATTCTCACCCAAAAGACTGTTCTTTTCTTTAAATTTACACAAAGCTTGATAGTTCAGCTCTCAAAGGCATGACAGAGAAACCAAAATTATGCTTACATCAAGCTGCAAATCACATTGAGAAGTGAAAGGCAGAAGGCAGCTCCAAGCAGTTTCACAACAGGATCCATGTCCAGACCAGAACTGCCATGAGCCCAGGTTCAGCTGCCACATGAGAGCCACGTTGCTGCTTTTGTGGTGCAGTTATGGCTGGTGAGAGCATTGTGGCTCTGGGGCAATTCAAACAGCCCTCCCTCTCTTCAGCCTCACAGGGCTCCCAAGGGGCTGTGTGACACCCCAGGACAGCACCAGACAGGGCTGTTTGCTTTCCAGACATGCAAATCATCTCATCTGACCAAACATCAAAGCACAACTCCCTTCCAGAACAGGTTTCCTACCATACTTACCTTCACACAGCTTGACCTTCTCCTCCATGAAGAGCAAGCCTTTCGCAAGGAGCTGGTTCTGCCAAGGGAAAAGAGAGACACGCATTTGTCTTTTATTTATTTATAATGAACATGGAAGAATGCACTTTTGTCAGATACTACCCACTGTGCATGCATTAATCTTAAGATTAGTCATGTTGCAGTGACTTCTTCCAGCACTGGTCTCAGTGTGAGTGCTAGGCATTCCTTAACCCCTTCTTGTTCAGCTAGACATGAGAATGCAACAGACACAGCATCTGAAACATCTCCCAGAAATGGGAAAGGTCAATGGGTGGGAGTCAAGAAAATAAAATAGTTCTTACCATAATGGTGCACCCACACTATAACTCAATTACATGATGGAGGCATCAAAGAGTCAAATGCTATGAAAATGTCCCACTCTCTTCTTCTTTTGCACTTGCTCATTGCTTGTCTAAGTGCACAGCAGGCCAGGTTCAGCTCCCTAACATCCATTTCTCTATTCCTACCTACTGTCTTTCCATGAGGCCATTCTTTTTGTATTGAGAAGTTGGATCATCTCAGTGTGCAGTGTCAAGCTGCAGAAGAACTGGCAGGACCTGGTCTTTCTAGATAAACTTAACTCTCATGGACCAGACAGATCAAGGTAACAATAAGCCTGTTTGCAGTTCAGGACATCCAAATACCTGATTAGCTTTTTGTTACCACTTTCCCAAACGTAAGAATGGTGCAAAAACAACACCTATCTTTTTGTTCTCCCAACAGCACCAGGTGAATCAGTTATTCTGAAAAGCTTGAGAAAGGCACTGCAATCCCACATAACACACTATTACTGCATCCTGAAAAAAGGTACAGAGATCACACTGATAGAGAACATAGGCCTTCTGCCTCTCAGAAAGGATTCAGTATCAGGGTAGCCCACAACAGTCAGAGATGACTCCCCCGCTGTTCAGTCTCTGGTTTTAATGGGAACCAGGTCAAGGCTGCACTTTGGAACCTTCCACCAGCCAAGGAGCAAGGCACATCCCTGTCATTCCCAGTGCACACTGCTGTTACCCCACTGCCTGGACACCACCACAGCCTCCTGATGAGCTGCCTTAGTGCATCCTGCCCGGTGCTCCTGCTCTGCATTGCAAACCTGCCTCTGGAACCACACACCAGCCTGGCTCACCCTGACACGGAGACAGGCATCTGTGGAACACCCCAAGCCAAGAGAGCAGCACACCTCTGCATCCTCCCTTCAACAAGAAGCTATCACAAAGCTGGGTATAAAATGAGGAAACAATCCTCTGTGACATTCTCAGGCTGGGAGATGTTTTTCGCTTGGGCAATGACAACAGGAATTAACAAGCTGGATAAATATGGTCGCATAATGAAAAAACCCCACAACATTTCCAAACATTAGCAATGAGTGGAAGGTGACAGTTTTATGAAGATCCTCTAGCAGAAATATGGGCTTTGGAGGGAAATACTCATTTGCCAGGCTGTCCATTCAAGTTTTAGATTTGTTCAACAGAAATAAATGCCTACAACATATCCTGATTTGGACAACAAAAAAAAACTTTCCAGGAAAAACCAACAGTGTGAAAAAAGGAGGGAGAAAGAAATCTGTAATGAAGAAAACCATAAGGGGAAAAAAATGAAACTCACTAACATTAGAAATATTTTTCTGCTTGAACAATAGATGTTGGAGAGATATGGCATGTTAATCCTGCTTTCAGTTCATTAAAAAGGGTTTTTTTTTATTATTCAACCTATAGCTGAAGGCAAATACATCTCATATACTGCAGGGGAAATTTAGAGCTGGTCTTTAATACTGCATTATTTTAAACTGCTTTGTAATATAAAGGTGTGCATATATATACACACATATGAGGATGTGATGTTTATTTTCTTGTGTTTCTCTCAAGAAATATGAATTCCTTCTCTATTTGCCGTAGAACCTTAGATTTCACTTTACGTATGTTTCCCACTCTGGATACAATTTTCCAGATACTTTGCCTAAAAGTTAATATTATTAATATTTTTTTGCTTCCAGGGAGGATTGTTTTTTCTTTCGCAACTATGTCAGCAACCAAAGAACACATTTGTACATGCTAATGAACAGCACAGCTGTATCTATTGCAAAATAGATTTATTAATCATTACTCTGTGGTAACAAATTTATAATGCTCCTATGAATGTATTATAGCAATTCCATGTGCTAAAGAGATTGCATAATCTCACTCAAAAGGTTTCCTTAAAAAAGAGATTAGGACTATATAGTTACTGTAGTTAACTGCAGACTTTTCACTTATCCTCTCAGTTTTTTCCTTTTCCTGTGGAAGAGACTTTTAAAAAACTAAGTAAAATCAGCCCACACTTTATTTCCCCTCTCCCTGTCCTGAAAATATCTGGCAATGTTACTTCTCCTTCTCTTCTGCAAGAAGTCACAGGCTTAGAAACTGATTCAATCCAAGCATTAATCCCTCAGAGCAAGCCAGACAGGCAAATTGTCATTACCAAACCCCACAGGCTCTGCTGACAAATCAATACAAGCTACTCCAGCTGCAGTGGAGGTCTGTTTCAGACCTTGTCTAGATTACAAATCTCATTTTGCTGCTGCACCCTGCTTGTCAGAAGCACAGAGCAAAGAGGAAAAATATATCTTCTACTTAAAGCAAGACCAGATAAAGACTCATACCAAGTAACCTTGAAAGGTACATTTATTTGAAAAAGTTCAGCTGCCACCTTCCATCTCTCTGCAATTCCAGCTGAACAGGGATGGGAGCTTGGGGGAGCAGGGATTCCCTTCCCTCCCCAAATGAGCTTTTCCTGGTTCCCCAGGGTGTTTTCCTCACCCTCTGCTGGGACACCATGGGACGCTGTATGCTCATTGAGGGAGGCACAAACCTGCCTTTACTCTTTGCTACTCTGCTGTGCAGAGAAACAAAGTCCCACCTTCAAAACATGTACGTGCAGTTGAGAAATCTGGAGAGAGATTTTGCAGCAGACAAGAAGTGACCTTGTGAAATCTCACAGCCTGATTCCTTTTCTGAGAGCAGTAAACCAAAATAGCTGACTCAGATACACCAGTTAGAAGGACAGCTAAAAGAAAGCTCTCAAGTAAATTTTTAAATGTCTTAAGTTTTTAAAGGCAGGATTCAAAGTGAAAATAATCAGTTTTCATTTGTTCCTCAGTAAAGAGACTCTCACAACATATCTGTGATTGTTACTCCTTAAAGTAAGTCATCCTCAAACCATTTGGAATAAAAAAAAAAATTGAAGGCAGTCAGCCACCACCTTATAAAACCCACACACTTTCCTGATAATCCCTTCCTTTTTTCTGGCACAGATATTTTCCTCTTTCCCTTCCCTGTTAGAGAAATTGAGGCAAATTTCTCCATGCATGCCCAATGGAGCAATACCAGTGCCACCATCCTCCCAGAAGGTGAAAGCTGTCCCAGGCACAACAGCTGGGGCTCCTCTCTCAAAGCAGCAGAGCCTGCAGTGCCCAGCACCTTCTCCCTGCCTGCCACTGCAGGATCTGGGCATTCCCAGCGGGGCCCCTCCTGTGCACAGCCCCAGCACACCCTGGGCAGAACGGTGCCCTCGGACTGTGCCTGAGGCAGATCAGATGCTGCCTGTCAGAAGCTCACAGTCAGCAGCATGGGTGCGGTGCCAGCCCCCAGACAGAGCCAACAGGAAGGATTTGGGGTGGCAGCCATGCCACCAGCACAGCTTGCTCTGCTCTGAGTGCTGCATGCAACAGAAGCCTGGTGGAAAACAGCTGAGAAGCTTTGGCTGCAACTCCACAGAAATCATCAAGGAGGCTCAAGCCATCCCAGGCAACTTCACATCTTGCCTGAATGCCATGTCTGCAGTACAGCAAAGTACAAATTAATTCCCCTGCTAATAACAAATAAGTCATTACCTTTGAGGGAAAAAGGTTTACACAAACATCCATATAATTACGGATAAATTCTGCTTTCCCTTAGTGTCTCCAAGCCAAAGATGGCTAGTATGCCTTTCAAAAGCCACCTTCAAATTAACAAATTAATATTAGTTTATCAAACAACATAAGCCTGAAACAGAAGTAAACTGATCCAGAACATACTCAAATTAATTGACCTCATTTTGCTGGGTGGAAAAAAATTTTTCTACAGAATACTACCGTATTTCTTAAATGCACCCTGTTTTTACAGGCAGCTGAGGCTTTGTGTTCTAGTGCTAAACCACACTTTTACAGGCTCTACAAGCACACTTAGCCACTGCTTTGTGGATAATCTGATGTAAATTTGAGAGAAGAAGCATCACCCAAACTTACTTGGCAAGTATTTTCTACAAAGTTATCGCCAGCTGCACACAAACCTAATTCTTGGCAGTGTTTCACAAAATACAAATTTGTGTGAGCTGCAGTATCTCATATCTAGAGCATCCTCCCACCTCCATCTTTTTTCTTTAACAAGAGGGGAAATACTGACAGAAGCAGAGAGATCACTTCGATCCCACATAGGGGAGAAACTGCAAGATAAATATGAAATCACGTCCTAAAATGACTCTTCCTAGAGCTGGTTTTGTTCACAACAGATAAAAAAGAAAGCCCACTTGAAGAGATGAAAGTGAGGCAAGGAGGGTAAGAAGTGGAGCAGAGCAGGCAGACCAAGTAGGCAGCACTGCTACGATCCAGACCACAGCGAGGCAGGGAGCAGCTCTGGGAAAACCCCACAGCCAGGGCCCCTGACTTCAGCCTGAGTATCCCTGCTCCGCCAGGCCATGGCACCCTGGCCATGCTCTGAGTGGGAGCAACCTGGCTCCCTTTGGAAGGACTCACACACACCTACACAGTGCTGGGGCCCAAAAGGAGGTGTCCCTGCTGCCACCCAGGACTAGTGCTGAGCTGCTGGGGGATTCCATCCACGATAACGAACCTGGGCAGTTGCCATAGAGCCTCTGGAGCTGCTCCAGAAAGTGCCAGATGAAGCAGAAATAATTAGCAGACCTGCAAGAACAGAGGTTCCCAGACAAATACAACAATAAAGACCAGCTTGATCCAAAAGAGTATAGCAGACACACAGCTGAGCTCTGCAAATCACACAAGTGTGAATTCTGTTCCTTGTGCAGCAGCCGAGCTGCTGCAGGCCCTGGCAGCAGGCACAAGACAGCACTTGGCTAGAGAAAAGCTGGTGCTGCCTGTATCCAGGAGTAACCATCACTGCAATAGCCCACACAATTATTTCCTTGCCTTGCTGTGAAACAGGTAGACACAGAAACCTGTCATCAAGGAAGGATGCATCACACCCCCTGTATTTTTCTCTTTAGCTAAGCAGCCACATGGCCTTTTCAGCTGTTTGCTACGCTTCACAAAGCAGCCTTTCAAAGGAGCAAGCAAACATCGTGAGAGATGCTGGAGTCATCTCTCCAGGCTGGAGTTCCAGGAAAACATGCAGTGGGGACCTTAAAAAAATGTTTATGGTGCCACAAGAGAGGGAGGGGAGCAGGTTTCCCCCTATCACTGCAGCCACCGTGCACAGCTGTGGAGCCTACAGCAAGAGAAACTCTGACCACAGAAAGGTTCACCAGCACCACTACTGACTGCTCTAAAGGCAGAGATAAAATCAGCTTTGGTTTGGACCCAGGCTCGCCTCATTGCTGACACCACTTGCTTTTCAGCTATTTATTATCCTCTTGCTGCCTGGACTTTGCTTGACACCTCAGCAGTGTGCGCTCTCACACGCTGCAGCTTCACACGCACAGCAAGCTGGGTCTAATTCTGAGTCAGGACTTGCGGGCGGCTCTCCGCTGCAGCAGGCTGGAAATTATGTAACACCTTGCCTCTGGTTTTGAGACATCAAAAATCTCATTGGATTAGAGGAGGAAACACAGTCCACTTGCCATTCCTCACCTACCAGCTCTGCCAGTGCGGGGAGTGGGCATCAGGCATCAGCTCTGGGCATTTGACTTTCTGCATTTGCAGCCTATGGGTTCTGGGAGAGGACACAGTGCCTGGGAAGGGAACAGGTCTCTCTGCCTTGGGAGGAGACAGGTTGGAGCTAACAGACACAAATGCATTTCCATTTTGTTCCCCATGAGTTTCAAGATTAACAACTAATCCCTTCCAGAGGTTTTTTTTCAGGCTGTTGCAGAATGAGGCAGATAATGCATCAATTTATCAATGCTTGCTGATTTTATATTTAAAATTTTTTCTCCACCGAAACAAGGGCCAGACAGTAGGAAAATGAAGAGAGCTTATGTGAAAAATCACACAGCTCCACCAGAGAAGTCCCAATTGCCAGTACACCCTGTTCCTCCAAATCCCAGCCTCTTACCTTCTATGGTCATAGGATTCCCACCTATTGCAGTTCTGCTGACCACCAACAAACTAACCCAGCAGTGAGAGCAAATGGTGCCCTGCTGGGTTATTGAGCAGAGAGGTAGGTACAAATGCCCCTTTTCAGGAAATTCTAGAATCAGTTCATGGGCAAAGTCAGTCCTGAAAAACCTGAGCATGAAGCACTGCTGTAAGGCAGATTTGCAGCAAATGCTGCAAGTCCCAAGTATCTGGCATTTTCCCTCAGGCTTCAATCCAAGGAGAGGGGTTGTATATACAGTAGGATTGCTAAAGCGGCAGATTTATAAACACAACTTTCCTTCAGAATGAAACATCTGAGTTTGCACTGCAGCCCTTATGGGAATTATATTTCTCTTTCAAAGACAAAACAGACTCATTAACTCTCGTATGATGATGTCTTGGTAGCAGAAAAAGACTGCGTAAGCTCCAACCATTTCCTAAACATTCCTTTAGCAATTTCAGGAGCTAAAAACTGTTAATTTGCATGAGTGCTGATGAAAAGGACTTGTGAGTAATTAAGTCAAGTTGATCACAAAGGTAGCTTTGTCTCACTATAAAAGCTCTGTTCCATTTTAGTCTTGAATATTCAATGCTTATAAAAATGTGCATGTGTGAGTGTATAAAATTTACATAATGTAAAATGTAAAATCCCCAACTCTTAAAACAAATGTGATTTTAAAGTTCCTCTTTGTGGCTCCAGTTATAAGTGCCACAGCATAAGAAATGGAAAACGATCAAGTCAGTTTATCACATCTAAATATTACATGATCTTGTTAGTTGCTCTAATTGCTGCTAGGATATTTAAAACTGCCTGGCTACACAGAGAGCATATTCTTCAGGGTCCATTTCAATGCAGGAGGACAGAAAACGTGGTTCTTATAGTTTTCAGTGGGCTTTAACAGATGTCAGAGGAAGTCACTGCCAAAAGATGCACTTCCACTCCGCTGCGCATCCTGGTGACCCACTCCCAGCACCTCCCCCATGTCAGAGGTGATGACCACAACACGTCAAAGGAAGTAGTTGGAAACATTGGGTTTTTTCTTTCAAGGTTATTTTTCAGCCAAATCAGCAGCTTGATTCAACTCTGCTCATCTTGGTGGCAGCAGTACTGCCATAATTCAGCTGGCATCAGCAGTGAAACAGAACCCACAGACAAATGAAATAATGCTGTCAGCCCTTCTTTGGCACATGAACAGTCTTTCCCCACTCCGTGGCCCTAGGATTTCTCAGGAAAGAGGATTTCTGAGGAAAGGCATTCAGGAGGGAGTGGTAACTTTTATCATGGCCATATGCCGTTAGTCTAGAATCAGAAATAAGTCTGCATCTTACCTCACAGAGGGAAAAATCTTACTTCCAACAATAGCCTTTATCTCACAGTCTGTCCCACAACTTGCCTGCACCAAGAGTTTTACCTCAGGCTAAGTCTGACAGATGCCAAGTTGCTCCTTTTGACACTGAGCAAAAATACCCCAGAAATTAAATGTGAGTGCTGGTGGCTGCCACCCCACTCAGGGTCTAGGAAACATCCTGCCTTGTGCCGCCAGCAGCTGCCTCTGCAGTAAACAACTTGTGCACAGAGGGGCTGGGGAAGTGAAACACAACTGCCCCTGGGGCAGGAGTTTTCTTCTCACTTGATAGCACAGCAGGGGGATTTTTTAAAGGCATGTAATCTAATAAATCACGTAATCTGATAGGAAACAACACTAGTCTTCTTTTTCCTCTTTCAAGCTGTTAGCACGCACACAGCAGCATCAGCTGCTTCAGAAAGTACAGAAATTTTCTCTCCCTTACTCAAAGGGAAGAAAACCCTCTTGTTTCCAGCAGCCCCTTTTTTTTTAACAGTCAACAAATTAAACTGAACAAATTAAAACATTGAAAACCATCAGTGCCTTCTAAAAATCATCCAGCAGGCTTTCACTCGGTTACATAAGAACCTCTGCCTATCTGACCAGTGTCAATAAAACACAGCAACACGTATTCACATTTGCGATTGTTCAGGTGTGTCATGGTTACTTCATCTTGCACATTTTCCTTTTTCAGAAACTGCATTTATATTTGTGGGACTAAAAGGCAAACAGCACCCAGGTTGATTTCCTGCTGAGAGAAACTTCCTTCTCTTTGCCCCCTCCTGCCTCCAAGGCAGTTGACATTATCTCTCCTCTTTCCCTTTGCTGGCCCCTGTTGCAGAAAACCTTTTGATTTTTCTACACTCCAGAAAAGGCATCCCATCTTCTTTAAAAACTTCAAGTGAATTCCTTGTTGATCTTGGCAGGCTACTAGCAGCATTTCTTAAGTGCAAGGGAAGATTATCCTTAATTCTACACTCACATTGATAAAAATATTTACTCCCAGGGCTATATGGCCCACATTTTAAAAGTCCAGTACCTCCATCATCTTCCTCAGTAAAACAAAAACAAAACTTGTAGGCTACACACATGTAAAAAGGGATCCTAGTTTTGTTATAGGCTAAAAAGCTGAAGGCAGCAGACTTCAAAATAAAGCAAGCAAGTCATGCAATACCTGAAAGTAATCTGTGATGAAGGATCCAAGTTCACTCTTCAGCAGCCGTCTGTAGACAGAAGGAATGGAGCCATGAAGTAGCAGCCACTGCTGGTCATTTCTTACAGCTATATCTGCACTTTACTACCAGGCATACCAAAGATACAGCAATGTATGGGAATGGGTCCTTTTGGACACAGATTTCTCTTACATACGTATTTTACAAAGGCTATTCTCAAATTATAAAGGAATTAAACAGTTTCTCTGAAGTCTTCGATATTATAAACCATACACCTAGAACAAGCGAAAAAAGAAATTACCTCCCTGAATGAGCAGAAAGCTGGGAAGAAAATCTGGAGTTATTTTAGGTTGAAATCCATAATTTTTTCTGCTTTCTTGTGATGACAGGATATCTCCCTAATATTGTACTTCCTTTTCTTTTGGAAGTAGAAGGAGAGGAGAAATGAAACAGAAGCTGCACCCACATTTTAACTGCCACATTTCAAACAATAAAAAACAAGGCATATTTTCCAAGGAAGAAATTCTAGAAACTTAACAAGAGGTGTTTTAAATACATACAGGCAAAAATCACTCTAAAGAAGTCTTTCTGATGAAAATTGTTGGCTTTTAAATTAGGCCGCGATAAAAGCTTTAAATTCTAATATATGTGTTTTTTAAAAAATTATATAAAAATGAGGGTTGTCTTACATCAGAGGCAGTATCAAAAAAACAACCCAGGATATTCAGTGCATTTGCACTTTAAGCTTTCAGTGATTGAGAATAAATTCTGTAGCAGTAAATTCTGCCTAAAATTTAAAGGTTGCCCAACATTTGCCAATGCCAAACACTGCAATTTTTTTCTGTTCTAAGAGTGTTGCTTTTTACCAATGTAAAGTACAGTCAAGAGTTCTTGAAAACAGCATTTGAATCAGCAATTACTCTTTCTCTCTTTGAGTGTTTGTATTCACCCACCCAAATCAAAGCCCATGTCTATGTCCATGAGACCAATAAATCAGGTAAGTCTTTGGGGACTGATTTGTCAGAAGCTTTTCCACTGGCTTCAGCCAATCCAGCAGGCTCTCCACCTGACTGGACAAGCCCAGTGGGATTTGGCTTCATGCAGGTAAGACCAGCAACCAGACACTTGCACCTTAGGAAAAAAATCAAGGGAGGGGTCTCTTCCTAAGCACGGCCAGGTCATCTCCCAGTTACAGAAATTCCATTTACCAAAGGCATTTATTACATTTCCTCTTGCTGTGACAACTGACTTTCAGAGCAGGTAAAAAAAAAAACTAAAATTAGCCAGTGAGATGGTATCAAATCACAGCAAGATAAAATCTAGGTGGCAGCAATCCAGAACAAAATGTTACCACCTGCTCATCTCCTGGTCCAGTCATTACCATCCTCCTTTAAAACTGTCCTGTGTTTCCCCTTGCCAAATGATGAAGCACTGTGCAGAACCTGAGAGCCTCTTACCGCATTTGCAAACTACAGCCCAGGAGCTGAGTGGAGAACTACAAACAAGGGCAAGGAAAATGCACCAGCTCAACTCCATGGGCCACGAGAGTCGTCTGTCTCAGAGGTCTGGCTTTTCTCCAGTGTCAAGCTAGGGATTCCCCTTGTGCACAGGGCTCACCCTGTGCTGGGAGCTCCATCCAGAACCACAGGTGTGAGGCTGCAGGTGTTCATGCAGACACATGCAGAGGCCTGTCCTTTGCTCCTTAGATGGGCATTAATGTGGATGTGAAATGGTCTATTTAAAGAGTGACATTTGGAGATGTAACCAATGCTCAGGGCACCTGCAGGAACATTAATCATGTAATTCAAGGTGAGCGCTTCCAAGTACAGCCTGGCAGTGCATGTCTGTGAAAAAGGGCATTTCCCCTCCCACCATGAGCACTGCCCTCAAAGCATACATAGTACATAAAGAATTTCCTGTTCTTTGCCTGGTTTTCCCGACTCTGCATTCACTTCAGCAAACAGCATGAAGAGAGCATGGTCCAGCCTCTGGGGCCAAGTCCAGACCCCACAGCAGTTCTGCCCAGTTCTGCCTCCCTGGAAGGGTGGGAATGAGCACCTGCTTGCACTTCAGGGGAAAAGCAGGATGCAGCCACTGCCATGGGCAACAGGCGAGTCACAAACCCAAAGCCACTCCCCAAGTCTGCTAAGAAGCTGGGGCTTTAGGTATTTCCCAAGCCTTATGACATCTGGTTTTATTTTCTTGTCCACAAATACTCATCCCGTGGAGAATTAAGACTGCTCCAAGTGCTTAAACCTAACTTGAAGACTTCTGACCTGAACACACTAAAATATCATTAAAGTGCAAGATGCTGCCCTTGCTCAACTCTCAAAAGGAATTATATTAAACTTTTTGGGTTTGGGACTAGACCAAATTGGACAGAGTCTCCTGCCCTGATAGCAGCATTTATTTTGAAAGTGAGGAAAGGGGTAGTTTAGACTGCTGTTTAGTACACACTTAGCTCAAACTGTCATTTGAATCTTTTGGAGCTCAAAAAAATGCAATAGGAATGAGGGGAGGGCATACAAAAGAAGTAGTAGAGACACGTGTGACAGCACTCTTAATGAATTAATATGGATGCACTGGTAAACAGAGAAGGAGGAACCTACATCCATTAGCCCTGACAGTACTTCTCTCAGCAGCACTTGGAAACCAAGGCAAGAATAAATAGTTCTTTATCTACTCCACAGTCCTATCTATTGCTAATCAAACTTTCCAACTAATCAGAATGAAACCACAGATAATCATGAAACATGCTTTTAAAAGAAAACGATACTTTTAACCATCACTAGCATCAGTGACAAAAAATGTTAGCTAGGTTTTTAGTTGTTTTTATCTTTATTGTTCATATTTTCAGGTTTTGCTCTGCAATTATCATGTGAAGATTAAGCCTTTAAACAAAATGCTGTGGTTTGCTTTAAACACTCCACAGTTCTGAGAAGTTTGGTTTAAGAAAAGAGATGCCAATATTATTATGTATAAAACACATCCAAAAGAGGCAGAGCTCCTAGGAGGGAACAAAATCCTTACAATCCAAGCCAATACACAACCTGTCCTTATCAAAGCTACACAAGCTGGAGAAAAATTATACAAATTATCCCATGCCATTCATGTCACTCGATAGCAGGAAAGAAGTAACTTAGCCAGAAATCCCAAAGATGTGCTTAAATTTGCTTTCATCCCTTCTCCTCCCACCAGTACCTTTTAACTGTGGTTCTGAAGGCATCAGATTCCAGCAAACACCAAGCAAGCAGCAACAAAAATCCATTTTCATGCATTTCAGCAACCTACCTGATATTTTCATTGAGAGTGTAAAGTTCATTGTTCTGCAAGCCTCCCCCTTTGAACACATTTATCACTGCTGTTTGTACGCTGCCAAAAAAAGAAACGAGACAGGACAACACCCATGAATAACAGTGTGATTTACCACTGAGCACACCATGAGCAAGGCACCAAAAGCAGAGAGATTACAACCAGGTGGAGATAATTGCCCTGAAATAGTTCCACTCTTTCTCACCTTGAAATTGTTACTTTTAATTACCTACATTTCCCCTGGGAGACAGAGCAGAACCAACCTCAAGTTCTGCATAGGGTAAGCAAGGGAAAGTTGTCACATGGGTCCTGCTCGTGCCAGATGTCTCTTGAACACAACTGTTTGGGGGATCTTTGCTGGGTGCTGCAGGCTAGTTGCTATGAGGAGACATAGGATTTTTGGTAATATCTGCCAAACACATCACACTGCATTATCCAGTGATCCTGCCATGAGCCACCCACACTGCAGCATCTGGCAAGACCCTGGCCATGCTGGAGATGTTCTGCAGCCAGCATCACCTCAGTCAGATCCCAGTTTGAGCACTGTTAATGCTTGTAAGATGCTGCTGGAGTATCTTCTAATTCTCTCACCAGCACAGAGGAAGTAATAAAGTGACAGCAGACAAGAAGGTTTAGCAGTTCTAAATCTTGCCGTGGCTAACAAGGGCATATGTCATTCCCTAAGCAGACATTCCTTTCTGTGGGCTAGTTATGGCACCTGCATGCTTCACAGACCTCAGCTCACTATCATGGCACAAAACTGCAGTGTTTTTGCCAGGCTACTTTTGTGTGACATTGGTAAACTGAGCTAGGTCAGCAAGTAAGAACAGTCTGCAGAGCACAGAGCTGGTGCCATGTGGCAGAAGGGAAGGTGGGAACACCCACTTCTGGTAGCAGCAGACCATTACAGCAGATCAAGACACAGGACTCTTCACCTTTCACACTGTTTTTCCAGTTGCCATTGCTGCATGACACACATAGCAGACAAGATTTAGCTATCAGTAGGAAATGCTGATTGAAGCCACGAACTTAGTAGTTGTCAGAGGAACTTGACTGTGATAAAAGCTTCATAATATGCAAATACATGCCTTTGTGAATTAATAAACTGGCATTTATTACAGTACTAGGATTATGTTTTCCTAAATGGTACTTAAAAGATGCAACTGTTTACAAAAAGCAATTTTGCTTTTCAGGACAGTATGGCTGAAAAACAACTGAGCACTAGTAGGTCTAAATTTTTCAACTCCACAGATGCTTTCAATGCCAGCAAAGCCTGGACATGTCAAAAATTTGTGCATGCTTATAAACAGATGAGCTTAGTCTTAAATGGTGTGAAGCACAAGCGAAAGACAGACGTAACCCTCGCTGAGTTGCTGCTGCGGGGCGAGAGCTCGGGCAGGGGGGTCCTGCTGACCTGTTCCAGGCAGAGTTGGAGCTGAGCTGCATGGCCTGCCGGGCTGCCTGGAAGCGAGGCAGATCGCTGAGCACAGGGGAGCTCATGAAGCGTGGCCGGGGCCTCCTGAACGAGCCCATCCTGTGGAACTGCAGCGCCAAGGACAGAGCCACGGTGAGCCCTCCTTTCATAGGGTCAGGTGCAGCGCAGCAGGACCATCAGAAAGGCTCTTCTCTCCAAGGTTCAAGCATCAACCTCAGCAATGTCCATGAGTTGTCAAGCCCAAGGACTCAGCCGAAACCGAAGGGTCAGCCCTGGACTAGCGATTCCCCATGGTGCCGGGCTGTGACATGCACTGCATGATGAAGGAACTGAAGCAGTCCTGCAATGCAAAGAGAAAAGAGTAAGGAACAGAAGGGAGAGATGAAAATATCCTGTGCCATTAACAGCAGCTTGGGAAGACTCTGGAATTCCAGAGTTCAAGAGCCCTATTTCCCATCTTGGCCCTTAAACAATGACCCAATGGAGCCAGTCAGAAATGCAAGCATGGTCTCTCTTTTGACTTCAATTAGCAGAGCTGCAAGATGCCCAACTCTTCTGCCAGAGGCACTTGCAAATACCTTTAAATACAGTTAGCCACTCAGCCTGTATATAAAATAGTAGAACTGGAGAAAGAGAAAACTATTCCACTAGAGAGGTACAAAAGATGAACAACAGAAAAAAAGATGAATAGACTAACACAGTGCTTTTTTTTGAGAAGTGTTGTGCAAGGGAATAAACCCACTTGCTATCAGTTCACTACAAAAAGAATATAATAAGGAGCTTCTTCAAAAGAGTTCTAACATGCAGATATTTTGAGCATGAGCAGGGCTTTTATGTTTCTGGTTTTTCTACAGCACAAGGAGTAATTGCTAGGCCAATTACGAAATGCCCGTATTTTCCACTCTGATCACCATCTCTGTGTAGATGACTGTGTAGCCCCAAGTAAACCACAGAAATAGAAGAAGCGAGCTTGAATAAAAGCCACAAAAAAACGTTGGCAAAGCTTCTGTACTTTGAAATCCTCCCACTTTAGATGAATGCAAGCAATAGATGTAGTTGGCAGTTTTGAGAATGAGATGTGGGACACAGGAGAGCAGAGGGGAAAAGAAACAAACAAAAGAGTTGTGCAACTGAACTGCACATGAAAGATGTAAAGCAAAACCTCTTTTCTACTACATCTACAGCAGGAGGTGAAAAGAGACATGGTCAGACAAAAACAATGCTATGTGTCTGCACTAATTTGACTGGTGTTCAGCCCCAGGAAAATCTTTCCACTGCCCAAACTATAATTAACTCTTACATATAAGAAAACAGCTTTCTTGCCACCTGGCCAGCCCCATTTAATGCTGAGCTCACTTTGTTACCCCAGTTCTGCACAGCCTCGGCAGATTCTGATCAATCACCATGAAGCCTTTGCAAGGCCTTTGCTGCGCCATGGACACCCCATGGCCTGCCAATGAGGAAGCTAATGGAGAAAACACTCCACTTTTTAGGCACTGAAACACACAGTACTATCATTCTTGGTGCTATTCAAGAAATAAATACTATTGTTTTACCCTCACAAGCTAAATACAGTTTGCAGAGATCTCTGTGGACCTGGAACAGGGCTACGAGTGCAACTTTTTCCTGCTTTTAGACAACTCCTGGCTGTCTTCAGAGATGACAAAGCCCAGACAGTCTTTTGTGACATAAGCTTAGCCCTAACTGTTGTTGCTTGAAAAGGCAGCAGTCTGTTGATTCTTTGCCTGCTCTGTTACAATTAAAATAAAAACAAAAACAAAGTCATAACTTCTAGACATTAAGACTAAATGTAAACTAGTACAACCACATCAGCAGTATCTTTTGTGTGCATTTTGCAGCACCAGTTCATTTGACATTGCCCACACATTTTCAATCTGCCAGCAATTTCTCCATTGACAACTGTAACCACATCAGAAAGCGCCAGAGGAAAAGCTACAGCACCTTGGAGAGCCGAGGCAGGTTCTTTTCATAGCAGACCAAAGGGCGGCCACAAGGCACAGCCCAAGCATAGAGGCTGCTTCTGTTGCAAAACAAGAGCTCCTGCCAATGTTTGTCTACAAGTTCCAAAGCTGACAGCATGAGGAGCTGAATGAATGACAGATCACTTCTCCCGGCAGCACTGTAAAAATTCTCACTTAACAATCTTTACACATAGAAACACAAAATTATTTGGGTTGGAAGAGACCTTAGAGACCATCTGGTTCCAGCCCCCCTGCCACAGGCAGAGACACCTTTCACTTTCAGAGGTAAAATGCAATATAAGCATTATTTCTAGCAGGCATTTAACAGGGCTAGAAAGCAGTGGTTAAGATGTGCTAACCCACAAGCCTCCTCTTACCACTACCCCAGGTGCCACAAAGGCATGCAAGCACCCTTCTCCCCAACAATGAAATCATTTTATAGGATGCATTCATATTCTTTTGAATTAAATTAAGTTGCAAGGGGAAACCTTAAATTCAGAAATGTAAAACAATATAACAACCTTTGTGCCTTAACATATATAAATTCAGGTACGGGTAGGAAATTCTTTGGCCTGTTCTGTGCAAACAGTAAAACAGCACAATGAGGAAGGTCTCTTCTGAGCTTGGGCTAGGGATTTACAAGACTGATTCTACACAGCAGAACCATAGCATTACACTGGGACCCATGATGAATTTCCTGAGCACTGCTTGCCTAGCGAATGTACTTAAACTCATTGAAACATACATGCTGTTTTCCTTAATCTCTGTTAAAAGTCACCAGGACAGATAAAAACAAGCTCTTGCCTGGGAAGAGCAGATAAGACAGCCCAACCCTTCCTTTCCCAACTCAGCCTGCAATCTGTGTTACTGTCAAGTCAACCTTACTTTAGAATCTTATTAGGAATTTAAAGCAAGATCTTCGGCTTTAGGACTTGATTCATGTTCTTATTTCTTCAGGACTCAAAGACTCAAATCTCTCTCTAAACCCAGAAACTATTAAATGGCAGGCACACCAAACTCTTACTCTGAAGGCAGGCTAACCCTAAATGGTGTCCAAGCATAACTGACCTTGGTGTTACCAGAACTGGAAATGCCAGTCTGTGAGAAGGACCATTCTCTCCCCATGCCCGCAGCCCATTTAAACTGTTTTCAGAGGCACAAAAAGCTCAAAGTAACAGAGTGTTTACTAAAAAACTGACTTTTGTAGCATGTACTCTGCAGATCCCGTGCACCTACCTGAAGGTTCAACAAAGCACCTGAACCCAACCAAACACTTCCTTCACTCCAGATTTTCCTGTCACAGCAACTAGGTTCTACTGAATGTTTTCCCCAAAGCAAGGAAGCCTTGTAAATAATGCTTCATTTTCACAGGGAGGTTGCAGCAGCAGTTTCTTGGCAATATCTGTGGTGTGCACTCTGCAGTGTGCAATTTTTGGGCTTTTTACTGGGAGGAACTACTCCTGTGGCAAGAAAGGCATTAACATAGTTATAGGTTAGTGAGAAGCCCTCATAGTATTCAGGCTATTTGAGCTATTGGGAACAAACAGCATTTAGCAAAATGCTGAGCAAGGAACAATTTCATCTTGCTGTGAAAACTCTCACAGAATCATGCAGAAATGTTCAGAAACACACTGTTCTTCTAGAGGCTTTCACTATAAACTCCTTCACATCTGCATTTTCTTCTTGCTGGGATTAAAGTGGTTTAGAAGGCTACAAAATAAAACTTCTAATAATCACAATCCTATTAGCAGTCACAGAACTTGAAAAAGCTTTACAGAGAAGCAAATACTTATCCCCTTTTACACAGAATGACAGGAGACACCAGGATGTTCCAGGCACCAAGCAACATTCTCTCCATCAATTATAAAAGACATTAAGAGTCAGAGACTGAAGTACAGTGGCTGCATAAACATACAGCCACACCACATAATTTCTCACTGCCACGTGGTTCAGCTGCTGGGATAATGCTTTACATGGCATCAGGGGATTTCAGACTGTTTGCCAGCTGATATGTCCTAAAACATTCCCCACTCTCCTCATCTTGCTTAGTGACCCTGCACACCTTTTTTGGCAAGATACTTGTCATGGCTAAGTCAGAGAGATAGGTATTGCTCTTCCTTCCCTTCCAGATGTCCTATCCCCCAGTCCTTTTGTTTTCCTTACCCTTGATTAGCATCTCAAAGTCCAGCTACCTAAACCCTCTAGAGCTCTAACACGGCAGAAATGTCATCTGTGTAAAACTCAGGTCTCCAAGGGAGCTAACTCTGCAAAGATGAAAGTCAATGTCCCCAACTGAGGCAGCACAGCAGGATCATGAGTCAATCTGACAACAATGTAATTTCATCCACTTGTAATTCATCACATCTGAGTAAACACTTTTAGGATTAATACGAATCTTCAAAGAAAATAACTGAGCATCGAGACAAATCCTTTTCCAACACACATAGATACGGACATTTATAAAAACATTACAGTCATGAAGCTGGAAACTTTTATTATTTGTTTTCTGTTAGCCATGAAAAACAACAGAGAAATCATTATAAAATGATTTCATGAATCGACCTTTCCTTCCCAACAGACCATAATATATCTGACCGTCTGGAGGAAAAGCAAGATCAGGAGCCACCCCTACTTCAACATCTCCCTCTACTAAACAAAGAAGAACCCAAAGTAAAACTTGGCACCAAGGTCTCCAAATTATGATTCTTCATGATAATCTTGGGCCAAAAAAACAAAAGGCCCATAGTAACTGAGATTTAACAGAACAGACCTTTTAAAATTCCTCTGATGTCTTCTCTGTGAAACTCAGACCAACAGCTGCTAACAGAAGTGACATGGCAGAAAAATCTACCACTGTTTTTGCTTCTTAGAAGAAAACTTTCACCAATTTTACTTCACAATAAATTCACACCAAAAAGCCACTGGTCCAAAAGTAACTTTAAAACACGAGTGAAAGAAATAGTGGAGAATGAAACAGAGCAATAGAGAATGATGGGTTATCCTGACATAACTGATGTTTTGCCATTTAATTATTTTAGTGTTAAAAATAGCCCCTTCATGAAGAAAATTACACACTTGCTTATATTTGCCTTTTATATGCTTCATGCAGTTGTGACATTGATGACCTACGATCATAAAATACACAAACTGGACACTGCAATATGCACTTAAGTGTTTTGTAATCATTTTGAGTGTAGAAGACACATAATCTTTAGAAAAATGCCCCACTGTACTGAGCCTACAGTGCTTAATGAGCAGTCCCATCCTGCCTCAGACACAAAAAGTATGCAGAAAGCTAACCAGATTCTTGTTAGCTGATTCTTCTTCCAGCCCAATAAATCTTTAACAAAATATGTGATTGGCAAAACCCTTGATGAGAGTTCAGCTGACAAGATCTGAAGACACCACTTCTGACAAAAATCCTTCATTTACCTGCTATGCAGCCACACTGAGAACTGGAAAAGCAGATCACAACCTGTAACTTGGAGCCTTGTAGCTCATCATAATTACACATGGCACATGCATGAACTTCATTTACATTCTTACACAGGCAGTATTTGCCAATGCTACATTAACAGCACATTCAGCTCCTCTTATAGCTCCAAATTGCTCAGCTTCTTAAACAAGGTTTGATCATCATCTCGCCTACTTTTCAGGAGAGAAGATGATAAAATTGAGATTCACTCAATAACTAACAGAGGTTATTTCTGGTCAACAATGATCAGAAGCTGTGTCTTAGATACACCTCAGAAGCTATTGAAAGAGTTTCAAAAATGTTCAAGCAGTCTAGGGTCCAGTTTCAAGACATACTCCTTCCAACACCCTTCATGCTTTCATGCCTTCACAGCTTTGGCTATCTGACCCATGAAAAGTTTAGTGCTTAATCTACAGCTCATAAAACAACAGCAATTGAACTACATATTGATCTTAATATGATTTGAATCAAGTCTTGAATCAGCATGGAAAAGTGGTGACCCTTTGTCTTGTGAGCAGCTCCTCAAATAGGGAAAAGTTTATCTCCAGGTGTGTTCATGCCAGCACCAGGAGCACAGCCCATGCTAGGAGACATTCCCAGTTCAGAAAGGTAAGTGGAAGAGTGTTAGACCAGCCTTCAGGTCTTCCACTCTCGTCAATAGGATTGATCCAAGTCACAAACTTTAACAGACAGCTTCTTCCACCCATAAATTAATGGCATTTGTTTCTGAATCCCAAAAATCATCACCCCTCCCTGCACCATGGGAAAGCCCTGAGGGATCCCAGGGAGGCTCAGTCCCAGGCAGATGGGCCACTCAGTCCTGCAAATCACTCCTTTCATTAGGAGCTCTTGGAGGCATGCTAATAAGAGTAAAAATAATTAGCTCAATTTTCTGGCTGAGGAAATAAAAGTTGCTAAGCCAGTGAAGTGACTTAGCCCGGTCTTCAACCTTGCAAGCCAGGATCCTATTCATCAAACAAAAATATCCCTCTAAGCTGCTTTAATGAACCTTTCAAATTATTTGACAGGGTTGGAGAGAAAAGGATGAATCCAATCTACCTCTCCTTACCTCTCCCTTCCTAAGCTGACTGAATACCAAAAGGTGTCTTTTTTTTTTTTTCCTGGCTTCACCACCACAAAGGCAGCAACTTGACGTCCCATAAATAGTCCTGAGGTGTTCCACTGGCCTCATATATCTGTAATTAAAATGGATAGATTTTAACTATTGAGCTTAAATATGTTATCAAAGTGACATCAACAGAACTGGGGAAAACAGCCCTCTTGATACAAAGTTCACACTCTGGTATACAATCATATAATCAACAATTTTACTGGCACAAAACACTGGCTACCCAAAACAAGATCTCCCCTTCCTTATCTTCCTAGTACACACCCATCCCCACAACAGAGACAACAGCATCCCTCTTTTCCATCCCCACCTTTTGCATATTCCTTCTTACATTTTGACCCATACGATGCCTTTATTCACCATACATCTCAAACAACTTCACAAACAGATCTAACTTGGCTTTGATAACAGAACCATCTATAAAGAAATTCAGTGGTATTCACTCAGTTGTGCTCTGAGTTTCTGAGGTTAAATCAAACCTGAAACTCAAAGTGAAACTCTGCTTAAGAGTGAGAGTAAATATATGAGGAGGGGAAAAAACCTTTGTGCATATCCCACCATGGTCTGAGAACCTTCTCCGTAGCAGAGACCCCTGCAGTCCCCTTGGAATTTACAGCCAGTTCAAAGCAAGACTGCTACTTCACATCTATATACATGATAATACAACTACTCATTTAAAAATGTAAGAAATCAATAATAACACAGAGCAAGCCAGTTCAATGTGAACTAAAGAGATCTGCTCAGAGTAAAGAACACAAGAAAAATAAATATCTTATACAGGACTAGCATCTAAGACAACAAAGTCATTTTGTTTTCTATCATAGATGTTCTCTGTTATTTCAAAGAAATTTTAATTCCTAGGACTCACATAATTCAAAAATTGGAGCAAATTTTTACGGCTATTAAAAGGCATGATATGGTTGCAAAACACTGACATGCCTGGGTGAGAATAAGAGCTCATTAGAATCACTTAGCTGACCAGAATGAAAGTAGAGACAAATTTGAATTAAATGCACTAACAGATTATTTAATCTGGTTAAAATAAATTGTATCTCCCTAATGAGCAACTACAACACCAAAAACTAGCTATGAAAGGCAAGAAGCAAAAATGTCACATAGGCTCAGAAAAATAAAACTGTTGGAGTGGTTTGAGAATGAAAAAATACACTTACCCCTTTGGTACAATGAAAAAAACAATCCAGCAGAGAGGAGGAATGGATAAGAAGGGGGAAAGATAAGATCTATCATCATTTTCTGATCAACTGAAAGCTTTAGGGTATTTTAAGTTGCATCTGTGACAGTTGGAGCAACGACCCTTTCGAAATGGATCACTGCGGTGCTATCGTAATCCACAGCACCAAACTCACCTGCAACTGTGTTTTGAGTCTCACCCACCAACACATGGCAAATGTAAAATCACCACTGCTTCATCTCCAATTCTATAGCAAGGTTTTACTCAAGCTGTTAACACTCCAAAAAACACAGCTGATGTAATAGCAAAGCAGTGCTCCAAGGATCTCAGGCCCCCTCATGCTGTTCCTACCAGTCTTAAACTAATTTGATTAGCAGATGATTTTCAAGAAGTACAGCTAAATGGGAACACAAATGAAAACAAGGAAGATGAAACACACACAGTTGTTTCCTTCCACTGGCAGTATTCCTGCATTCAACAGATGCCCTAGTAAATGCACCCCTACTGGAGAAAAACAGCCCAAGAATGTATCACTTGAATGACACAAGTATGAGTAAGCTATCAAACTCTTTCTGTAGAAAAGGCCCTTGGACTGAATTGACAAATATGTTTTCAAACCCAGAAACTAACTTAGCATTGCTCTCCCTTCTAAAAATATTTTCACAGATCTCAGAGAAACTTCGACCATTTAGACCATTTGACCTTTTAGACCATTCGACCTTTTAGACCATTCTTTCCTTGATTAAATGTGGTGAAATTCACAAACAAATTCTTAAGGGAATTCACAAGAGAGGAACAGACAAGCCACAGGATGCTTTCTTAAAGGTGGCCACACTCAAGGAGTTGCAGTGAATGGCTCCTTATCCAAGTGGAGAGCAGAGGTCAGTTCTGGGATAGGCACCGTTCAACATCTTTGTCGGTGACAAGGACAGGGGCACTGGGCACGTCCTCAGCAAATTCACTGATGACACCAAGCTTGTGTGCAATCAACACCATGGGGAGGGAAGGGATGCCATCCAGTGGGACCTAGACAGGTTTAGATCCTGAACATGAAGTTGAACAAGGCAAAGTGCAGAGTTCTGCACCTGGGTCAAAGCAACCCCAGGTACAAATAAATACAGGCTGGGCCAGGGAGGGATTGAGAGCAGCCCTGAGGAGAAGGACTTGGGGGTTCTGGTGAACCAGAAGCTTGACATGACCAGCAATGTGCAGCTGCAGCCCAGAAAGACAACCACACCCTGCACCCAAAGCAGCGTGGCCTGCAGGCCAGGGGGGGGATTCTCCCCCTGCACACTGCTCTCCTGAGACCCTCCTGGAGTGCTGCATCCAGCTCTGGAGCCTCAGCACAATAAGGACCAGAGGAGGGCCATGAAGATGATCAGAGCAGTGGAGCAGGGTGGGAGAGTTGGGGGTGTTCATCCTGGGAAACAGACGGCTCCAGGGAGAGTTAGAGCACCTTCCAGAACTTAAAGGCGGCCTTACAAGAGAGCTGGAGAGGAACTGTGTTCAAGGGCATGCAGTGATAGGTGAAGGGGGAATGGCTTTAAAGAAAATAGCTTTAGATTAGACATTAGGAAGAAACTTTGTACTGTGAGGGTGATGAAACACTGAACAGGTTGCCTAGAGAAGCTGGAATTGTTCAAGGCCAGGCTGCATAGGGCTCTGAGCAACTTGGTCTACTGCAAAGCATACTTGCCCATGCCTGGGGCTTGGAACTGGATGATCTTTAGGGCCCCATCTAATCCAATGTTTCTAATCCTATGTTTCTATGATTGTATGCCAGGCAAAAGTATGGAGTGAGCAAAAAATGTCATTTCAGAAGCAAAAAGGTCATTATCACTCTAAATGTAATGACATGTTTAATTTTCTAGGAATGTTAATCAGAAGCATGCAAGATATACTTTAATCAAACAATAAGTCAGCCACCAAAATGACTTCAGAACTATCTCTACTGCAACTAGAATGAGTATCTATTATCTTTGTGCTTTCTTGCACTTCATTCTTACTCCTTTTTGTTTGATTTTTGTTTTCAAATTCCTGTTGTTGTTATTAAAAACCTAAAAGCCCCACATTTTTAACCCTGGGGCTACAAAACGTGGCAGTTAAGCAGCTGCTTGTACATCACAGCCCATCCTCAGCCAGCTGTAGTGTAACTGGGGTTTTGCTAAAATCCTCAGTCTGTCTTCTGAGCTGCACTTAAACTCATCTTGTGCAGTAAAACCAGGTTGTTATGCCCTGCTGAATAGGCCCTGGAACCCAGCACATGTTTAGTCAGTGTATATTTATGCTTGAACTCACATCAGTAGAAACAATGAGTACAAAAGGCCATACATTATGGGCAAAAAAATCCACAAATACTACAGGCGCCTGAAAAAGTCACATGAAAACTGAACTCACTGAATATGAGTTACAAGAAGGATAAAATTCTAGTACTTATGTGTGTGCTACTTTTAAATCCTTGCTGATGCATGCAAGTCCCATCCCTTCACTCTTTTCATAAGAACAGAAGCTACATCAAAGAGAAGGTTAAATATCTCAGCTATTCTGTCTTTGGTTGCCGGAAATTTAAGGAATTGAAATTCCTCCAAAAGGGAGTAAGGACTCAGTAAACACTACCTGTGTTCCAGCTGAACTTTGAAAACGAACGTTGAAAGCCTTATCGGAGTTTCAGGTGATATCAGACAACCCATAAACACGCTGCATAAAGTTATTACAAAGAATTTTATCTTGAAGGCGGAAGACAAATGCGAAACTGTCACCTTAACTGTGCTGTAAAACTGCCAAAAGGAGATATTACTATTAAGCTGACATATCCAAAAAGACTCCCAATAAGGGCCTGAGTGCACTCGTACTTCCCTGCCCACCCCTGTCACTCCAGCTTGCCAGTGCCATCCGTGCAGAACCCAGTGCAGCACACCATAGCCGACATCACAGCTACTTCAGCCAGAGATTTAGGATACCCCCTTCATGGACGACCAAGAATAATCCACCTCTGGAAAAGTTTCCTCCTAGCTTCATCAAAATGCACATGTTTTTTGACCCAAGCCCAAGAACTTTGCTCCCTCAGATGCTGTATCTTAGCAAGAATGCCATTCTGAATGCTAATGAATTGTGCATGAAGAGCATACCTCGTCCTGGATTGCTGTGAAATTTGCATTTACTTGAGATTTGAAGTCTACTTCTTCTTGTGTTTTGGAGCACAAGATAATACCCTTTCATTTTTTAAGTTCAGTACTTTGGTAGCACCCCTAAGTTAATGAATCTCTTTTATGTTACAGCTAAGAGAAAAGCTGCATGCCTTCTGCAGGAATTTCTTAGCACTCTTCACCTTTGTGACAGGTCCATCAATCACAATGGTCTCTCTTGGCTGTAAAAGGTATACATAGTTTTAATAGGAGAACTTTAATCCAAGCAGCAAAAAAAGAATGCCAGTGCTTTTACATCACAATTCTCCTACACAGACATGCCACTGAGTTTTGGGTTGCTGCCACAGATCACGTTCTCAAATCTAACATCCTTGTCATGGCTGTAAAACAGCCGACATAATTTACTGCACAGATTTTCAACTGCAGGTAATTTTTTGTTGTCAAAATTTTTGCTAACAAAGTTCTTCACAGAGGTAAGAGGATAGGATTTTACTTGCAGCTAGGGGGTTTTCAGGACAGTCAGTTCATTAGTAGACCACAGTGTCATCTCCTCTGATTTAGAGCTATACGGTCAGAAGCTACTGCACAGCTGGACTGTGGCATCTGTTTAAGAAAAAGAAATATGCAACCTGTGCGCCAGTTCCTGTGTTTTGTGCATGCTGCCTCACCATGAAATACCATCTGTGGGTATATACATGAAATATGCACACACAGAGAGCACTATAGGCAAGATGTGAACAGGTCCTGCATGCTGATCCAGGTACCAGCGAGTTCTGCATAACCGAGGTCTTTCACACCACAAAATTGCAGCACTGCCTATAAATACGCTCAGCACTTGTTTTTGACAAATGAAACATCCCTCCAGTCAAGACAGCTCACTTACATGAACAAATCATCATATGACTGGAAAAGGCGGAAAAAAAATAGCTGTGCTTTGGACTACTCTCTTCAGCACAGACAGCCAGGAGCTGCACTCACTGGGGGACTGCTGGAATGATGCGAGGCTGTGGCTGATGTCCCTCGGAGAAGACGGTGGCAGTGAAATGTGTTTGGCAGTGGAAGGAACTGGAAAGTAGATTATGCCCACGATATTGGAAAGCACTGTAAATTCCTAGGGCAGAGGGGCTGCGAGTGCACGTTGGGGAAAAATGGGCGGCGACAGCACGGCAGAGGTACAAGGGAAGAGAGAGGGATGGAGCTATGCTCCACTTTGTTAAACAGGTGGCCAGCTACTCTTTTGGCTTTTGTCTCAATGTGCTAATTCAATTTATTTAGAGAGAGACGGGAGAAGAATCTCTTTCCCTCCACCCGGTTTCAGAATTATTGCATCTCCTGGGGGGAAGGGTTAGACTAAGACATTTGGTTTGGAAATGACTCACTCGGCAGCGCTATGGAGCCGGAGGGTCTATTTTTAATATTTTTAAATGGAGAACTTACCCGGGTCTCCTGCCCGCACTGCGCTCCGGAGGCACGGCGGAGCGCGGGGAGCCGGCCCAGCCCGCTCCCTTCCGCAGCCGCCCCCCGGCAAACATCCATCCCCTGCGGCACGGCCGCCGGCCCGAGCCCCCCGGCCGAGCGGGGCCGGCGCCCGAGCTCGCACTCACCCCGGGCCAGGCTGCCGGGCTGCCGCTGCCCGCACGGACGGACGGACGCGCTGTCTCCTCGCCGCGATCTGGCGAAATTTGCCACCCACCGGCCAGGATTTTACACTTCTGGCGGCCGGCCAGCCCTTGGTGCTGCAGCCTGCCCCAGGCTGGCTCCTCCCCGCCGAGACAAGAGCCGGCCGGGCCGGGCCGGGCGGAGCGGGGCCAGCCCTCCTGCCTTCCCCGGCTCCCGGCCCGCTCCGCCCGGGGTACCCCTCCCGTCCCGCGGAGTCAGGAAGTTTAAATTCTTCTGACCTTGAGCGAAAGAAAGGCAATGGGGAGGATGGAGGAGCTCGGGAGGCCCTTGCCGGGGACGGGCGGCCCGCCCGGGTCCCGCGGGGCGCTCCCGGCCCCGGCTCGGCCGGGAGACGCTGGCCCGGCTCGGGGCGCACCCAGCCAAAACAACGGGTCGTGTAGCACGGGGGAAGGGATGTGCCGGTTAAAGTTGGGGTTTATTTTATTTTGATCTCATGGTTCAAGGTTCCTCTGGCAGCCGCAGCGCCGTGCAGTTTGCTCTGTTCTGCTGTCACAGCCTACAGCAGGTATCAGACAGGAAACTGCTGAACAAAACCACGTGTAATTCGGGGTCCTTAAAGACATTAAAAGCCGCAATTAGTTGCAATCAGGGAGCAGTCGCATGGAACATGTAAGTCAAATAGTTACGCTGTCTTTTGGAGAGCTACTCATTAATTGAAAACACTTGAGACTTTTGAGTGCTTAAAGGAGACAAACCAAACTGGTAAAATAGTGAAATTTTCTTAAACTGTTTAAGAGCGTTTTGTGAATTATGCACTATACTGGTGAAGCTTGGTAACCTGATGCACTCCTTGTTAAGAGAATTCAAATTGTAACTTTACAACTGAATTGCACCTGGTCTCAGAATGGAAAAAGCTGATGCTACTCTGAAACCAGTGTGTAAATCCATTAGCTCATGCTGGGATCCTTTAACACTTTTAAGTTGTGTCAATATCCATAGTAAGCTTAGATAAGAACAGCTGCCATATGTGTTTGTAGGAGAGGTATTCTCGCGTCTCTTTTTTCTGTCTCCAGATGTTTAAAACAAAGACTCACTGGGGTACTGCAAACCTTACCTGCTGCCCAGTGCTTCTACTAGTTTGGATTTACTATTATGAACATGAAATCATTACCTAGAGATTGCAGACAAGACTTTACTGCAAGCTTATGAACACATACAAAAACATATTTCCTGTCCCAGACTCATGTGTCGTACGATGAGAGTCGATACCTACCCAAAATATAAAATTGGTTAGTCTATGAATAATTAAAAGTGCATATTGTCATTCATTGTTGAAAAGCACCTGCTTTTCAAGCCAACAGTTAGTTATTTTTCAGAGAGAGCATTGCTGAAGTGGAGTTTGAGTGGTGATCCCAAGCTGTGACTCATGGTTCAGCTGGGCAGTGACCATCACTGCGGGTAGATGGGCTGCAAAGCAAGGATGGGACTTACTGTACTTCAGCTGTTTGCCATGGACCAGCAAAAATCCTAAGGAATTTTCAGGTGAAGGGTCTGGTGACCTGACATATTTGTTCAGGTGCCCTGCTCCATTTAAGAGAAATTCCCAGGTTTTCTAAAAAAAACCAAAACACTATCCTACAAGCTGGCATCTTTCCTCAAACTTTTACTCACATACTTATGAATCGAAATTTGACAAGACATTTCAGGTGTGGGACAAATTCCTGCATAAGGTTTTTGAAAGAAAAGGTCATTGTCGTACTCATGTGGTTCTAGCTTCAGAACTACTACTGAGGTACATCACTGCCACAGCACAGATTTACTGTGACCATCCTGATGTATGGCTGGACTCTCATTTGTGGGAGGAGAGGAAGGAAAGAGTTGAAGAGACCCCTGCCACCACACCAGAAGGAAAGGGGAGGTCCTCTTTAATTTCCTCATTAGGAAGAAGTGAGGATTCTGTGGAAAGAAAATAGTCTTTGTCTCTGAGAGTGAGGGCCTCCAGATATGTTATGCAGGAGCACAGCTACTGGGAAGACTTTAATATATGGCAAGGGCAGACAAAAAAAGACAACTAGAAATATTAGCCCAGCAGAAAGAGATAAAAGAATTAGATGGGATTAATTTTACCTAACTTTAGCTATCGTAGTCCATGCAAAACACACCTAGCTTTCAAAATTAGATAAGGTAAATCCTGCCCTACAGCTTGCCCAAGTGGAATAAGGTAGCAGTAAAAGGGATCTGAAGACAAAAGGCTTGTGTTCGGGTTGACAGATGAGAAAATTGAATTGTTCCTTTTCCCCTTTTAGCTGTGGTTTGAGCAAGAAGAGAGAACATGGTTTTCAAAGAAAACTCTGCCTTACCCAGACAAGTGCCAATTCACAGGTGTCTGTTCCCTCCCCAAAGACAATGTGTGGTGCAGATGCACTGCTGTGTGCTTTCTATGAGAGGAACGGGCTCTTCTACAGCCTTGTCCTACAGCATCATCTCAGAGAACTGAACAGCAGGCAAGCTGACAGCATCAACAAAGTTGCCACAGACATTTCTATAATGAACAGCCATGTGGAAAATAGCTACAGCCTTAATTTTGTTTTTGCCACTCTGCCTTAACACCACACATCCTCTCTGCAGCACGCTGTACAGCGGGACTGAGCACACACACGCCCTGCTGTCACACAGGCTGCTGTTCAATAGGAGCCTAACCACAAGAGTTGTGACTAACAGATGTGACCTTTTATTGGTTTGCTTATAATGCACTTGATGATGGGATGAGCCCGCAATGTATCGCCTTCGCTTTGGCTGTGTGATCCAACAGGTCCTCAGCATCATGTGCTTCCCAGAAAAGAGTCCTGGGAAAAGACCCATGGAATAGTCTGTGAGGAGGGCAGTAAGGAGAGTCATCATTTCTGAAGAGTATTACCAATTCTGGCACTAATTTCAAATAGCTGAGGGTTGCAGCTAAAACAGGCTAAGAAATCATCAACCTACATTTTATTCTTATCCTACCCACAAGCATCTCGTGCCCTTTCCATCTGCAAGGACAGCAGGTCCTGCATCTGTCCAATGTGTGGTGGGGAGGAGGGGCCAGCAAAAACAAAAAAAAAAAAAAATACTTCAGCTAAAGTAGATGATTTTGGCAACAAAGGATTAGGCAATAGCTACATTTGAAGTTGCCTTGCAGATTCTTGCAAGCAGTATGGGGCAGACAAATGGGGATAAGCTGGGAGCAGCAACCTCCTGTCACATCTCAGACAGGGAGGACATGTCTGGTAATCCTCAGCGACACTGGAAGTCATTTAATAAAGCAATTAATCTTTCTCTTGGGACTGTAGTGAGAAAATTTCATGTATCAGTGATGCCATGAAGCTTAAACAACTCTTTCAAAGAGAATAAAAAAATATTTTTTCTTTAGTTGCCATTTAATGTTCATTTTTATGATTTCAAGCTTGGGGATGGAAGGGGAAAGAAAGGAAACACCTCTAAGCTGTGGGGTTGAGTGTATGCTATTCTATTAATTTTACAAGTCAAAGCTCTGGCATAAATGATACTCAGGAAACAAAATGTAGTTCCACAGGGGATACTACTGCATCTGTCAAAAAATAATTCAACTCACAAATATGCATTGAGAAGACAAATTCTCAGAAGCTGTAACACTGAGAGAGACCTAAAATAGCAGGAAAGCAGACAGTAAATTAGACAGGCCCATAATTTGAGATGATGGGAGGGGAAAAAAAACAGAAACAAGAAAACAATGGGATAGTAGAGTTCATAAACAGAAACTGTAACAAAAGCCTCTGTTACTGGTAGTGTTGTGGAAACTCTTTGGAATACTGCATTCAGTCCTGACTATCTTCTCATCAAAAAGACATCAGTAAACATAAATGAATTATTTTTTGAAAAGCAGAAGTGATGAGGATTGATTTAGAGACCCTGTCACGTTGAGTTGAAAGAACTAAATACGGCTGTGCACGGTGTGTAGGACACAACGCTGCAAAAAAATAAACACAGTTGTGGGAGAACAGCTATTTTGGTTTACAGAAGTGAGAGCATTTTTATTGTGAGGAGGGAGAAACTAGGATGAAACAAGGCAAAAAGATTAGGATGGGTGCTGCCACAATGGCTTGGCTGTAAGATCCACTGCCTGGTGGAGCAGTTGCTGTGGGAGACTTCTTGCGGTATTTTAAATAAGCACAACACAGTGTTTATCCCTTGGCCTACCAAGCACAGTGGGCTAGTTGATCTTTTACAGAGGAATTTTCCATCTTTAATTTCTGTGTTTCTAGAGCTTCCTCCTCTGTAGAGCTCTGTTTGTCAAGCCAGTGGCAAACCTCGAGGAGAAGACAAACAAAATAGCCCATGGGCAGAGACCTAAAGGGAGAAAATAACTATATAAGTATGTTTGTGTTTGATGCTTTACAGTCACACCACAAATCAGAGCCAGGCAAAGGCAGTGGCAACCAGTATTCCTTACACTAAACCCTGCTAGACACCGTAATATAAATTTCCAAAGGTCACAAGCAAGCATAACAAACCGTTCTTTCCAGCCTCCTGCTTTGAGTCTTCCCATCCCACTCCTGACTTCATTTGTCTCTCTAGCATCTCCATCTGCTCTATCTCCCTCTTGGCCTTTCATCCCTGAGGTCAGTAAATTGAATCTTTAAATTCATTACTTGGAATCTTACACATGCACCTAAACCCTCTCTGATCTGGTTTCTATACCTCCCACACCAGAGTGGTGTGTCCAGTTTTCTAAGTACCATGATTCAGAGCAGTTCCTGTCTTCTCAGACATGTCAGCAATCTTTGAAACACATGGCAGTCCTTTTGCCTTTCATTTTCCATCTTACAGTTTCCTTTTCCTCCTTAATTGCTTCATCAGTGTATCATCCTTTGGCTTCCTCAGGGAGGGCTTTTTTCTTTTGGTCACTTCTATTTTTCTTCATCTTGACTTCAGGTAATTTCACACACACAGACCAATTAAGTTACTGGTTCATGGTTGCCTTTTCTGCTTCAGTCCCTTCTCTTCCTTTTTGAGCTTACTATACTGACTATTAATACACACATACACATTTATTTGGGCTAATAATTTGAGACTCTTATTTCTCTAGGTTCTCATTTTCAGGCAATGTCTAAATTTTCCAGATATTTTCTAGATGTCCTCTTCCAAATAATGTCCTTTCTTACCCACAGAGTAATATATCTTAGCCAGACCTTAAGTCACTTCATATCAAGATAACTGTGATATCTTTTCCTCCAGCTTTCAAAACTATAATCTTCACTCATATTTATGCAGAACAGTGCTACAAATATCACTGCATTCACCTCTCACTTTGAAAGCAATACCTTTTACTTTCCTTCCCTCTCTTGGCCTGTCCTTCTCTACTTTTCACCACAGTTCCTCTCCTGTCTTTGTGTTACTGCAGTTTCTTACATGTTAGTTGCATCAAAGTCAGCTGCGATTGCCACTGACAAAAGCAATCTCACGCTGGCTTTGGCTGTTGGCTCTGGCCAGCACTGCCCTCCCTTGTGCCATCAGTGTCTCTGTGACTGCACAGCAAACTGGGCCAGGGAGATGAGCTGGGTTACAAAGATGACACTGCCTTCACTGCTCACAGGGAGCTTGACCTGGCTTTGTGCTGTTGGTGGCATCTCAAAAAGACAACTGGACCCACTGCTGTGTGAGGTCCAGCACAACACCAGCCTAAAAGGCCAGGAGAACCTCACTGTGTTCTCTGAGTGTAAGGACAGGCCTGAAATTGAGCTGCAAGCTTCTCTGCCATGTGTGCTGTTCTGCTGTGGGCCACCTCTGTGGCCATTTAGGATCTGTAGGCTGTGCCAGTAAAGAGCTCACCACAGAGGGCAATTTGGGTCATTTTGGCAAGCTGGCCAAGGGCTCAGTTACCAGCAGCAGAGAGGTTTGGTATTTCATATATCAGCTGTCTGCTGGCACCAGCTTTGGGTTATATTGTCTTTGAAAGCTGGCATCGTTCTTAAGGTGAAATGAGTGAACACTGGTGAACGGATACCAAATCCCACTGTTCTAATTACAGGAGGTTTCTAAGGTGTCTTCCTTTACTCATTCTTGACTTGGTGTGATTCATCTCTTGGTTTTCAGTCTGTCTTTTTTTCACTTTCTACACCTCATTTGCAGACCATGCTGGGCTCTGCAGAACAGAAGCACTCCAACACAGTGAAAGTCACTACTGGGGGTAGACTTCTCTTAGTGAGAACAAAACAGGCTTTCCTCCTTAAAACTCCTAAATGCCTTTGGAACCATCACTTTGATGTAGCTCTCAGAGCCAGCTGAAAACAAATCGGTGTGCACACAGCAGAAGGACATGCTCACCTCCTGAGCTGACTGGCACAAGGATCAGTTTAGTCAGGGGCCATGAGGAAATCATGTGCTGTACCAAAAGGGATCAGAGTAACTCTGCCTATATTTATATTCAGAGAGAATGTGGGAGAAACTTGAAGCCTCATCCATCCCACAGTTGGTGGGATGATGGGCAGACATGCCTTTTCCTCTAGGAGCAAGAGTCTTACTTGTTTTGTGGCTTATGTTGTTGATTTGGCACAGCTGCTGACAACTTTTCCTCACCTCCCTGAGGTGACCCTGCCTTCCTTGATAAATGGAGGAATGATAGAATGCAGCCAGGTGCCATGGACAGAATGTACATGTTTACATCTTGGTGCTTTTTTACTCATCTACTCTTGACTTCCACTGTAATTGCCAGGTCATCTTTTCCAGACATAGCAGTGCTGAGCACACTGGAAGATGCCTTTACTGGCTAAGGGATCTTATTTTGTCTGCCCAGGAATGGGGCTGTGCTGTGGGGAAGATGGCTGGAGTCTGTGTGGGGTGAGAAGAAAACCCTTGGCCATTCTGTGTTTAACTGCACAGAGAAAGGCCTGGCAGAATGAGCGAGTCACAACTCAGTAACTACGTGCCCCTTTCTTGACCAGCTCTTGTCTCACAGAGGAGTGTCAGTGACCTCTGGCACAGAAGTGATGGATACATTAAACTAGGGAGGATGAGAAGGCTTGGAGAACAAGCAGAGGCATTTGAAATGTGAACTGCACTTTAATATACAGAGCAAGATGCAAACACCTATAGTATGCAGAGCTTGTGGGAGGGGTGTGGATGGTAACATGAAGGACAGCTTCATGGGATTCCTCCATGTTATCAGATGCCTCTGATCCCAAATGATCTATTGTTATCACATAGAGCCTTTGTCCCAGAACACACAATAAAGCAGGAGGAAGGATACAAGATGCCAAAAGCACTGCATAAAGGAAGATGCAGACTGTATATCGACCTACTGCATAGAATGAGTCTTTGCAAGCCAGAAGGACGTGTGCACCTGTGGAATTCAGCTTGTGATTGTCAGAATAAATGCATTTAACTCAAGAATCCCATATGCACATGTTCATATGTCTTACGAGTAACACTTTATGGTGGCCACATGGCTGTGTGTACAGACACACTTCTCCAGTGAGCTAACACAGGTTTTTGAACACCAGGTGTGGAATCTGGGTCTAAGGCTCTGCATTTTTGTGGGGGGCAGTCATATCCCAACTGTGCCAATTTCAAGCTGGGTAAATCAGTTTGACATATCACCAGTTTTCAGAATTTTTCTCAGTCTCACAGGTTTTTGATTTATTTTCAAAAACTCTCCATGGAGACTGCTCTTTATGTGGAATTTACCCTTCTGCCAGGCCAGACTGGAATTTCAGCCGTTTAAAGGAAATATGAAATTTTTGTGTGTGTATGTGGTGCCAACTCTCTAGAACAGACACAGGGACAACACTTGGGCTTTGCAACCAATAAAATTCAGCAAATAAACCAGCTTGCCTCTTCTCCTTCATTTCCTCTCTCCCTCCCCCGTTGCCTTCCTTCCCCACTATTTTTGCACCTTGCTGAAACATACGAAATCAAAATGCTAAAAACATTCCAAGGGAACAGTCATTGACTCTGGATTATTATTCACTGGATTCATGCCCACCATGCCCTGGGCTGGCAGTCTGTCTCCCATCCTTCCCTTGCACCAGAAGGTGCCTCTGCTAGGTCATGGCTAAGGAGAGGCACAGTCCCGAGCTGTGGAGATGAGCAGCTCTGGTGACAGCGCAGTGAAGCAATGCCTGGCCGGCACTGTGTCACCTCCTGGGCCAGGAGCTCTGCCCAGCAAGGTACAAATGCAGAGAGTGACAGGGACAGACCGTGGTGTTCTCCTGCAGCTGGGACATGTGCTTCATTAAGGGACTCTGCACTAGGCTGCACCCAGCACGGGGAGGGAGAGGTGATGTTCAGGACTAGGCAGGGGAATTTGGAAGTGAGCTGCAAAAGCAAGGGCACCTACATTGTCTGACAGATCCATTATCACCATGAATTATCAGCCTGTTTAAAAATTAGTAGCTCTACCACTAAGAGAGGCTTGCTTAGTCCAATTATACAATTGTTACAAGCAACTGGAAATAGGAAACGTGTCTGATTGCATAAATCTGGCTCAGGTAGGCCAGCAGGGATACCAGCCAGCTTGCATTTGGTTACTAGGCAATGTAACATATTGAGGGCCAGAATGGGTCCCTTTAACTCAGATTTCTGTCTCTGACAGTAGCCAAACACAGATGCCTTAGGTGGACCATAGGAACAGGAAAAGCATATGGAAAGATGACTTCTCTCAGTCATCTCCACCAATATTTTAACCTGTATTAGTTAAGTTGAAGCTAACACAAGGTGCTCCCTGCAGTTCAATCACTTTTCCTCTATAATTGCAGATACCTTTGAATTTATTTTCACGTCTGTGTTTTCCAAAGTCTGTGCAGGACAGGTGTTTTGCTGGAGAAAACTCCATGGCATATGTTCCTGATAGGAGGCAAAGAGAGAGAACAGTGTTAACAGGAGTTAAGTTGCTGCCAAATGAATTTGCAGTTCAGCCACAGCCTGAACTGCAAAGTCAATGAAGTTAATTTCCATGAGCCTTAATGTGCTTCTATATTGTCCCCTTCTCTACACACAGTGGTCACAAGATCAACCAAATAAAAGCTTTCCTCTCTTGTAAATACAGAAATCTAAGCAACAAAGTTTCTGCCACCTCTATAAGCCTTGAAAAAGACATTTTGCTGGCATACATGTACTTTTCTCATCTGATGAAAATTGCAGCACGCAGCAGTGCTCAGGATATGCACAGGATACACACTGTCTGCACCTACCTTCTTGCAGGACCCTGCCAGCAGGGACAAGAGGGCAGAAAGAACCAAGGTCAGCAGCTGACCCAGGAAGATTGGGATTCCCGTATGCAATGCAATGCCTTATTACCACTACAATGAGCTTCCAGTGTTTACTGTACACACACAGACTGGTATGCAGGGACATGGGCTGTCTGAGTGAGTAAACAGAAAAGACCAGGGTCCAAGTCAGACTGAACAATAGACTGAGGAGAATGCAAGACTCCTCTTTAGCTGGACTTCCCTCCAGGAAACCCAACTCACACTAAAATCCTCCTGTATCCTGTGCCCTAGCCTGGGGGTGTTGACTCAGTTCCAGCTAATCATGTAAATCGTATTTGCAGAAGGAGGTGAATGCAGGCTGCTGGATGCTCCCAAGAAAGTATTCTGGAAGAAACATCCCTGCTCTAAGATGAGAGGAGAGTTGGCCTTAGCATTTTGAGAGAGATTTGTCTATTCAAGTGCCCCCAAACACAACTGCTTCTCTAGTGAAGCAGCTGCCCATGCATCAGACCTCAAACATTAAAGCTCCTCTCCTGCCTCCTTATCTTGAGAAATGGCAATGGTTGTTCAAACACAGTGATTCTCATGACTCCAGCAGAAGGAGAGTTTTAGACTCTGAGGCTCCCATTTCAAGATGAGTGGGGCTGGAATTGTGTAGTATTTGAGGCTTACTGTGGTTTTAAGCTGACGGAGACAAAGAGAATTAGGACAGGAAGTTTCTAGCTGAGGATTAATATCCAAGCCCAAACCTGCATTGTAACAAAACTGTTTCTCAACCTTTTGTAATTAACAAGCCAAATAGTGTTTGATGGGGAAATACTAATAGTGTTTGCCAATTTACTCAATAAAGCACCTAATATCTAATTAATAAAATGTTGTGATTTTTACAAAAATTAAATTACATGTTATAATCACAGCCATTTTGACTGGAATTTTGAGTGGAATATTGATATTGCTCTCTTCCAACAGTCAGAGATCAACAAGTATTCCATTGTCTGGACTCTTACATTTTATGGATCAACAGTGGTTCATAGTTCACAGAGATTAAATTGATTGATACTGGTTTGGCTTTGTAATATTGATGTTGAAAACCAAGGTAGCTAGGATTTCTGCGTGCTTTTGTGTTTTCTGTCAGTTCTTTAATATGCTGCATACTCATATATGAAGCTGCTTAGGTCGCTGTACTTGCTCTTTTAAAAACACTGTAAAGTGGTTTTTTTATGGAATGAGTGACACATTTTCACCTCTTCTAGAAGAATTTGGAAGTAGACTATTCCTATTTTTACATTTCCTGTTCCAGGAAGGAAACAGGGTTTTAAAATTTTTGTTACTATAGACTTTTCTTTCCTAGTTGAATCAAATCTGAAGCGGTGGTGATACTGAAAGAGTTATGCTTCCTGTTTGCTTCTGCTTAAGAAAAAGTTCTAGTAAGAACTGCTGAAAATGCAGCTGTAACTACTTAACATCCAACTTTATCCAAACACTGTTTAACATTTACTTATCAATTTAAGTCCTTACATTAAACAGTATCTCAAATGCCTTTCCATTTAGAAATGCTCAGGAAAATTCCAAATCCAACTTAGGTTGCAATATGCTGATTTTTACCTAGGACATGGGATTCTTTATACAATTCCCCCTTTTATCCCCCAACTTCCTACAGTTACATTGTCATTTTGTGTGCTGATTCAGCTGGAACATTCCACTCTTGAAGGGAGTCCATTTTCAGCAACAATTGAAATATCTACCACTTGTGTAATATTAGAGAATATTATAGAATGAACTAGTAATCTTCCTCACTATTACCAGCACATTTACAGAAATGACAAATCATTTTCAGAGATGTTATATAAGCACTAATTCACTAATGATCATAGTGTACAGAGGAGTAAGAATTTCACATGGTCAATTTCATTTATGAGGAAATCTAAATTAAAAATTTGGAGCTTAATTTTTACTAGGTGTTGTCACCTCATTGCAGGGGTTCCATACTGTTGTCTCCTTACCACAAAAAGTTCCATACCTTCTGGGTGTTTCTCGTGGGCAGCTCCTCAGAGCACGGCCTCTTTCTTCTTCATAAAGCAACCACTGACTCCAGTTCCCTTCTCAACCAGGCACCCCACTCTTTTATAGCACTCTTCTTCTCATTGGTTACAGCTGTGCCCTGATAAAGTCAGGCCTGTTCCTAATCTTTGATAATTGGCCCAGCTGCAACTCCTTAGGGGTAAGATTACTTTCTGCACTATCTTTATTTTCTTCTATTCTATCCCCCTACAACTAGGTTCTCTCAACTACTCTTAAAAATCAGATCAAGTTCCATCTGCATGGTAAGGTCAAGCAGACCAAGAACCTTTAGAATAGATGCTCTACACAAACAGTTGCTGCTGAGGATCTGACATGCACACTATGCATATTCCAGATTTTTTTTTTTCAATTCAAGTCACCTTCATTTACATCCCCTGAAGTGAATGCCTAATGAGGTCTGAGCATGTTGGGTACACTTCTGGAGAACATTTTTCATTTTAATTTCACTCAACAAAACCTAACCTCTGCACTCAAAATCAGCCTCTGATGCAAAATGAAGAACAGGCAATAAAGATATTCAGAAGATTTGCATCAAAAATACAGTCCTGATCCAAACTGAAACACCAGCTGAGCCACATCACAAGCATTGCAGGCAGGACTGCTGCAATGGCTGTGCTCTGTCCCACACTTTTGTCCCTTCACTGCACACTGGAGCCACGGTGCAGAGAAAAGGCACAACAGGCTGACACATGGCTCTGTTTCCAGGCTGGTATACGAGCTCCTACTTTTAGACACATTTCCTGAGGTGTAAAGCATCTACACCTCTCTAAACTCTGACAGCTTGTATCTGAAGGTATGAGAATTCATTCTGCTTCATTTCAAGTCATGCTGATTCAGATCAGTTGGTGACCCACAGCTGCCTTACTACCAAAACCCTGTGTTTCTGTTGATTTAAACATTTTTTTACTGCCAGAATAAATTTTTCTTGAAAGTAGTGCTTCAGCTCCATGGTACTTGTGTCACTGCATAATGAAGTTGCATAACATCACTGTGCACTGGCAAGATGCTGCAACAGGAGGCTTCAGACAGCAGTGCTCCTGTGTAGCACTGGCACAAAGAGTTACAGGTGAGAGTGGAGAAACCTTTAAGGCCTCATTTACACCACTGTATTTACATTTTATATATTATATGCATTTCATAATCACAGGTTTGTATTGTATGTGGACACACTGAAATGATAAAGTGACCTACCAATGTCCAGCCTCTCTGTTGCATGCACAGATTCTCTTCCTGAGCTGACACAAATCCTCAGCAAACATATTGTTTTCACAGGAAAACACTCAACAGTAAAACCCTGCCTGCAGCTGTCTTCCCTGAGCCCTGGTTCCCCAGGCAGGGCTCTTCTGCTGACACAACCTGTCAGAGTGGGGATGCACAGCCTGGGTAAAAACAACCAAGCACCCCAGTGACAGGGCAGCATCAGTAGCTATTAGCCAGGGAATTACTTCCTAGGCTTGATGTTAGAGTTGTGATCATTTGGTTTACCCTTCAACTAAGGTAATTTTATAGCCATGTCAAAAGATATTTTTAACAGAAAATATACTGGGGAACCTGGTTTGAACAACAGCTATCAAAACAAAACAAATTCTAGGTTCAGCTATGTCATTTTTTAAAGCTGTGGCACTCTTCAGTAGCCCTTTGATTCCGTCTCTGGTACGATGAGGCACCGTGCATCACACATCAGTTGATGCTGATCTGTTGCGCTGTACAATGCTGTCACTGTGGGGACAAGGAATAAGTTGGATTGTTTGCAGGATGTATTAGTCAGGAGGAAACAGAACAACAAGCACACCAATGCTTAGGTGCTCTTTTCAGCATAGCAAAACACTCAGCTAACTCATCAAACTGTGTACCTTGGAATGGCAGGGCTAAACACAGCCTGTCCTAAGAGTCTGGAGGTTTTGCAAGCTCCATTCTGCAGTTTACTGAGAGGAAAAAAATATAAAACACCACAGCCATAAAATGTTCTGAATTAAGAAAAAACCCCTCATTAAATTCGTAACAGCCAACAGGACATGCACCTTTTAAACCCCAGAACTTTCTGCTTTCAGAAGTAAGCAACCAATACACAGTTCCCACCTTTGACAAACCAGACCTGACAAAGCTCACACGCTGAGCGTGAGAGTCACACCACTGACAGCTCCCTCCTGCCTCACCACAGCTTGGTTTGCACCTCGTGTGCTCACAGTCACAGCTGCTGCTCTGCATCACAGAGCTACAGGGCACAGCACAGCGTGACTGCACGACCTGCAGAGCTGCAATTTTTTGTTTGTTTCCACCTCCAAACAGCACCTCTCTCTTGCTTCCCCCTCTGTGAGTTACGATGAATGCACACAAAATGGTTAAAGGTATTTTTTCTAGAGAAAGTATTAATTTTGCTACACATGCTGCATTTACTATGTAATAGATAGGCATTGGGGATGAAGTCTGTTTTGGTGTGTTTTACATAATCTGCTTGAAGAGCTTCCCTTAAAAGAAAGTAATTAGTTTGTACTATTTTGCATGCCATTCTTATCCTATTGGTAAGAGCCCAGCAGACTGGATTCAATTTACTTGTGGCATAATGTTTCACATAAACATAGGCTGAAGCCTTAATGTAATTAGATAATTTCTGCTGTTCTGACGTTGCCTCACACACCCTCGTTACTCACACTGAGATTTTGCAAAACTCCAGAGAAGACAACATAAACTGCCAAGTGGAAACTTCTTCGAGAGGCCGGCTCATGTCCTGAAATTATAGATGCACAAACACAGCTGCATTTGTGCTATTTCTAAAATGCCAGAGGCAAAGCATTTAATATACATTTATATAGCTATGAAACACCCCTCTGGGGATTTGCTACTTACACACATGGAAGTGAACAACGGCAGCAGCAGATAAATAATGAAAAAGTCAATTACGTTTTAAAGAGCCTTTTAATTTTAATAGTCCATAGTGATGTTGATAATACTGGGAAGGACATTTTCAAAGCATTTATCCTGACATTTACCCTTATGATGGCTTGGTAATTTAAGGATGGGGTTGTGGAGAGATAGAGCTAAAGCTCGACCTCTCTAGAGAAAGAGAAATCGTTTATATTCCAGTTTGTTAGTTTTTACAATTCTGCTCTTCTGTTTTGAGGCGTGAATAGATATTTTTCTGAGTGTTTGTGTTATACCTCCTCTTTTCTGAGTTTTAAGCCATATAAAATAGAGAAAGAAACTGCTTTTTATTGAGAACTACTGTTGAAACCGTTTTCTGTTGCAATTATATTTGTGATCAAGGCATTGTTGAAATAACCTGTGGCTTTATGATTTTATTGCTATTTTTTAGCACCTTAATCTGGAGTTCTTTGAGCTAGTCAGCGTACTAACACCGAATGAAAAGACAATCATAGCTAGTAAGGCAGAAATAAGCCCTCCAAAAGTGTCATTGCAAACCAATAAAAGGCAGAAATCGCAACAAAAGGGGCCTGAATGACTCCAGTATTTCCTTGATAATGGTATATGAATCCCTTTGCCTTACTGAGATGTAACTTAAACTAACGGTGGCTGTTCTCTCTCTGTGAGCTATTCCCATAAGAAATGAACGAATGGAGTTCTTGTTGGTGTTTTGGGTCACAGCCACGACCTTGCAGCTCTCCTTACCTCCCTCTCCCAGGCAGCCTGAGCTGCAGAAGCAGAGACAATGTGATTTCTTGAAGTGCCTAGGTGCCCGGGGCTGCCTGGATCTGCCACTGGCTGTTTCACACACCCGCCCTCGCCACAAACGTGAACTGGGCACACGCACAGCCGCGTGAAGTGGCCCAGGGCTGGTGCTTCCCCTCCAGACGCAGGAGAGGGAGCCGTGTGTGAGCGGCTTCCTGCTGGGAGGCCCCTGGCACCCAGCGGCCAAAGGCAGGCAGTGCACAGGACAGCGCTCAGTGGCATTTAGGCTGTGGAACAGTGGAAGGGCAGCAAGACAATCTAGCAGACTGAGAATGGTTAGGCAGAGTTTATAGGCTGTGTCACAGCAACATTGCAGACTGCAATGAACTAGGGTGTAGTGATACTTTGTAATGAGAGCAGAACATGAAACTGAAATGAGCCTACAGCGGGCTTGTTGATGCTTGGCATCTCTGCAGCTCCAGAGCTGGCCCTTGATGTTTCACTCCACAAGCTAAACTGCCACAAGTCACCAGGGTGGCCTGAGGCCCCACAGATGTGCAGGAGCTGCTCTCCTGCCAGCAGCGGCTCCCAGTAATAGATGCCATCACCTACTTGCCATGGCAGTCACCTCCTCTGCTGGAAGAGACAAGCCATGCAACTGAACCAGGCACATCTGAGGCCTGCTGGTTCACACACCTCATCTCACAGGGCACATTGCTGGCACGGCTGCTGACCAGCTTACCAGTGAGCCCCAGCATGTGTGAGCTTTCCCTGCTGCCTTCCCCTCCGTATTGGCACAGCTGCTTGCACAGAGTGGTGGTTGCCTCCAGCAGCCAAAGGGGAGAGCTGGGAGCCCCTGCTGGTGCTGGCCTCTGCCTCCTTGCTCAGCTTCAGCGTGATCACATCATGCCAAGGGACACTGACGTTCAAAAGGAGAGTGGGGAGGAAAGGCTGGTTTACTTTTTTGCTTTCGTAAGAGCTATTAAATGTCTTGCTTTTGTCTGTGCTGGCTTGCTCCTCCAGTCTTGTCAGAACTGACTCTGTTATGCCATTGGGGCTGCAAATACCTCATGGAAAATGTTTTGTTGCGTGATTTAATTTGCTTAATAAAACCAGATGCAGTTGCACTGATTCTTATACAGAATTTTTTCCCAGGAGTTTTGTGAGCATCAATGAATGGTTGTAAAATCTTGAATACAGACAATGGTAAAAGCTTGGTATGATGATTAGGCCAAATACATTTGTCTGGAAAACACTCAAAAAGCTTTTTTTTTTGTCCCAATGATGCTTTGCAGTTTGAACACATTCACGATCTCATGAGCAGTCTGAGCTGCCTATCAAATTTTATAGGGATGGTCTTGCAGCAGAGGGCAAAGAAAATTACCTTAGATGAGCTGTTAATGTGCAATGTCCTCTTTACAAGTGTGAGGCTGCCCTCTTTCCAGTTTTAATACAGATTTACAGCAGTGTGAGGCCGCTCATTTTCCAGCTGCAATGCAGGCAACTGTCCACAGACTTACAGAGCACACAGAGTATCTGCTGGCACGAGCCCTATGGATCACATCTGTCAGCAGTGGTCTTACCCTCCAATTTGCAGTCCCATTTGAAGAGTCTCAAGTATCAGCAATCCACACTGAAAAGGAAGTTCAGCTGTTTCAGCTGAGAGGCCAGGGAGGAAGGAATACTGTCATCTGAAAGGTGATTGAAAACTGACACGAAAGAGTACAAACGCGAATGTTAACAACATGGTTTGGCTCCATTTCTTAAAAAACCCTAACAATAAAAGCCTGTCAAGATGACAAGTTCTTAGTGAGTAGAGATGGGGCCAAATAGGAAAGGTGTTGATACTACAGTACATGCACTTTGTTGGGCCACGCCAAGAGGCAACAGACTGGCAATGAAGAGGGTGCACAGCCATGCAGAGCAGGCCAGCACTGCTAATCATGCCCATAGTGTATCCCAGTACTTCTGGCCTATTCTCTATCACACAGTTAATGGGTTTCACCAACAGAAATAAATACAGGAAACTGAAAGATTAAAACAACCTGACTTGCCTAAGTCTGTTTAAACAAGGATTACCTGTCAAGTCCAGTGATCAGTTCAGAAACTTTCCCCAATAACACAGACCAATCAGTCTTTCTGAATTCCAGCAAAAAGTAACATGTGTCAAAATACTAATTACAGGTGACTGTTTGGAAACCCTGTTCTCTGAAGCTCTGCAGGGCTTAGCCACAGACTGGCTGGAACACAGAGCTTTCCTCTCTCACACAGCCTACATCCAGGCCCATGAACACACTTGATGTCATCTCTCTAATGCATTCCCTTGGAGCTAAATCCTGCATTTCTAATTTGAAAAGGATAGGCAACTTTCTTACTAATATTGCACCCAGCCAGCAGGGAGCAGTTACAGAGCAGAGCCTTGCCTTGCAGCTGGAAGCCCTTAAGGAAGAGACCACTCCTCTGCTATGCATGGTCCAGTGAATACAGGCTATGCTGTGGGGAAAAAAATAGTAGTTCTTCCCATCAAATACTTAGTATCCCAAGGATTTCTCTCCCAGAGACCCTTAAATGGACAAAGTGAGCTAAAACTGTTGGCTCTTTCCCTGGAGTGTGAAAGATTACATTCTCCAGGTAAGAATTGTAGGAAAGCTAAATTTAGTATTTCCCAGTTTTACTTCTCAAGGAGAAAAAAAAATACCTACACTACTTCAGGGTGAATGATTTGCAGATACCCTAGGCTGGCTCAGCCAAAAGAGAGCCACATCAGTCAGTACTCCAGCTATATCACCCAAGACTGGGTGCAGGCAAATTTGCCAGCCCAGAGGCAAAATTTAATTTTCAGACTCAATGACTGCACAGTTTGGTTCATGAGATCCAACTCAATTCCTGCAGACAGTGCTGTGACTCATCTGCAGGCTCAGAGCTCACAGCTGAGTCCCCTTGGGTGATACAGACATGAAATCATGGTAAAAAAGGGCTGTGAGAAAACACATCTGGAGGACATCCAATCCATCTCACTCCCCTAAGTGGGTTTCTTTTTTCAAACTCAGAGAGAAGTGCCTCTGGCACAGCAGATAATTGAACTGCTGTTTCTCAAACCTTCCTGACAATCACACTGATCACAGGGCCAGCCTCCCTTACAGGATGCAGTCTCCCACTTCATGCCTGATGAAAATTTAATTTTTGAGGCCTTGACCTTGAAGAGGAAGGAAGGAGGGAAAGAAGAATGGAAGAAGGGAAGGAAGGAAGGAAGGAGGAGAGAAAGGAAGGGAGGGAAGAAGAAAAGATCAAACCAAATAAAGCATTTTACTAAGCACTTCTGTTGGCTTCAGCTATTTCAAGTTTGATATTAAACAATAGCATTTCAATTTTGATATTAAATCAAACCTGTCATTATTTCTTCATAATTATAAGGCTCCCAGAGTGAGGAAATGGCAGCAATAGGAGGTGGACTGGAGAACAAATTCAGTGGGATGTCACTGTGCTTACTGGCAGGCAGCATCTTTGTTCTGAGTATGTGACTCACAGGTAAATGCTCTCTTGCCACACACTCCTGTGAGAGCTGGCAGAGACAGTTATCTACTCTCCCCACCCTACACCCTCCCATCCTTTCCATCTCTCCGCTACTTGTCTGCCAAAGTTGCTCTGTACTATTAAGTCTGTACTATTACCCCAGGCATGGTGGTTTGATCTTGGCTGGATACCAGTGCCCACCAAAGCCACTCTATCCCCCCTTCCTCAACTGGACAGGGAATAAAAGATGTAACAAAAGGCTCCTGAGGTAAGGACATGGACAGATCACTCGCATTACCATCATGGGCAGAACAGCCTTGACCCAGAGAAATTAACTGAATTTATCACTAGTCAAAATCAGAGCAGGATAATGAAAAAACAAATCCTAAAAGCACCTTCCCCCCACCCCTCCCTGCTGGGCTTGATTCCAGCTGGACAAATTACTTTTGCAATAACTTTTGTTTTTTCTTCTTAGCCCTGCTCTCCCAGAGGTGCTCCCACCATCACTGACAGGCTTGGCCTTGGCCAGTGGCAGGTCCATCTTGGAGCCAGTTAGTTCAGGCTCTGTTGGAGATGGGGGAAGTTTCTAACAACTTGCCAAAAAAACCATCTTTCTAGCTTCCCACTACCAGAACCTTGCCACAGAAACCCAATAAGCTAGGCATGGATCAACGTGATTTTATTGAAGTCTTGTAAAGTTGTTACTTTAGAAAGGTTCTGAAAAAATGTGTCTCTCTCCCCCAGTTAGATAGGGCATTTCACTGCTTAGAAAAATTCTGCTTACCTCTTAGAAAAAGTTAGCCTTATTGATTTGGGAGCAAGACAAGCAGGCAGATTAGAAGAGGCCAACGATGGACAAGTATATCCTGTGAACAATCCCTGTTTCCTTTAGGCATACTTCCTCAGATTGTAACACAGTGTTGTTATTTCACAGTGCCTCCATTCTGTTTATCCCTCCACAACCTCCACGCTTACTGTTGATGTTAATAAATGCTCATAGTTACCACTGCAGGGCATTATGTGTTATACAGAGAGTGCCACTACCTTCCTGGCACTCGTGACAAACTGACCTACCTTGATTCATCTACAGACTGAAGCAGGGTCAAGAGAATGCGATTCTGGTTTCCTAACTCTTAAACCCCATGCTTTTTCCCCACTGGGGTGCTATTGTTTAAACCACTAGCTGCAAACCTTTCATTTTGGAAATGAAAAACTAATATTTCACCATCCTTCCCTTTACTTTCTGTTCTATCCTTGTGTGTAGTATGGAATCTGCTCCTATACAAGAGTAAACACTGTTCCCTGCCAGGCTTGTGAAGACCAGTGGAAAAAGTATTTATACGTTTGCATTTCTCACTGTGCAAAATTCTGCTTACAAACCAACAGAGATGGAAATAAGGATGGGGAGGTGACAGAGGCAGTGACAGGGAAATACCATAGATTAGTGATGCCCTGGATCCAGGTGTGCTGGAAGCCACACACGGCAAAGAGAAAACATTCTCTCTCAGAAAGAGGACTTATTTAAATCCCTTAGAAAGTGAAAGACTCAGCTTGCAAAGATAATGGTCCGTATGGCTATCATCGTGCCACGATGAATCCTGCACCTCCCGTTCCCGCTGGCTGAAAGCAGCGCGTTTACAGCACAATTCCGAAGCAGAGCTTTGCACTGAGAGTAGAAAAGGCCCCGAGTGGAGCGGCAGGAGCAGGGCCACACACCGAGAGCCTTCCTATCCCGATCTAGTCCAGTCCGTGTGTCGGTCCCGGACCCCTGTCCGGTCCGCGCCCGTGTCCCCGCCCCGCCCCGGTGACGGGCGCGTGATGGCGGCGGGCGGAGCGCGGCCGCGCTGACGGCGCCAAGATGGCGGCGCTGCGAGACGGGGACTTCGCTGCACTGCAGATCCTGCTGAAGGTGAGCGGGGCCGGGCCGCGGGGGCCGGGGCCGCCGCTGCCGGGCCGCGGTTGAGCGCCCCCGCTTTGCTCCCCGCCAGGCGCCGTCGAAGGACGCTGTGCGGCAGCTGTGCCAGGAGTGCTTCTCCAGCCCGCCCGCCGCGCTCGGCCCGCTGGCGCAGCGCGCCTGCCCCGGGCTCGCCGTCAGCGCCGAGGAAGCGGAGCAGGTAGGGCCGGGCGGGGCAGCCGCGGGCTCCGGCGGGAGGGAACGAGCGGGACTGGCGCGGTGCCAGCACGGGGCTGGCCCTCGGGAAGGTGCGGGAAACGAGACGTGCGCTGGAACAGAGACCCTCGCCCGCGGCAAAAGGGAACGGGTTGAGGCTGCGAAGCGGGGGCGCTGAGGAGAGCAGCCCCGTCCTGCTGAGGCTGTCGGGCCGTACTTGGGTGCCCAGGGCTCTGGTGGGGAGGGTCTCCAGCTGTGTCTCTTGGCTAAGAAGGCCCGCCCTGTGCTGTGTGTAATGCTTCTCAGCGCAGCCCTTCTCTTGCCCCCTGACAGCTGGTGTCTGCTCTGCACAACCTCACCAGGCACGTGGTGTACCGCGGCTTGACCGCGCCAGAAGATATCCTCCATCTCTTCCCAGAAAACTTCCACCAAAATCTGAAAAACCTCTTGACTAAGATAATCTTGGAGAATATGTGAGTGCTGTCCACCTGCCATTTGCTTTCAGCTGGAGATTTAAAGCCTGTGTATGTCGTTTGATACGTGGATATTTGGCAACGTGGATATTTGTCTTGTTTCTGTAAATGGCCAACGAAACACAGCCATGGGCACACAGAGTTTGCCATGACTCTGAAACAGACGTGGGCCACATTCCTAATATGCAAAGCCCCTTTTATCTTAACAGCTGTGTGCTGAAAAAATGCTGCTGTTGATGATAAAACTTAGAAGGCTGGATTTCAGCTCTACACCAGATATCCATCCACTTGTCACCATGGCTCAGGTGCAGAGGCACTGGATGTGATAGAGCATACATGAGTGGTGGCAGGGGAGGGCACTTCTTGCACATCTCAGTGCTTGGAGCCCATGGCTTTGATAAGACCAGGGAGGAAGGTGTGGGCTTTAAACAAGCTGCCCTTCCAGAAGAACCCATGGTTGCTCACCAGTTTGCCTGCCATTAGTCAGGGATAAGCCATGCTAAATGCTTACCTCTTTTTTTTTTTTCTGTTGATACTGTTTTCTCCACTTTTTTTACAGCTCTTCTTGGAGAAATGAAGCACAAGCCAGTCAGAGTAAGTAGTAATCTCAGGAATGAGATTGTCTACTTGGAAAGAATGGATTGTCTTAGTATTGTATTTATGAAGTGTCTGACATGCATTACATAGGGACCAAGGCAGTGGTCCAAGGCAGACATTCCAACAGATTGATCTGTGTTAACATAAAAAAGTGAATGGTTTCCTGCCCCTCTCAAGCCACCTGCAATCCATCTTTGCAAATTAACATACAAGGCTTAACAGATGTATTTTGTGCTGTTGCAAATGCTGCCAAGTGCTGGCCTTGACAGACTGTGAACTGGAATTTGTTCCAAAAGCAGGAGCAAGGCAGCCAGTTGTGCACTGCCCCCTGGAGCTCTGTGCAAGGAAGCACCAGGGGCACGGAGAGAGAGCCTTTCCCCAGACAGAAAAAATTTCAATTAGACAATAAAGCACAGAGAGAAAGCAACTTAAGAGTCTGTAGTCAATAGGAAGGCTGGCAATCAACCCCTGGGGAAGACACTAAACATCTTACAACAGGCACAATCCAGACAGGCTGCAATTGCCTACTGAGACAGCTCTTTCCTTAGCAGCCAAGTTAGACTGGTGTTTCTTTCCTTGGGTGGGCCCAAGAGGTCTCCAGCTCTGAGATATTGAAGTCAGTAATGCACCTATTAAATGGTTTCTGCTAGGCTGCATGCAGTTAGGGTGATATTTGAAATAGTTTTAAGGAATGTGAAGATTGCAGTTTGTCAGCCTGTTTGCTGTACTGCAGGATGCTTTGGTTGGGGAACTTGAAATAACATGTTTTATACTGCCAGATTTTACAAGCTTTCCTGAGTGCTCACCAGTTTCAGAGCAGAGCAATAAGCATGCAGGTGCCAGAGCAACTCACAATGAAACACCAGATGATTGTAGCAGGCAGCAAGGCAGGGCATAAAGATAGGGAGAAGACATCTTACTGCTCGCCTTCTCCCAGCTGCTTTGGAAATTTCTCTCTGTTTCTTGCACTGAACTGTCATTGCATGTAATGATGGGAGAGCCCTTTTTGCCCTTCCAGTGTCATGAGGAGCTCTTCAGAGACTGGCTTATTCCGGAGTAAAATAGTAGGAACTAAACTTGTACACTTCCCAGGGCCAGCAGTGGAGAGGCCTGTGCATGGTGGTGGTTGCAGGGGTGGTATCACCATGTGCTGCTGAGCCTAACAGAGCCATTTTTAACCCCCAGTCTCCCTGCCTCGGCTGGTGGACATGGACTGGAGGGTGGACATCAAGACGTCTTCAGACAGCATTGTAAGAATGGCAGTCCCTACCTGCCTGCTGCAGCTAAAGGTAATGGCAGTGGCTGTGAAGGACCCAAATAACAAAGTCCAGCACCTGACTTGCCAGGGAAAGCCAGTTCAGACAGGCATCTGGTGCTTGCCTCGTGCCTGGTGGGCCATTAGACTTCCTCAGAGATGATACCTGAAATGCCACAGAGCATGGGAATGGTGTCTCTGATGAAAGCTCTCTTGCACAGAAGTTTAGCGTGCATGAGGATGTGAGAAGTCACCATGTTTGTTCCTAGTCACCATTGTTTTCTACAGAAAAAAGAAGATAAATCATGAAGCCATCATCCTTTAATTCTAAGCACTCCATCAGCATGTTTAGCTGACTTCATTAGTTGGGAAATGACTTGAGATTACTAATAACTTCCTTCACTAGCTACATCCATCATTTGGGGAGTATACCTACCTTACTGCTTGTGTACTGCTTGTGTTCTGCAGAGTTTTGGATCCCCCCAACCAATAAAAATCAGATGAGTGGGATTCAGAGGAGGAATTAAAATCTGGGGTGGGGTAATGTGGTATCTCTGTGGTATCTGCTGAGATGCTTTTGATACAGATGTGGCTTCCTGCCACAACTATCTTCAAAATATCCCAATACTCATGGGCAGTAGATGCTCACTTGCACTCTTGTCAATGGGAGTGCACTTCACTAGTGAGGCACACAGCTTAGAAAATGTGCCATGGTTTTTCAGGATGGAGCTGGATTCCAAATTCAGACCATTTTGTTTAATCTAGGTATTAAACACAGCATTTTGTAGCAGTTCTGGAAGAACAATACATAAATTAATTTTTCATACAACTAACATCTGCATTCCTATTTTAAGATTCAGGAAGATGCTGCCTTATGTGGAAATAATCCTGTTGTTTCTGCACTGACTGTGGAACTGAGCAAAGAAACCCTGGACACTATGTTAGAAGGCCTGGGAAGGATTCGGGACCAACTTTCTGCTGTTGCAAACAAATGAATGCTCAGGGCATGGATGGGAAGTATTCTCTACCTACAGCTGTCAGAAGTTGCAGCCTAGTGTAACACGTTGTCTATTTCAGCAAACAAAACTAAAGAGGTTTTTTTCTTGAATTAATGAGATAGCTTTTGAAAAGCTAATACTCAAATACTCATTTGGTTGGATGCCAAGAAATGGTTTCCTATTATGTTGTTGAACAAAAGCTGTTCACCATTTCAGAAGAGGATTTCAGGGCTCAGAGCTTGGCTTAATCACAAGGGTCATAACTGGAAACTGCAAATAGCTGTAGCCAATGAAGCAAGTTCTATCTCTGTCCTGAAATGAGAATCTGAAAGGCTCAAGCTGGGTAATGGGCTGCCTTCCTGCAAAAGGAGGGTTCTTCTCTCTGGGGTGTGCATGTACTGAGGGGCCTGCTGGATGTAGCACTCTCCCTCTCAGTGAAGCAGCCATGCTGCAGATTGTTATTACAGGATGATGTGCTGAAATAGGGCAGTTATGCTACAATACATTCCCTTCTGATCAGCTTCACAGCACCATTTACAAAATGACTGTTCTCATCATCTTTAGCAGAACTAATTTCCTCCTCCTGTTTGAAAAGTAAAAAAGGAGTTCAGGTAATTAATGTTTGGGGTTTATTGGACTCTGGGCTTTGTCTTTGCTGCACAAAAACCAAACTGGGAGAATAAAGAATTGAAGGCTGTTTTCTGTGCTGTAGGAGACCCCTCTGTAGCAATATGTGCCTATACTTCTTCAAAGTGTTCTGTTGTTTGTGTAAATCTTCATTTAATTAAAGAATGAACTGCTAATTGATTCTGTGAATCCTTTTCAGTCTGGAAGAGATGTTGTCCTGCGTTACCTCAGCCTCTTTGTGATGTTGCCAAGTTTCTAGGCTGGTTTAATGGATGTTCCTGTTTGTTGCTGAAGAAGGATCTTTTGTTTCCTATTCAAATTGATTCATGTTTGAAACTTCCTTCTCTTCATTGTAATACAGTTTCAGGGCACCTTCTTCCGTGGCCATCACCTCTGTACAATATTAGAGGATTACCCTGACCTAGAAGTTTATAAGTATGTGTGAGTTGTGAGTGTGAAGGAGTTAAATGCAGAAAATCAACAAAATTCAGATTCTTCTTTCTGATGAGCTTCTATAGAAGTCTATATCCTAATGTGTTTATGGCAAAATCCAGTCTTTTCTGCAACACCAGGCTCTCCTTCAAGACACAAACGTTGTGTTTGGAAACACAGAATCATTCAAGAAGTGTGCATAACTACAAGAACTTTGTTAATTAATTCTACACATCCCCCCAAAGTGCAGGCTGGAATATAAGTGTAAGCGAAGGCTGTGCCTTTAAAAGATAATGGAGCTCATGAAATGCAGCTCATGCATCAAGATCAACTGAGTGGCACATCCCTTGTTAATGTCTTGAGCAAAGATTATAATGCTTAGTATGGTATCCAGGCAAACTGGTACATTTCATGTATAATAGGGACATCTCGGTGGAGGAGATGGATATTTAAGAGTATGTTCTGTAAGATTCAAGCTGTGAAAAACATCTCCAACAGTACTTCAGTTTAAGGAAATTGTCTTGCCTTTGCAGCCTAGCCTTAAAAAAAATTAAAACGAATAGTTTATATAGTAGTGTCTTAGAAGGTAAGAGTCACTGAGGAGGTAAATAATTCAGGATGAACTACTGTAGTGTTAGAGGAGCTAAGGAAGTAAAAACACAGAGGAAATCCTTGAAGTAAATACTGAAATCAAAATGTAGAGTCCAATGCAATCAAGTTTTCTCATGTAAAACAATTATACAACTATAGAAGAGTTGTAAAGAAAATGATGATTTAAAACTGAAAAGGCTTTTCTGGTGGCAGAGTGGAGCTTTCTGCAGGTAGCTAAATGTTGCTTCTGGAGTCTAACAAAAAGGAGTGTGCCCACTGAACCAGAGACATGCCAAAATTCTGGTGACTCCAAGGGGTAGATGTCAAGTCATTCTGCAAGAAGACACTGGTATTTTTCTAGCCCAATATTTAGGATGCTGTGGGAGCTTGCCTTCAAATCTTTGCCTAAATTGTTAGGTATTTTATTGTGGACTCTTTATCTCCTTAGCCAGAAGAGCTGAGACTGCTCTGAAAAAGGTACATAAAACAAAGGAGGCTGAGTAGGACTGTCATTACCCAGACAGCAGGAGAACTTCACATTAAAGTCCTTTTTATGGAGACTGCTACACAGAAAGAGAATAAATTGCCTGCTACTGCCCGCAATCATATGTGATCTTTTTCATAAAGTTATTGCTCTCTTAAAATGAGTTAGATTTTCATCCTCCCTCCACATATCGCTGCTATTTGGTAGGGCTAGCCTAAGAGATGATGGATTCATCTCTGTTACCAGTTTGTTACTGTGCCAACACTGTCCTCTTTTGCTTACTTCTTTCTTGCCTTTCCGTTTTTCAGTCCTATTTAAGAAGCAGTAAAATCCCTGACCACTTTTGATGACTAAGCCCTGTAAGCTCTATATTCTGTGCCTTTCAGAATTGCAGTGGCCATTCTTCACTTAACAGTTTGCATCTCCCTTGAATGGGGTCATCACCACAAGTGTTTCTGGAGGATTGTCCGAGGACATTACTAAAGAATGAACTGTCATAGTGTATGAATCACCTGAATAAAGTCCTGCCAGGAAACCACAAGCCTTCACTGTGAAATGGAGCTTAAAAGCTTCATCCTCATTCCAGTATTTGAGAAACAGAAAATTCACTTTCTACACGTACACTTGGTAGCAATACTAATTCTGTTACAGTAAGAAAAACAGTGATAAACTTATTTGTAAAACACAGTATTCAAGTTAAATTCAAATTGTAATTTCACAATCAGACATCGTGTTGAATCTGTGTCAAAGTGTTGAAAAAGCATTACAAACAATAAAGCCTACTTGTATTATTCAAAACAACACAAACAATGCTAGCTTTTGTTGCAAGAAATTCTGCACTTTAGGGTGTTCAGACTAAAAATTGTGTAGGTGTGATTGAGAGCAAGAAAAGCTTAGAAAGAAAATGCCTTTAAGGTTCCTAGCTTCTACTTCAATTACTGATCTGTAAACTCTGGTTTAAAACCGTAGAAGACTTTCTAAGACTCATGATGGTTTGGTAAAGATCTAATAATTACTCTATATTTAAGTTTTGAGTTTAATACATGAAATTTAGGTATTCAAGCTCTTCTGAAACTAACATGTATGCAAAGTTTTTGCTTTGTTTATAACTGAGGTCTTACTGTTTCACATCAAACAAGTTATTTTGTTACTAGTAATCTGGTTTAGAATTGTTTTGACCTAAATTTAAAATGTTAGTTTCTATTTTTTTGCAATCTAATTTTCACTGGATATAGTAAAGTTTCTTTAACAATATAGATGGGGCCACCTGCTCAGATCAAGATTGAAGAAGGCATTCATCTCTCTTAAAAACCAGAACAGTCCAGCTTAATCTCAGTTTTTGGTACAAGCAACAACATACCTAGTGGTGTAATTTTGTCAGCTGTTCTATAACTATGGTTATTCTGAATTAAAATAACCCCTACAAAAGTAGCAATTTAATACATTTACCACTCTTTTTTACATACCCTTAAAAGATTAATCTCACTAGGCTGTAGAGTGGCAGCACTTGAAGTTGAGGAATCCCACGTTCCCAGACCCTTTCCTAACATTTTGACTCCTTAGTCAGAAACTTTAGTCCATGACACAGTAATTACACAAACTCATGTATTTTTCCCTCCGTCTGCACAAATGTTGTGCAAGTAGCTGCTGATTTTTTGCTTTGTTTTTAATGTAAGAGATTAATAATGCTTGTGATGCTTGGGCCTGCCTTATTAACTGACTTCTCCAAGGTATAACTTGGTTAACATTGTGTAATTTAGTCTCCAGTATCACTGCACCAACAGAGCCCTGTATCATTACAATGCAAGACCTTGGCTTACCCACCATCAATATGTGCTCACCCTGCCCAGGATTTCCATCTGCTCTCATGATTCACATTCATCTGGCCCCTGCTGAAGGCAGCTGCACTACCATCACCAGTGAATTAAACCTCACAAACTCCAGCAGGGACACATTTATAGCAAGGCTGATGAGAATGTGCTACAGGTCTTGAGTTTTTCAGCTACACTCAAAAAATCAAAGGTATGCACTAGAAGCCTTGCTGTAAGGATCAGTGGCCAAACAGCCCTTGCACTTTTGAGCATATAAGAACCTGACTGTTGCTGCTTGATGCTTTATAAACCTCTTGTCTGGACTTAGTAGTGCCTAAGAGTCTTGCCACTGACAATGCTGCTGCTGAAGTACTCATGAAATACATAACAAAAATACCAACACAGCACACCCACCCTGTGACAATTCACTGGTGTATTTTACTGAGTGCCCCAGGAAGAAGAGGGACCACGACAGGGTCAGAAGCTCACAAGCTTCCTGAGCTTTCTGTAACATTGGTCTTTGGCAAAGAAAGAATCACGGGATATCCCAAGTTGGAAGTGACCCACAAGGGTCATGGAGTCCAGCTGCTGACCCTGCACAGGACAGCTCCAACATTCCCACCGTGTGCTTGACAGCGTTGTCCCAGCACTCCTCCAGCTCTGTCAGGCTGGTGCCATGGCCCCTTCCCTGGGGAGCCTGTTCGGTGCCCAACAACTCCCTGGGGAAAGAAAGAACCTTTTCCAAATAACCAGGCTAAACTCAACAGAGACTAGGAAATGAGCCTAGATTTACAGTCCTCCTGGTTAGCTAAAACACTCAAGCCTAAATGGCACTGAGAGAATTTGATAAATTGGCCATTTAGGTGAGTATTTCCAGCCTTCTAAACTGGTCCAGTTTAGACCAGCTTTTTACTGCTGGCCCAGCTCACAACAGCACCTGACATATCCCGCCGACACGCTGGGCAGGTGAGAATGAAAGCAGAGTGAGAATCAAAGGATGCCACAACAAAAGAAACATTCCTGACAGCGCAAGTTCTTTTTCTCCAGAAGATGGCGAGCTCGGTCTCCCATTTCTCCTCCCTCCTCAGTTTCTCGGCAGGACACAGCAGTCTGGGCTGTCCTCCTCAGAATCTGGGAGCAAATCAATGCCTGCCGGAGCCCAAACAGCACCAAACCAGAAGGGGGATATTATTCACTGCTCAGCAAAAGGTCTCCCAACTGCTCCCATGGTCGCGGGTTGAGGCAGCTGAGCACATTTTAGGGGAAGCTGGCAGAGATGGAAGCAGCAGATGGTTCTCTGGACTGTGCCAGTCATTTCAAACACCAAGAAGGAGGAACTCTCCCTTCTTTTTCCCAGGCTGGATGCATAGTCCTCCAGGGAGACCTTAGGCACTTAGAAGGGTGAGGACAACTTTGAATGCTTCCAAACTGGCCTCTCTCAGACAATGTGAGTTCTGCATAGATTTGCCCTTAAATAGTGATGAGCAGGACACTGTAAAAATCATGTCTGGAGAGGGAAGTAAGATGGGGGAGGGAGAGTTCCTTCTTTCTCAAGCATGCTGGAAAACAATTTAGAACAGTGCACAAAGCACAGTGGCATCCTGTGCAATGTATATACAAATTCTCTTGTTGCTTTTCCACTCACTTTTGCTGCTGCTGTTAATACAAGGCCTGGGATGAAAGCATTCCCTCCCCTCGCTGACCTTTCTGCACCCCCTCCTCCCAGGAGGCATCATCTTGTCCCTCTGGGAGGGGAAGTGCTAATGCTCACTAGCAACACTGACACACCACACTGTGCTGTCAAATATGCAAAGTAAACACACAGAACAGAGGCAGTGAAATAGTACGCTGCTTTCATCCCTGCTCTCTTCCAGTCACTGTTCTTGTAAAGGCTGCTTCGGAACAATAGTAGGTACGGCTTCCCCCCCCTCTAAGGAAGACACAATTTGTCATGTTGACAGCATCCCTTTATGCTGATGAGATAGGGAGGGTTGAGTGCCAGCTAGCAGCAGAAATATAATAGCATCCATCAGAGCTGTTAGCTAGAGTTTGCCAGTGCTTTTGTTTGTAATTTAGAGGGCTATAACTCAGCCTTGTAAATAAGATGCAGGAGAAACTCTACACTGAAAATCTGGACCTTGCAGTGGGCCCTTTAGTTTCTTAGGGAAAAAAAAAACATTAAAAAATCAGGTTTGCTTTGACATTCTGCACTGTGCTGAAAAGAAGTGATAAGAAACCTGGATGAGACGACTGCAGTATACCAATGCTCTGCACTGACAGGGTAACTGGAAATGCAGATTTCTTTACAACTGTATCAGTGACTCTAGGTCCAGGTGTTCAAACACACTTTCTGTATCAGTAAGTCTTGAGGCTAATGGTATCTTCACTTCCAAACAAATCACTATACAGGTCAGCAAGGCTCCCCAGATTGTATCTCTACTCCACACAGTGGCACAGCTCAACCCACATAAAGCTCACTGCAGATTTATGACCAGAATCAGTAAATGACCAACTGTCTGAACTATTCTGGTTCCTTAGTGCTTGGTGGCATTTAGGTATTGGGGCCTCATTCCCAAGCCTGTTCCTGCATTTGCCTACACAGAGACATGACCTCTACTTTTGAAGGCTTTCTTTTTTCCGATCCACTAGCACCAGCCAGTATTACTCCATGCTCTATTAAGCCAGAACGGTAGAAAGTCTACAAAGTTTGAACTGGATCTCAACAGACAACTGATAGACTTTTGTGTCTGATGGCAAATAAATAATCAGAAGATCAGAGTGAAATCAAAGAAACACAAAGCGTGTCTTTAGTGCCCTGCATAACTGAAAGTTAAGAGAACTGCATTTAGAAAATACTGTTTTTCCTCTCTGAAAAGAACAGCATGAAAGTGTACTTGGCCATCTGTGTCTCAGGATGTTTTCCTTTTCTTGGGCACAGATAGTAAACTTCAAACATCACTATCACTCCCATCTACCACATAAGCCCTGTAAGCAATCTTATTTACAATTTCTAGCCATTGCTTTCCAGTGACCTCATTTCTCCCTTTGGTGCTGTCTTGGAAGTTCTGGCTAATATTAAAGGCACTGAAATAGACACTTTCGACACTCCCTTGTGGGTGTGGTAACGTAGCTTTCAATAAAGCAAAGACCCTTTAAACAAAATGAAAGCTGGCTACATTTTCCCCTTGTCCTTAGGCAAGGAAAAAATAAAATCCCTTTCCTATGCTTTCAAAACAATAAAATAAAACAGCTAAGCAAGAAATCTAATCAAGGTGAACCTTCATTCCACTTTGTGGTTTGAGGTGACCTCTCCAGACTGCACATTGTCTGAGGCAGAGACTTTGTCTTCACAGCCCCATACAGGAGACTGACTGCCACTGGTGCTCCATCAGTAACACCAAGGATTCTGTCCCCTGGTGTCACCAAAATACTGCAGTTTTTTCAGGATCAGATTTCCAGTTGCCTGACACAGCAGCGGTCTTATCTTTCCCTAGATAAATAAGGCCGATCTATGGAGTTTAATGGGTGGATTGTGTCACCATTGGCAGCTCACAGAGAAATGGTCCAATTTTCAGAGGTGTGGAATACTTAATTTGGAACTTCAGCTACTGCTGATATACTTCTGATAACCCTTCCTCTAAGCCCATCTAATCTGCAGTGTCAGAAGGGATCTCAGTACAATTTCCCCCAAGAGAACCAATTGCCATGGTATTTTTGGTTAAAATTTCTTCTTCCTCTTCAATTCTATTTCCTTATATCATTCTGTATCATACACACTGTCATTCTTCACTCCAGAGTGGATTACACTCTGGCAGTGAAAGAACAGCATCCTATTTCAAAAATTCAGTAACAAATGAACAGCAGCAAAATTAAAAAATAAATTACACAGACTGTCCTTTGTTGTAATGGTGAAGACAGGCATGAAGCCTTCTAGTAACTGAAAATGAACTTGACTTTCAGGTGATGAAATTCAATTAATTGGCATTTCTCTAGAGAGGGGAAAAAATCTTTGGGGACAATCTCTGCATACAAAATCAACACGCTGGTCATTACTGATATTTATGCTTAAGTACAGGCAGCTTGCTTACATCAGCAGTGTTCTGGGGAGGGAGGACCCTCCAGCATGGAGCTGTTCTAACAGCAGGCACTGGTGCAGCTCTGGACCACAGCCTGGTTTTGCTGAGAGCTCTGCTTGCTCTACAAGAAATCAAACTTTTCACAGCTCCTTGGCTGCAGAAACAAACAGGTGCAGGAGCAGCTGCAGCTCTCCAGGCTGGGTAGTGGGACTGAGTTTGGCTTCCACAGCAGACCTGGAGGCCTTGGTGTCACCTCTGGGAGCACAGTAAAACTGAAGCAGGCAGCCTGGGTGGGGGTGAGTGAGGCCTGGAAAAGCAGACCTCTGAGCCAAGTGCTTGTCTCTGCAGTGTCTCTGAATATCTCACTTTACCTCTGACTTCTGCCTAGCAGGTAAAAAGCTACATTACACCTATTGTGGTGGTGATAGAATAACTAACTGATCCACTTGGTATTAAGCCTCTTGCAGTGTGTAGGTAAAGGAACCTACACGTGTACTGAGCATTTTGCCAAGACAAAGACGTCAATACTGGGGTATTGTGTTCCCTACGACAGAAAAGGCTGAAATGATTTTCTGCTGCCTACAAAGAAAAGAGTGTTTTGCAGAATTTCTCTCTCTCTCAAGTTCTTCAGGATCACAGTACCATACATCTTTGAAAATACAACGGGGTTCAACTCCTGGACCTAAATCACTATCACAATGCTCTTCAAAGCAATCCCATCCTGCTGGGCTTTATAGCTGATTGCAACTCTTCACCTCTCCCTGACCCACTTTAACAGTGTGTCCTTCTACCTCATCCATATGAAAGGCTTCAGAAGGAAACTGTGAATAAAGGCCACAGTGAAAGACCAGCCCATCTGTTTGTTTAGGAAGAACCCCCTTTGCTTTGTTTCAATTTCAGACCTTCCATGTAAATCAGCAACCATCCAGACGATTTCCCTGCTAACCCCCTTTCCTTTCTCCACCTCTCCGGCAGCATCTTATCTCTCCTTTCATGTAGCTGTGACTGAGCAGATGAATGGGCACAGGAAATAAATTCCATGTATTTGAAGTCCCTGCTGTATGAAGCTCATGTGCATGCAGGGTAGGGAAGGGAATGAACCAAGCCTGGATGACTCTGATCAATTCACTGACATTAATTCCATTTTCACATCTAAGGTACCTTTTGCCTAGGGTGATTTGTTTTTTTATTTTTGTTTTAAATGCTGGTTTCCAGGCATTTACTACAGGACATGGTACAGAATAAATGTGCCCTGGGAGACAGTACAGCCTCAGCAGGCCTTTAGGAGGTTTGCAGAGCCTGCAGACACCAGAGATGTCTCATGGGTGGAGTGATAACGTATTGCTCAAATAAACCTGAGATGAAGCAGATGCAGGGAACAGCGAAGGGGCCTTCAGCCATCCTAACTGAAATAGAAATACAGATTTATTGTTTCTTCTGAAATCAACCAGGGACTTCATCATTGCCATTTATTGCCTTATTAACTCACTTTTCTTATAGCATTTATGATATTTGGACATTCCACACCTGACAGACAAATGTCTGCAATGAGCTAGTTGTGTTCAGGTGCTGTCCTTTATTTGGGCTGACCTACAAAGAACTTCATGGGTCTGTTAGTTTCCCCTTGAGATATGCTGTATGTTGACTACCAAAGAAAATGTCACAAGCCATTTTATAATTATAAACCAGCCCCTTAACCAGTGTTTCTGCCTCTCTTCCTCCTCTCACACCCCTCAGGAGCCCTCCACCAGGAGTCCTCTGAACGCATCACCAAAAAGATCCCTTGTCCCCAAAGTCCCTGTCATTGTGTGCTGCCTTTGCATGACCACACAGTCCTACTGCACTTCTGAAAACAAGGGCAAACCCAAGCCAGCTCCACAGGTTCTCCCTCCTTACCCCCAGCTGTTTTCCAAGCCATGGCAGCACCTTCCTGTCTGGAGGGCAGCTCTGCTGTGAGGACACAGGACTGGGCTGTCTGGTGTTAATTAACCTGTGACAGGACTGCAGGCAGCTCAGGGCTCTGTATCCAGGTGGGTGCTGTTAGGAAAGCAATGACAACATCAATACTGCTCCAGTGACTACAGCTTCCCTTTTTTATTTGGTGCTAGGTGCATTACAGGGGAAAAAAAAGGAAAGGAAGTGAGAGATGCAGGGAAGGGAGGGATCAATTGTGCTCTGCTCTTTGCAACCAGCCAGATTGAAAATGTTCTCCAGTCACCCTGGTGATGAGAAATGGCAGGCTGAGAGCAACCCACACCATGGGACTATTTTAACACATGTGACCTGACTGCTAACTAATCTAACTCCAGTTGGACTCAGCAAAGCCTTGGATTTAGAAGAACAATACCTATATTCAGCTGAAAAAACAATTTGTGTTAAAAATATATCTACTAATTCTGGCCCAAAAGGCCAGATCCCCAAGCCATGCCATGTTTGGAGTATGCAGTGAATGCACCTGGTCCTGCTGATTGCAGTGCTGAGTTCAGTCAGCTGTTCCGTGAGCCAGACCCAGGACAGCAGTTTGGAAGGGAGATTTAAGAACAGGCAGTGTTCTAAACAGACAATTGTCAGCCAGTATTTGGAGTTTAGCAGTCAGCAAGCAGAAAGCGTCCAAATAAGAGAATTAACTGCTGCTTAAGGACTTTGTGCTCTATCTGCTAGCTGACAACCAAATTTGTGCTGAATCTGATGCAGCAAACTTTAATCCTGCTGTGTTATCAATAATGTGCATTTCCAGGTTTAAACACTCCAGTAGATAAAATGCCCTTGAAAACTCACTGTCTCTTTAATTTCCAACACTTTATTTGAAAACATAATCCTAAATATCTCATTAACCAATGGCTACAACACCCTTCATCTACTCCAAGATCCTCTTCTATTTGATATCTACCACATTATCACCATCCACTGAAGCAGGCCCAGAAGTGCTGTTAAGAGACTCTGTGCAACACTGCTGGAGCCACATGACAGATTGCCCTAAAACTACACATCCTGACATTCAAGGAGACAACTAAAGTAGAAATACTTCAGAAAAGGCAGTCTTCCAGAAGAGAAAAAAGATGACAAGGTACAGTAAAGACATTGTCACACGCCTTCACCTGATCACAAACTGAAACTGGTTGTAAATGAATCCCCAGAGAGTAATTCCATTTCATGGTTTTAAGCTCGTGCAAATCTCAGGGTTCAGCCACACGCCCAGCCCACCACCTTTTAATGTTATTGCACATCAGCTGAACCATGCTAACTCACTGTGCCTTCTTCTGCCAGTGCCTGAGAGCAAACACAGCTGCACTGACCTGAGCTGCAGCCATAGGCAGGGCAACAACCTTCACCTAGGACTGGCCAGGTTGGAAATGCCAAGTTAAGGCCATACTGTATCCCCTTCTGAATGGATGGGACTAATCTGTCTCATCCTGTGCTTCAAATGTGGTTTAAAGGTTTAAATGTGTTTTGCAGTGCTAAAACAATGAGATATGCCATCAGATAAATAGTGAAAGGATTTCCATCAGACGTGCTGAGAGATTATGTGGTGAAGGGATTATGTTGGCATGACGGCCTGCTGATTGATAGCTTATCAGGTGGGAGGACCCTTCTCTCTGGGACTGCTGGAAGAGAGAGTGAGACACTAACACATCAGGATTCTGTTGTAACCTTGCACAAGCCCCAGACTGTGTAATCACTTGCTTTGTAATTCTCCATATCCCTCACTGACACATAAGATGGCTGCCTTCCCCCTCCCCTTTATGATGGCAATAACAGGATGTTTCAACTACAGTTTCACCTCCACTTCTGCCAGAAGTAAAAAGGGACATTTGAAATCCTCAGTGGCAGAGGATGAGAATAGAACCCTATCTTGAAGACAGATCAACTTGCTCTTCTCTCCTCCCCAAAGCAGGGAGCCTCTTTCATCAGATTTTGTCTCTGACTGCATTGGAGTATTCCCAGGAACACTTGTACATAGTGCTATCCATTTATATTTTGCAAGTCTGGTGAATTTATCACCAGCAACCTCACAGTAATCTGTAACCTGCTGCTCCAAGAAACTGCACTATTTGTGCAGCAGTGATAGTAAAGGTGACCAGATTTACAGCATGACCCACAGGATTTATGCATCTGGGATCTTATTAAATGCAACCAGACTGATCAGAAATTAAGCCCAGCCACACCCAAGCCCTCTGATTTCTGAGGACCAGCTGGAAAGCAGGGGGGTCAATTTTTTTTGCCAGATTTCTATACTTTTAACACAACAGCTAGAAGAGGATTCACACGAGATGGACCCACTCAAGCATCCATTCACATTTATAAGTTTTCTGAACACACCCTCTGAACTTATCTTTGCAACCCATGTCTGCTCCAATGGCCAGCTTGGCTCAGAGCTCTGCAGTGCTCAAGAGAAGAAATGGGGTGTAATTCTGCAGTGTGAGCCACCAAGCTCGCAGTTCTAACTGAGGGTCCCTGTGCAATCTCTTCAGTCATGAGTCAGAAATGTGGCTCACTTGCACACTCTGTCCCACTTGGAATATTTGCAGCTCTGTGAGCCTCATCTACAGCTCTTGCCTTGCAGACAGGCAGCAGCCTGGAATGATAATTGGGGATCACAACCTCAGCAAGCAGATCCCCATGGCTTTCATCTCTGGCTGTTGTGCCTTCAGCATTATCAGGAGTCAGAGAAAATCAGATGTGATAGCATCAGCATTTAGGGCAGGAAAGGGCACAGAACACAGAAGAGTTTTTAGGAATCTGGAATGGGAAGGTTGGTGTTTGGTATTTAGATAATGAGGCTACCAATTTCAAGATAAATTCTCATGGGTTGCCAAAGGCCTCCAATTAATTCCAACTCCCCTCTTTTTCTCATCAGCCTACTTTCCCATCTGCTCCTTCACCCAAATGCACTGTAGTCTCCACTGCTTAGGAACCCTGATGGATATGCTGGGGAAGGGAGGTCAGTCCCCTTACGCAACCCCTGCTGACAGGGACAGCATCTGAAGTAAGCAGGTGGCCTTGTTGTAAATAAGTGTTTGAAACAACCCCTTCCAGCTTTGTATATAAATGAACTGTATGTTACTGAGCAAAGTAATGCTCAGTCATGATCTTGGATTCACAGCTAAATAAGACTGACCACAGCTGACATCAGCAGGGAAGCAGAAGATTCACATCTGTTTGTGACACAATCTGCAGGATGGGCTGATGCTGGGATTTTCAGCTCTGCCTGCAGGAGCTCCCACCAGTCACATGCATAAATAGGATCTGATAGTCCAAACAGCATGTCTCTCCCTCCTCTGAACTGCTCATTTGTAAGTACTTGACAGTGAAAGGGTTAACTTGGAGAGAGTCCCTCTATACCTATGTGATGGATACATCAAGTGACCCCTCTGGTCAAACGTGTTCACTCAGACCAGAGCGTGCCTCCTCATTAGCAACAATAAATTCAAAGCAGATGGAAAAACTGCTCTATTCTCTGATCCAGCTCTCAAAGCCCTTTGATTTCAGAATTCCTCGGCTGCTCTTTGACTTTTCTTGCCTGTCAAGTTCCCTGGCAAGATTGATAGGAGAAGGATATCAGTGCAAATTCTGGTCTGGCCATCTCCCCTGTCAAATTTCCCACATCTGACCATGTTAATTGCTTCTCCTCTCCTTTGGTGTAAAGACTGTTTGATTTTTTCCCTATCCTTTCTCCAACAGTGGGTTATTACAATGCTTTGAAAGGGTCAGTAGTTAACCCTGTACTAGGGCTGCAATACTTCTCCCATACACTGTTGCCTGCATCTCACCAGATCAGGCTGGGAACTGCCCAAGGCTGGAAAATGTTTCTTTAGAGAGCAGGCTCTGGTTTTTTCCACACCACTGGCTGAAAACCATGAAATAAGTGGACATCTGGGAAGGACAGCAAGATAGCAACCTAAGCACTGATGTCTGGAGAAGACTTCGCAGCCAGTGTAGCACCAGGACAGGATCAATGACTTAGCAGTGGTCAGAGCCACACCACAGCTCACAAGGAGTCTGGCAGGCAGGTGCTGCACAGGGACTTGGGCAGAAGGCACTTGCAGGACTCTGAGGACACTCCCTCAGCTGGCACAAGACATTTCCTGCAGCCCAACCCATGTCTTGTTGCCTTTTTCACAAAGATATTTTTATTTTTCCCAGTCCCCAACCTGGATGTGAATTTTCAGCCAACTGCTTCTTATCCCATCCAGATGGAATGAAGGGACCCTCTCTCCCCTTCCTGTGACCACTGAAGTCTCTCAGCTCCTGAGGCTGCTTGAGAGGGCCCTCTGAAATAAGCAGGCACTGACACAATGAATTCCTCAAGGTCACCTCGGGCAGCAATCCTAACCTTGACACCTCACCATCCCTCTAGAGGCTCAGACAAATCTGCCTTCCCCCTGCCCCTTGCAGAGTCTCATTTTAGCTGCTGCCATCCCACACTGCCTCCTGCCTCACTAAAATCCCCACAGCAATTATTACCCCTAAGAAAGGAGCCACTTCCACAGTCAGAAACAATGGGGAGCCCCAGTGGAAGGGTTTTCCCTCCTCTCCCTGCCCGGAAAGCTCACTTGGCCAAGGCAACACAGACTGGTGACACCTGGCAGGCACCCCATGCACCATCCCAGCCCCACTGCAGAGGGAGAACAGCTCTGCCAGTTGAGCCAGCTGCTGTATTTTAGTACACCACTGCTACCATTGACAAGCAAACTCCTGTTTCCCCATGGATCTGTGATCTTGGCCACAGAGGTTTGTGGTCCCTACTCCCCTCTCTCCTTCTGGGCACTGCAGACACTGCTCCTCACCTGCAATCCAGCTCAGGGAGTCATTTGCCATCAGAGGCTATGAGGTAACACTTCTGAAAACTGGATAGGTCTCTGCCATCCTGGAGATGTCCTGCCAGGCTCTAGCTCTTCAGGAAGACCATAGAAAAATTTGTCTAAGCAAGGCAAACTGAAATGAGATTAAAAAGAAGTGGCATTGCACAGAAACCTCTAGAAAAATATAAGTAATAAATCCAACCTCAAATCACATTAGTCTGAGGTTTTGACCTCGGCTGCTGGCCCAAGAGTCTTCCAAAGTACATAAAAATTCACTTTTCAGCATCACTGGGATGACTCCCTATCCTTGCAGAAAGGCAGCAACACACACAGCTGGAACTAGTGAATGGCTGGTGGGATGCTTTGGCCATCAGGGCATGTGGCAGGCAGTGAACATGGGAGGAAAACTGAGACATTTCCTTTGCTAAAAGCAGCTCTCTAGGCACTGTCAGCAGGACTGAGCTTATGATGCCCAGACCAGCAAAAAGCTGATTCCACGTAATGAAAGACAACCATGTGCTGATCAGGTTTTTGACTAGACACTCACTTCTGGCCAGTGTTTGATAATCCACCTTTAGTCCTCAAAACTATTGTGGGCAATGTATGTTTTGACACATCCTGTAGTAACACAGAGCCGTGCCAGTGGCATACTGACCATGCATGAAGCGCTACATTTTGGAGTACATAATGCACTTCTAAATCCCTCAGATGCTTTCAAAGATCTCTCCATCATCATGGCTTTAAGCTGAAGCCAGTGCACACAATCTAGATGTTGAAAGAGCAAGCCAGGATCCAGGGATCCTGTCCTGGCTCACACAGCAAGCCTTGTGCTCAGGCAGTTTCACCTCTCCCTGCCAATGAGGTACACCAGGGTAAAAGCAGGATCATAATTTCCTGATGGATTACACACAGAAATGAAAAGCTTTAGTTCTCTGTAAGAGACTGTGTAATAGCCTGCATAAGGATTTTGAGGCAGGACTGACTGAAGAGATGTTCCAGTTTCTCTCCAGAGAGACAGGAGTGGGTGCATGCACACAGAACTGATGTGTCTGTCTGCAGGAGAGGAATCTGCTCTTGCTTTAGTTACATATTTATTATTCACTAAATCTAGTAAAAGGCACAAAATGACACTAAAGTTTGTCTCTGAGACTGAGCAGCTGCCACACTTGTGTTGGAGTAGCAGCAAGCCAGGCCATCAGGGTACCCACAGCTCCTACTTGTTTCTGCTGCGGGAGATATGATCGTCACAATTTTAATAATCAGACAGAAGGAAGCTGGAGGGAACCAGAGAACTTGCCATACAGTAAGCGAAGGTGAAAGATGATGCTCAAAGACTGCAATACTGTTGTTTGATGGTTATGAAGAGACTGAAGGCTGTTTTGTCTTCCTCCTTTCAGGGTGCAATTGCAAGTACAGTAGAAACAAGGAAGCATTTTGTTCACTGCAAAAAAATCCCAGCCAAGCAAACAAAACTGATTTCTACTTCCTTCAAGTTGGAAGAGAGAAACTTTTGGCTGTGTGTTAATGAGGCTGCTGTGGAGACTTGGGTCAACAGAAGAGCACAATTAATTTTTACTGAAAGTATTGGAACATAAGACACTGAGATATCAAAGCTTTGGAGATGTGTGCTGCTTGGATATTGATTTACTTGTCACCTCCACGTGTAGTCAGTGCAGATGAGATAGGGTTTACTCTGCATTTAAGTGTACCACATTCCTTTTCTCCCAGCTTTGGTAGCTGGGCCCAAAAGAAAGTGCCACCTTCCCTCTTCCCATCCTAAAGGACTTCATCTCAGTTTGAATTAATCACTTTCAACATCCCTAAGTGTTCAATACCTAGGTAACTTCTTCCAGTGCCATGGCAGGGGCCAACAAACCAGGCTGCAATGAACTAGGACAGGGAAAACAGGTGTAAAGGGGAGACAATCTGTTGCTTCAGGACCAGAAGCCTTTGGGAAGAGCAGAAATAAAATCAGTTTAGGGTTTTTCCTCAGCCTGCAGTCTTGGGGTAGATTTCACCACCTATTTTTACTCTGAACTTGAAATAAGTAAATTAGTTGGTTCTGTCATTCCCTCTCCTCACAGCTGCTTATAAAGCCTAAGTCATAGTGTTTGCAAAGCAGTCAGCAATTCCCAGAGAGAAAGTACCAATGAAAGGGCAGCAAGCAGCCTCAGCCAGTGCTGTCATGAAGCCCAAGGAGTTCAGACACAGGGCAGAGGGAGCAGAAAGAGGGGAGTGATGAAGCAACCAGCCCAAGGGCCATCTTCCCGAGCCCCTGCCCCGACTGAGGGATGCTCAGCTTGCCCTGATACAGTTTAATTTTCAGAAGGTCACAGTTTCAACTTTTGCCTCAGGCCTTCCAGACTCCTTGGCACAGCATTTCAAACTGCATTAGTCTGGGAGAGAGGCAAACAAAAAAAGGTAGTTTTCTCCCAGGCATTGCTTAAAATAGAAAGCAAACAAATGTCACTGGTGACATGCACAGCCCTGGAGACAGCAGTGAGATGCACAGACACAGACAGATGCCTGCAACTGGCCTCTGTGTGCTTGATCCAGACTACAGTTCTTTAACTATCAGCCCAACATTTTCTGCCCTTGTATTGAGCATATTTAGCAATCCAAGATCTCTCCTCACATGGATCCCAGAACCATTGGCTGCAGGTGATTGCAGAATGCCAGATCACACTGCATCCACTGAAATAAGTGCTTGTTTCTTCAAAGGAATGTGAAACCCTCGATGTGCCTGTGCAGGCATGTCCTGTGCATTAAGAGGTAATGAATAGCCCCTGGAGCTGCTGGTGCTACCAGCCCACCATGAGGCAGGATTAGTCTCTGCTCACAATGGGGTTATAAGGCTCATTACCCAGCAGCTGAAGGGAGGCTCACCCTGACACGGTTGTATTGCCCTCAGCTCTCACCTGACCTGGGATTTCACCAGGCACGTGGCACATAAACACACCCCCAGGGAAAAAGCCAAGAGCAGGGGCTGCCCTGATGGGATTAGCAGGCAGCAATGCTATTAGCACTCCAACTCCCTGTCTGCCTTTTCAGCCACAGCCTCATCCTCTTAGGGTTTTTGCATTTGGTCCTCTGTCTTGGTGTCACAGCACACCTTCCCTTTCCAGCCCAGAGCAGCTCAAAGCCGATCCCGCTGAGCACAGCAAGTGCTTCCCTACACTGCACCTGGCCTGTGCTGGGAACAGCTCCTCTGCTTACTTCATCAGATTAACACAAAACATGCTATCAGCACATTGGCAGGCTCTTAATATCTTTGCTGGCAGGTTTTAATGGCCTCAGGTCTTCTAAGGCATTTCATTCATCTGGTGACTGTCAGGCTGCAAGAGCACCAGGGTGCTCTCCCCCCACACCCCCTTTCTCAAAGCAGAGATAAGAGCACAGCTATTTTAAAAGCAGGAGGTGAGATGAAAGCACTCACTTTAGTTAGGATGCTGCTGCCATTCCATAATTAACTTCACCTAAATTTTCAAAGGAAGAGGAAAAAAAGCCATCCAAAAATCATTTTGAATCACTCTCGCCCACGTTAGCCATCTCATTCTTGATATCAGTATCAAGAAAAGAAAGTGAGGACTTCTTTTATTTTTTTAATAATATTACCCTTCAAAGCACTATCTTGAGCTAATTTTTCAAATGTCAGCATGAAAGGCAGCCAGGTCACACTCTTCTCTCTGTAGTTCCTTGTATCTCTTTGGGCTACCTATAAACTCAGGGTCAAAATGACATTTCTCCCTCCCATCTGCTCCCCCTCCTTTCCCCTGTTCCATAAAGCAGAAAATGTTAGTGCCAACCACCTGACAAAGTGTTCCTTCAGGGCCTGTAGTACCTGTGGCCCTCCCTCCACACACTGTAATTCCAGTGTGCATCTTTAAACCAGCATTATTTACAGCAAACCATTTCCAGTACACTCCCCCAGCTCCCTTCTGGAATCCACATATTTGTTATTTGTTATTCCTTTGTGGAAACCTATAGAAATACCTACTCTAGGGTAAGACCCAGCCTGAAATCTTATTCTAGAGCAAAATCCTCCCTCCATCTGAAGAGCTATACAGAATAACTGTTTCAATGAGTCTGCAGAAATAACAGGGCTAACAGATACCTAAAAGATAGAAGAAAATAAGGAATTCAAACATTTGTTCATATTTTTTGATCACTACAAGAATTTTCACAAAAAGAACTTAAAGCAGTTACCTGCATCTCCAGACTTACCTATTTTTTTTTTTCTCCATAAATCTGCAAAAAATCTTCTGTTAAATGGAATGGATTTAAAAGATTTCAAATACATGGATTAGACAACACTATGCAGTGGTCAGGACGCTGGATCTTGGAAGATGCAAGTTCTGTTATTCTTGAAACTCATTTTGATGTCTCTCCCTGTCTCAGCTGTCCCTACTTAAACAGTTCAAATTTTCCTGCCATCTCTGCAATGGATAAAAAGGAAGAGAGAGTGGTTAGTTGCTTGAGAAACATGATGCAAACAAAGCAGCCAAACAATTTCCATGTAGCTTCCTGAAGGTCAATTGGTCTGGAATGATTTTCACATATTCCAGGTATCAGATACTAGAGAGACTAACTCATGCTGCCAAACCTGAAACAACCATTGGTTTTTCCTCTGAGTGCTGCACTTGCAGCTTCACAAAGGGTTACAGTGCAGGAATTTCTAACCCTGACCTGCAGCCAGCTCCTAGACTGGCCTTGCTGATGAAGAGCTCCTGCATCTCTCAGATTCACAAGTTTGCTGCCTGTTTTTTTCCTGTAGAAGCTCAGGTACGATTTTATTTTATGTAATTCATGTCTCAACCAGCATATCTAACATGACACCTTGCAAGTGGATATGTAAGCCAGCTCCTTTATTTCTGAAGCAAAGTACTCTCCAAATCCACTTCAGGTAATTCATTGGTTCTGCTAACTCCTCTGCTCTGCACAGATTGCCAAGGGAGAACAATAAACACAGCAACAGAGGCAAGGAGAATTATTGCTCTTGACTATGCATCATATTTGAGTAAACAGAAATTAGCAAAAGACCAGCCAAGTATCAACCATACTTCCTTAGTCTGCAAATTCACTTATTGTGCAACACTTAAATATTTCTTATTTAGGTACAAGAGCTGGAACACATAAGAAATCTCCAAAGCAGTTTTATATATATATATATACACACATACACATTAAACATCCAACCTTACTGTCCTCCCCTTGTCCCCCACCTCTGTGAGGTAGTGCTGCTTTTGATGCAGCATTGGGCAAGAAGCATTTGGAGCATTTTCTGAAATAACTCTCTCACCAACAAATGAGAAGAAAAATCTACTCTGTCAAACGCAAGATCATACTTCTTCATCACTGTGCCACTACAGGACCCACATCTGTCAAGGAAATAGCAGGTGTTGCAAATAAATGTAAGAGACTTGGATTCATTCAGTCAAAATGATGCTGCCAGGGTGCTCCTGGAGAAGTGGGAGGTTTGAGTGAAGCTGGGCTGTTACTCCTGTTGTTCCTGCACAGGTGAAGGTTATTGTACTTTTGTGTGCTGAAAAATGACAGTGGTTTAAATCTGAAGGGGTTACAGGCTGTGGTATCAAATAACGACAGATGAAAGGTTTTACCTCGGGGTAACTGATAGGAATTAACCTTAGGTAAGAGACCAGGGAAAAAAAAAAAAAGGCACTTGTACAGTGGCTGTTGAGAAGAATATAGGAAGTGATGGTCCCAAATCAATTCTCAGTGAATGGGGGTCTTCTGCACAGTATCCAGCATCAAAGCAACTGCACCTACTGAAACACTTTGTCCCCATTCCCACAGAAATGCTAAGGGTCAGATCAGCCCCAAAACTGCTCTACCTCTTCTTCTCCAGTGGTCCCTGCAATAAGGCTGTAAGGAATACTACTGGGATTTTGGGGAGCAGAGAATCATGTTTCAGTTTATCTATTCATAGCATGTTTGGCAGATAAACAGAAAAAATAATTCCCTAGAGAGATCCATCCGGTACTTTTCCAAAGTGCTTTATGCAATATGCATACCCTCAACTTTGCTTTGAAAAGCAAAGAAGAGATGTGAATTTCCACATGAAGATGTCTTTGCTTCAATTAATAACAGCACATCATTTTGGACTACAGCTCCCCAAACAGTGAAAAGCTGCTTAGTTCTCTCTCCAACAGATAACTGAGGCTGACTGATTAATAGACTGCTTGAAAACCAGCAAGAAAAGATGTTGCACTCAGAAATCACTGCTGCCCATTTAATTTTTAAGGTGTAAAAATTAGGATCTTTAAACAAATCAAAGCAGAGAGAATAAAAAAGACTAATTAGGAGCTTAGCTGGAGACTATAGTATTTATTATCAACATTTCTCAGCACAGCTTTTGCTGGGTGTGACTGAATGAGTCAGCCCTGAGAGCCCAGTATTCCCTCTCCTGCAGAGAGCCCACTGTGGCAGCCTCAACAGCTCCATCTCCCTTGTGCTGCTGGTGAGAATTCTGGATCCACAGCTATTTTGGGGCAGTTTGCCAGCACCAAACAGACTTCCATCTGAGAATCTGAGTCAGGGCATGTGATTTAATTAATGAGGATAACAATAAAACTGGCACGCCTTTATGAAGTTAGCAAGAGGAAAAGAATCACAGAAGGGGAATATGTCAACTTCTGGATACTTACAGAGATTCAACAATTTAGACATAACATTTGAATTAGTTCTCCTTAGTCTGAGAAAATAACTTTATAACGTCGGGCTACTTCTTACAGCAATCCTTTGAGTGACAGGACTTTGTGGGTCTGGATTACAGTGGTGGTGCCTGCATGGGGCATCTGCCAGGGGCAGAGCCCTGACTCAGGAGCGCAGGCAGACACGCTGCCTCCGTGGAGCATCTGCACTCAAACCTGGCTCACACACCCGGCACGTGGATCCCAGACCAGATAAACAGGGACACTGTGCTGGGAACACGAGGGGTGGGAAGTGGCAGGCAGAAAGGGGGAGCATGAGGCCAATGCTGACAGCCCTGAGCTCTGCTGGTCAATCCATACACAGCAGCCAGCACAGAGCACAACCTCTGCTGCAGCCTCTACAGCTTTGCAACAAAGCAGACAAAACTGGTTCTGACACCTTGTCTTTGATAGCACAAACCTCGTCTTTGATAGCAAAATGAGAAATTATAATAGTAAGAAATTTTCATTTGTATAAATATGGATCAGTAGATTTTTATACATACAGGTACATGTGATTTCCAATATAACTTCATTTTAAAAATATATTTAAAATCCAAAAAGAATTAACAAAACTTAACATGGAATGTAAAAGAAATTGTAAGAAACCTCATGCAGGAGTCTATAAAACCAGAACAACTGAGACGTTATGAGACAGGGGACATGCCCACTTGTGAACAGTATTAAAACATCAATTTTATTCAGGAATACAGAATACATTTTTGAAGATTTCCAGTTTACAAAAGTTTAAGACAAGGCTGGCTTTCGACATTCAACCTCTTTTAAAGCATTTAAGTAACGTCTCCATTTCAAGTTGACAAAACCCCTCAAAGAAAGAAAAAAAAGACAAATGAAGGCCACAGTCCTGTACTGGGATACATTCAGACAAAATCCAGCACAGTATTGAAATTCTTCCTGCAGTCCATATTTCAGTCCATGGGTGTAATATAACCTTGTGTTAATAAAAAAAATACAGCAGATCTACTAAGAACTGCTAGAAAAGCCCTTGTCTTACAATTTTATTCCCAGGCATTATATGCAAAGTAGCTTCCAATAAACAACAGTTAAAAACAGTACTTGTCATTTGATCACCAGATGAAAAAACACAGCATTCAATTTTTTCTTCATTTATACAATTTTAAAGATTCATTAAAAATCAGAATCAGTGTCCCTCCATCCTTTTCATCGTTAATAGTTTTCCTTCTCTACTAAAACCATTTGTCTTTGCTAGATGTCTAAAAGGAAAGAGCACAAGATTAACAAGCTGCAGCATTAATTAAAGTGAGAGTCATCTCTTTCTTCCACTCAGTTTCTAAATCTATCACAAGGGCCCTATTAGCTGAATCAAAGTGAAGTGGTGTAAATAAAACTGATTTGGCTTAAAAGCAGAGGAAGAAGGAATGCAGTTATTTAAAACTTGCAATGCAGTCAGTGTTTTTGTATATGTCACTGCAGACAAGAGCCAAGAAAATTATTCACAGGTTCTCTTTTAAAAGCATCAGTGCCAGTTTTCCATTTCCAATACCAGAGAGGTAAATGGCAATTTGCCTTATAAGGAACTTCAGATTACTATCAAGCAGAATCACTAATGGCTTCATTTTAAATACAGAGCACTGCTGATTTCAGCAGAGGTTACAGTTGAAGCTCCTGAATTTTATTTATTTGTTTATATTTAAATGACCTTTTCAACATGCCTTTATTTACTTCAAGTAATCATTTCTTCAAACTCTTTTGTTCAAATATATTAATGGCTGCACTGAGAACTACTCAATACAGTGGTCACCATTCAGTACAGACATGGAAACAGAATTTGGCTCTTGAAGAGAACTTTAATTAAATTTACTTTTGTATGAATAAGTCTGTGAAATAACATCCATTTGTTTAAATATTAAGTAGAAAGGAAAGCTCTTGGATGACTAGCATCAAACTGAAAGGTTAAGAACAATTGCAAACAGGATGATCAATTCCAGTTTTATCTGCTAGCAAAAAAAACCCCCTACCACATGGTATTGGATGAACATTTAACTTCAGCCCTACAAGCTGCGGGATTTTCAATGAAATATTTAATTTCATCAGCACTCTTCCCAAAGATCCCACTGAATAATGCAGCGTAATGCTGTATTAACATACTAGAAGTGATACATCATAAACAATTTCTGTGTGATTTCAGCAATTTCAAAGAAAACAGCCTAGCAAACCTGTTCTACAAACCTGAAAACTGGAGTAAGATGAGCCAGCCCAAGTTTTAGCACATCTTTTCTGAACAAAACACTGAATTGCTGTAGTCCTTAAAGTTCAGCGGTCCCCACAAGTAACAAGGAAGAGGAAGACAAGACTTGTTGCTCTTTCTGGATCTCTACACAATGACACATAACACCCAGAAATGCAGGTAACAGCTTTTCCAATCAACATTCAAACAGAAAGGCACAATCTCCTTTTAAGTTGTGTTCTCAAAAACTAGACAATTCCTATACAAAGATAAATACACCCTTAGCTGGAAGGGAAAACATCACACCATTAAAAACATTTTTTCTTCTTTTTTGGTAAAGTCCAAATGGATTATCTTAATGCAAAAGTTACATGAATATATACATCCTGAAAGAGTATCTTTTATTTTTTAATATATATATATATATGTACATATATGACAGTGACTGACACAAGACAGATGAAACAGGCTATATTCACTCTTTTCCTACTTCTTAGCAATGTGAGGCAACACTTTTCAAATGCCATAGGCACACAGTATTTGGGCTGCACACCCTCTGGGGTCTTAGAATACACACGGTGAAATGCAATCCCTTGTGGAAGGCTTGTTTAAGGGGTAGTGAACACAAAGATTTAGTTTCACTAATACAGGTTTAGGCAACTTTAAAATATAAAAGATACCTAGTTACAATGAAACTACTGCAAACTCTTCAATGGTGTCTTTTCAAGGCAAATATAAAGTTTATAAAACTATAACAGAAAACCATTAAGGCTAATACAGCATAACACAGCTCTCTTACAGAGGCTAAGCAGAACCTCATTGAAAGGCAAGAGGGACAGCAGGGTCCAGCGATCACAGGAGATATCCCTGCACCCATCTGTACCATTAACTCATTCACATACTTGAGTCTGATCTACCTGTAAAATAAAGAATAGCTGTCTGCTCTGTGCAATGACAACAGCCTGCCTATGACCTTGGTCAGTCAGTAATAAAGCTAAATCCTGCTTTGTGCAGGACAGCATAATTACATTGCTTGAGTTCTCAGCAAGGATGAAATCTGAGCCACTCTTATACATTACTTTGCAAGGACCTAGGAGCATCTCCACCAATGCACTTCACCACAGGCTGCCTAAGCCTGTAATGAATGCTGCCCTTAATCTGCTTCCAAAGTCAGCCTAGCCCATCAGCATTAGAATTCTCCAGGACTCCCCACCATGTCCTCAGTCCGGGAATGACCTGTGCTTGTAAACCTATCCGGTGCCTGCCTCTTGCATATTGTGGCAACAGACTTGAAAGCTGGAAATGAAAAAAAAAACCCAAAAAACACCAACCCAATAAACAACACCCTAACTCCCTCCCTGAAAAATCAGGTGTATTTGTAAGAACCGAGACTGAACTTGAGCTGTTGCCTCACCTACACTCCAAATTCTTGGGTTCTGAGCATGTAACCTTTGGGCAAAAGAATCTACGTTACAAAGATGGGGAGGAAGAAAGCAGAAGGTGTGGGCAGTCAGCTTCCTTCACTTCCTTTAAAAAGCAGAGTCTGTTTAATGACACTATTCTTTTTTACATAGAAAGAGTGGGAAAAGCGGGATAAACAAACACAAATAACTTTTCAAGGCAAATTTTCCTCCAGACAAGAGGAAGACACTGCACTGTGTTCTGTATACTGAGCATAAGTACAGCACTGCAGTGGCATTTAATTTCACAGCTTCTTCCCTCTTGCCTCTCTAATTACCTTTAACCTCAGAGGTGCTTTCACATGGTGATTCACCAAGGTGCACTGAAACACTTTTGACAGGAGACCATTACAAGACTTATGGCAGAACAGACATAAACAGTTCTGCTGCAGAACTGTTTATTTCAACCAAATTTCAACCAAATGAATGTGAATAACGCAAACCCTGTGAAAACCAATTAGCTTATCAAAACCAACACTTTGACATCAGAGTTCTTGTGGTGTAGCAGAACTAAACCCAAGTGATACACTCTGTACATACCTACATACAGGCAGATATCCATTTCTGTTCACACACATGCTGTAGATGGGATGCCAAGCCCACACCTTTCACTGCATGACCTGCTTTCAGGTATTTTACAAATATAGCAAACTACTAATGTAGCAAGCTACATTAAAGCTTTTTGTGCTGGGTGTTTGCCTCAAAGCAGTTTTGGTGTTAAAGCTTTTGCTGGAACAATTTGGGGGCTTGTTTTGTTGTTCAGTTGTGGTTTTTTTTAAAAGGGAATACATGGAGTAATGTTATGCCACACAGGAAAAGAAGCCCTGCCCTGTTGTTCTGAGAAGCTTCAGTGCCTCTGTACTCAGCCTTGACATTTGACAGGTAAGCCAACCTTTGTGGTGTTGCTGAGACAACCCGTGCAAATTTGGCCTAGATACTGGCATCTGAGGGGAAAAAAACCTGACTTAGAGTTGCTGCATCCTCACAAGCTTAAACCTCCTTCACAGTGAGAACGTTCCAGGCCACACAGAGATAGGTCAATAGGAGATTTTCTGCAGTTTGGGCACTGCCAGGAGACTGGCATTGGGCTCCAGATCTCCAAGCAGCATGAGTGCCTCTCATGTGCTTCAGTCACCACCAGTTGGCACCAGACAGTAACAAGAAACAGCTCCCACATTGAGAGGATGGAAGGCAGTCTGAAAACGAGTCCTTCGGGCACAGTTCTCCTGTGCAACTTCTGTAAATATTATACACACACATATATACATTCATATACAGTAAGCAGTCCAATAAATACACCACATCAGTTCTTTTGACAAAGCACTGATGTTTCTCTTAGTTTTCTGAACCAGAACTTGCTCACAGAAATACTCTGGAGAGATGATGCGACTCTACATTTAGCTCTCCTTGCTCTGCCTTTGATGAGCCCAAAATGCTGAATTCAAATATTAACTCAGTGTGAACTCAAAACAAGTCATCATTCAGGCACACGTCCCCCTGAAACCCATTAGCCACAGCAGATTAACCCAGACAGTAAATGCCTTCTGGCCATCCCAACTACTGGAGCAGTTACACTTCTCTTTCAGCAGTGTGGCTGATCAGAGGATCACTCTGATCTACTGTCCTCTCCAGCAGAGTTCTGTGCCCATCCATGCTGCCATGGACGTCTCTCGTCCAGCTGTCGGATATGCCCACAGGGCTTTCTGCCACGGGGCTGTCTGTGCTGGCCAAGCTCCCCGACCGAGAGCGGTAAGGAGGAAGGTCTGCCTGATTAGGGGGTTCAGATTCACAACAGTAAGGTGGTGGAGGAAGGTCAAACCAAGGTGGTCTGCTGTAAGACACAACACAGTAAGAAGTTACTGAAAACAGTGAGACAGAAGATTGCACTCCAATGATGAAAAAAACCAAACAGTATTTCTTAGCTTTTCAATTATGACACAGATCAAGAGATCTCAGACCTGCTCACATTATTCAGGTAATTTCAAAATATCCACACCACCACTAGGAAGCAAGGTTTGTGGCCAAGGTGCAATATAGTAATTACAGCCAACCAATTTAACAATCCACATGCTGAGTTAGATGGCTGTGAACTTCCAACAAAGCTGGCTCAAAGACAGCTGTGCAAGAGGCAAAAAACTTTTCTGTTTAACATTTACTCCAGAGAAAACACTAAAAGAAGTCACATTAAGTGGTGAATTTACACCTGTAGATGATGATGCGAGCAGAAGAAAGCTCCAAGGAAACTTCCACTAAGTGACAGAGATTAATGGCTTACAGTCTACAAATAAATAACAAACTGAATTCTCCACACTGACAAATCACTTTGGCTGTCATGAGATCACACGCAGAACAACTGTTAAGCAGGCACAGGCAAGATGAGCACTGCATTCAGCACTGCATTGTTCTGATAGCAAGCAAGTAAGGGTTGAGCAGATTGGTAACAGGCACTGGGAGCAATTAGCTCCAAAACTGCTGATGGTTTTATCAGTGCAGGTGAAAAGTGATTACAATCTGGACACCTGCTCATTTAGTTGTCCTTAATAATGAAAATATATCATAATTATGAAAGTCAACATTAAGACAAGGGACCTGCAGCGAATAGGAATTTACAATTATTCTTAAATCCCACAGTTTGTACTGTAAATACCAACAGGGTGATAGTGAACAATCTGAATTGTTAAAGTTTGTACCATATCCTTTTTAGGTACAGGGATGTCTGCTTACAAGTTTTGTTTGGAAAGACTTTACAGACAGAGGTTAAAATGAAGGTTAATTATCTACAAATAAAACCAGTGTCATAACTACATAACTCCAAAAGCATCACATACAAGCCACACCCACACCAAACTTCAAAGCACTTTCTGCTATTTAAATTAGGAAGAGGCCTTTCCAGAGTTCTGTTCTTTTCTTCTCTTGGTAAAAGGTAAAACAGTGCAAACCAGAAGAATTATACAGTTCTTTATAAAAGAACTGAAGAACAATCTCACCTTTATAGCGTTATCATAAATGAACAGGGCTGTATTTTTTCAGTGCTATGACCTACAACTTACCTGGGGTTTTTTTGGTGAAACTCCAAATGCAGTTTTCACATTTTGATTTCAGACTGGCACAGGTTATCACTACTAGACAAGCGATACATTATCCTGCCATTCTTAAATTCTTACTACCAATATGTGCTAAGAGACCTGAGTTTGCCTCAAACCCCTTTTAATACCAGTAACAGTAAACAGACCTGAGGACCATGAACGAGCTCAGATTTACTGAAACTTGACTCTGTGCAGGTGAGAGAAGCACAGCACTGGACTTATGTCAACAGCAGCAGTAAGTGGGGAGCAGCAGCACAGGTTACCACCAGCAGAGGGATGCTTTGGGGAGGCCACACTCAGCTCCTGTACATACCTTTGGTCGAGCACGGCCTCTGAATAGGACGGTGGGGAGTCCAGCTCCACTGGCCTGGGGTAGGGCTGGCTGGCCACGTACTGGATGCCGTTGTTGACGTTGTAGGTGACGCTGCAGTGGTGTGGGTGGTCGAGGACCACCAGGCGGGACAGCAGCACCGGGTGCTGCAGGCGATGCACCGGCAGCGTCATCAGATTGTTGCGCTTGCGCTGGTGGTGCAGCACCAAGGCCAGGAAGGCCACCACGAGCACGAAAATGACAGAGCTGCCAATGATGGCATAGGTAATGCTCGGGTAGTAAAGCAGCTGATTTTCAGAGGTCACGTAATCCTGGCCGCTCCCTCCCTCTGCAAGACAAAAGGAAAAGGAAGCCTGAGATTGGTTTCAATATAAAATTGATTTTGTCCTACGCTGTGTTTTCTGCTAACACGCTGCGTGACAAAGAAAGTTTTTCCTTTTTCCTTCAGATTGTGAAAATGAGCTCATTAAAAGCATGTGCATGCAAATTGGAGATGGTAAATTATCCCTCAGTCCATCCTCATCCATAGTAGTGCCAGCATGTAAATTACTAGGGAGAGATAAGCTGAGAAAGAGGAAAATACACATTGTAGTAGGAAGCATGAGCATTATCATGGGAGTATCTCCCTCACCCATACCTAACAGTCACAGCTTTGGTTTCCAGAGGTGAGATACCCAGTTCCAAGCCATAAGCACAATACTTCAGCTGCACCTGGCAATGCTCACTAGAATCAGACTTACAGAAGGTGCAACATATTTTGGCTGTCTTTTTTTTTTACTTTACATTCCCCTGACACCATTTAAGCCCCACATCCACAAAGACATGCAGCCATTGAGCAATACATTTTTGGGCAGGAATCTCTCTTTCTGTGCAGCCTGTAATTCCTTATGGCCTCAAACAGGCTATTCTGACATTCATCTACCTCAAGAAAAATATGAGGCTGAGTAAAAACCAAACCAAACTAAACAAACAGAACCTCAAAATCCACACAATTGTGGATGATCCATCCAAATTCTTAATTTCCTACTGCCGGCACAGTTAAGTCTTGGCACGTGATTTTCCTCTCTTTTCCTTATCAAGCAAAACTGCTTTTCAGTCATTCAGAATTGCAACAGAACCACTAACATATTTCTCTAACAACAGATAATGAAATATACACTGTGTCCAGCATAATGGAAGATATTTACTCAAGCGCCCAGTGTTTTCATCCAAGATGCTTTAGGTATCTCTCTCAATATTTCATTTTGGTAGTTCACTTCCATGGTTAAACACCAAACCACAATTTCCAGCATCAGTAAATACAGCTTCTGCATTTGTCAGTAAAACAATACAACATAAAAGGGCTAATCCTTTAAACATCTCCATTTTAAAGCATACTTTCATAAGAAGAGATGAGATGGGAAAAAAAGACTAACAGAACGAAGAAAACATGATTTCTTCGTTATGAGAGTAGTGAGGCACTGGAACAGGTTGCTCAGAGAAGCTGTGGATGCCCCATGCCAAGAACTGCTCAAGGCCAGGCTGGATGGGGCTCTGAGCAACCTGGTCTAGGGAAAGGCTTCCCTGCTCCCAGCAGGGGGGCTGGAATGAGAAGGTCTTTATGGTTCATTCCAACCCAAGCCATTCTGTGATTACTGATCCTGATACCAACTACGAAAACTACCACTCAGATAGAGCTGTTCCACTGACGATGCCACTGCAACCACAGACCAAAGCTATGCAGGACAGATGCAAGCCAGACTTTCCTGATACTTAGTGTAACACCTCAGGGAAGATCTTTGCTAACTTTATTTCCCTGTGCAACCGTACTAGAGAAAGCAGAAATTACTGTTTCCAGTCAACAGTTGGTCTCTGGCTCACTCGGCAAAGTGAACCAAGTCTGCATGAGGAATGTAAATGAGAACAGAAGGAAGGAAAGGAATTGACATGCATTAGTAATTTTAATTACAGCTCATCACATATTACTCTGTCTCCTTTAATACACTCACTAAATTCAACAGCTGAGAAATGAATTCATGTCATGCATTGCAGACAAGGGCCAGTGCAGGGAATATAATGACAAGCAGATCATTTTTATGCAAGCATCAAGAAGTTTACTTGCAAGGACTGACCCATGGATGAATACTACTACCTGCAGCAAGTGCAAGGAAGGTAAATCTATTATGACATCCCAGTAAAATACATTGGACACTCAGTACATTGGCATAAGGCTGAAAACAGGATCCCTTTGCAGACCTGATGAGACCTAATTAGTTACCATGGGGTCATTCTGCAGCAGCTGTAGAATTATTCTCTGTATAATCTCCATCTTACTAAAAAGGGGAGAAAAATGAGAAGTGAATTATCCATCAACTTTTTTTCCCAAACTTTTAAAGTTATCCACCTGTTTAGGATAACATCTTCTAGGTCCTACAAGAACCAGTTCTATAAATCCAAACAAGTTAACTAGACTGCTGAAGAAAAAACTGCTTTGTCAAAAGTCAGATGGGATCTGATGACCAGCTTCACAACAATGTGAAACAAAACATCTCTTATCTGATTTTACAGTCCTTTTCATACAACAACCATAGACATTTTGCAGAGATTTGGGATAACTTTGCAGCGAACACACTGTTTTGGAGATTTGGGATTACTGTGGCTAATGAAACATTTATTTACCAGTAACTCTATTCCTTTTTGGGTGTTCAGATCTGTTTCTCGTACTCCCATTTAATTAATTGTCTTTCTGAAACCAAGAGCAATCTAAGGGTATGCCTACAGATCTTTGTAGAGGTCTCTGAACCAGAAGAGCTATTAGGGTGCTGTTTTGAAAGTGCTGTCTGGTGCAACCTTTGAACCAGCCAAAGCAGCAATATTGCATTTGGGACTAGAATTAGCATCTCCATCAGTTCAGCTAATTCTAGCCCATGTGTGTCCAACATGAAGCAGCACAGGGGAGTACAGATATATCCTGTGAAGAGGAAAGAATCTGGTTCATTTGTCGAGTGCTCTTTCTTGCACCCCAGGCAGGGCTGAGGATTTGCACAGAGACACCCTCCCCACACAAAGGATCCAGCTCCCTAGACATGCATAGCCTTTATACCTGTCCCGGAACACTCTGTACCTGAGATGGAGTTCTAATCAGGAAGCTTCAGCTACCACTGAAACTAAATATTTTTTCACCACAAAAACAACATTACTCTTACTTTATTGGTGGATTTTCTGGGCCAGGAAGACATAACCTTAAGGTCCTTTAGCAATTCACACTCACAAGTGAAGTCCAGGGGCACTTCACTTTTGCTGTGATATGATTTATTCCACAAAGACCAACCTGTACCTAATCTCTCTTTTCTAGCAAGGCCAGTAAATCCAAGCCTGCAAAAGATGAAAGTAACATTACCTGAGCCTATCAGCACTGCTTGGCTTGCAGTCCTAGAGGGGTGAACTGCCCTTAATGGTCTTCCAAAGTAACATTTGACAAGAAAATTGCTCTATGGCATAGCTAAAACAAAACCTGGTAAAGAACTAGGAGACAGTTTTGCATACAGGAGACTTTTGCATCAAGTTTTTGCTTTGTCTTCCTATGTACCTGATCATGTTAAAATAAGTAACTGTTTAGAATTCCTTGATAACATTCTGGTTTTTTTGTAGAGCCTGGTGAATATTCAAGGTTTGGAAGGGAATGAGGGGTACTGAGCTGAGACTGCCTGATGAACCTCTATCCATCTGGCACTCGATGTAAAAGGGAGACGGTGAGATAAAGAGAGCACCTGAAAACTGTCTGTAGGACATGCACGACTACTTAAAGAAACAAAATCCATGACTCTTTAGCTCTGCTCTAATAACTTTCAGCAAATGTTTACACATCACAGAAGTCATTTAACTGAATTTCTTCGTAATTCAGTTATCATCTCCCAGGAGAAGCAGGCATTATCCAGGTAGGTTTAAAAAGCTCTGTCTGTTCTGCTACTAACCACAAATGTATGAAAAACAGTGAGTGGGGAAACAAATTTCATTTAAATTCATGGAGTATTTACTATTTTGTGCCTTTTTTTTTTTCCCCTTAAGAAGATTCATTTTCTATCATGCCACATATAAACAGTTTATCAATGCCACTTATGCCTATTAAACCCCAGTATCTGGGAAATGCCAAATTCACAGATTAGAGATTTTTGGAGTGTAAAAAGCCTTGTGAACAATTTAGGAAAACACTGATAAAGGAAACATAGCAGGTTGTGCTTAAAAGTCTACTTTATTGACTGTGAACAAATTTGCTGTCTCAAAGTTTAAAAAAGATCTGAGAGTAACTGCATTAAGTCTGCCAGACACAGGGATGAGAGGCTATTATTTTATCTTTCACAATCCTCTGCTCAAGTCTGGCTTTTCACAGTTCATTGGAGAAAAAGCTTTTGAAATACATAATCTGAGCAGACATCTGTAGCCTTAATGAGCACGAGTCACGGTCCATCTCCAACAAAGATGCTACTGTAACAACACATTTAAATTCCAACTGGTTAAAGTGCAGAGCTGCAGCTTGGAAGGTTAAAGAACAAAAATCAAATGCAGACAGGCAGAGCCTCTGCACATTATTTACTTTTTGTGTTTGGAGCTCTTAGGGCATCCAGCTAAGTCTCTCAAAACTCTTATTAAATTTTTCATCCTTGATGATTTTATGTACCATTAAAGAAGCCTTTCATAGATTTTTGTGCACTGAACTCTCAGAATGTTCTTTATTCTAGTGATGTTTTTCTAACTGACTTATCTTTTTCCCTATTGCCCTTCTCAGTGTTACAAACAAGATTTCTCTCAGGCAACACAGCACCTTTACCTCATGAAGCCTCCTGCTAGGTTACCACTGTTCCCCTCCTGAACAGCTTCACAGTTCTCATGGACACCAGAGACAAGGGTTTGTTTTCAACTGCATTCAAAGTGTGTTTTTGCCCTGCTATGGCTTTCTCTGTTTCAGGCACAGAATAGAGATTCACTAATGGAAGTGTTACACATACTAAACAGGTCTTATCTATGGGAATTGGCCAAAGGAATACAATATGATTACATTTTTGCTTAACAGGTACTTGGTAAACGGGTAAGATTTCTGGGAAGGCACCAGGATGAAGCTCCTTCCAGGTATGTCTGTAAGTTACAGCTGCACAGACAGACAACAGGCACCTGCACAGATGTCGTGGCTTCAAATGGCACCAAGGTTATCCTGTGTTTAACTCCCTGCTAATCACAGGGGTCCCAAATGCCCAGAATCACAGCAAACAGAACAGCCCTTCATCCAAGAAGTTGGAGCAAAGGGTGGATCTATTCCCAGGTCTTGAAGTTGCCCATCAGGTAATTTTCTCCACCTCTGCCTGGCTAGCCCCACCTGAGAACTAGATAGTGACGTTCCCAGGACATTCTCCAAAGGTGTTTCATACTGACAAGAACTACATTTTCCTGAAAAGTGTTTCAAATATCAGTCAAAAGTCTTAAATACCACTGGATGCTCTGTCTTTACCTATTCTTTCAGATGACTGGAAAGAAAGTCATGACCTTGCCTGCACAAACACAGCAGGACCTCTTGATATGAAGAACTAGTTAGCTGTACATATATATTTATATATTTACATCCCTATTGATACTAGTACAGCAATTTCAGCTCAGAGCAATGAAAGAATTTCTCTGCATAATGCACTTTAGAGGCTCTGAGCAAAATAATGGTTACTGCTCCCAAGAATGCAAAGCTAAGTGTAAGTCTTGGAACTATATATAATTATAAAAGTAGCTAGCAAGACACAGATAAACCTAAGGATAGTAGCAGTCAGCAGAATTAGAAGTAGTGCCAGCATGTCTCATTCAGTGCACCAGAATGGGTGCATTACCAGTGCCTTCCTCCCCAGACTTAAATCCTCATCCTGACCACACGCTGCAAGAGCTGTGCTTTCAAGTCTTTGCAGCTGCTCTAAATGAGCAGCTGAGTCAGCCTGAAGATCAAGAGCCTCACCTCTCACATGCCATCCTTTTTTATCTTCTGCAGGGCAGGATAATTACTCCATGCACTTCACACACACACACAAAGAAAAGCAGAAAACTGAGCAAATAAGTAGAGAACTAAGAAATACTTAGCAGTAGTCATAGCAACCAAAGTTCTAAAATTAACTTGGCAGCAATGTAAAAACCTGCAAAGCCAAAACCTGCCATAAAGCGCAGAAACAAAAGGTCCAGGCTTGGCAGCTGGAGGGAGCCCAAGGAGGAAATTAAAGTGTTACTCAGAAGTAATTTAGAATTACTCCAGCACTGATCTATGCAGCAGTTCCTGGACACATGATAGGACAGCGGTGTACTTTGATTAAATCATAGCCACTAAAAAAACCCAGCCCAAAAGAAGGGTAAAACATAAAAAGGAAGAACTTTGTCCTGTAAGTCTCCTCTTTCTGGTTTGTAAATGTAGGGTCACCATTAAGAAGGCTACCATGAAATTAGTTACTATAGAGTTCAGGTAACATTTTAGGACAGGAAGATGCCACTCAGGAAGAGTATGGGGCACTGAAAGCTTTAAGGGCTACTTTGGCCCCTCCAAGCACTAAATCAAACCTGCTCTGCAGAAAGAAAATCTCTAACTGCACCCACCAGAAGGCTCTTTAGTAGACCAAGTTATAAAATAAATCAAGAATCTGCTTCAAAGAAAGAAAAACAGTATTATCTTCATAGCATAAACATGCTCTGGTGCTCTTGCTGAGCATGACATGACAACTACACACCTCCCAGGCTCTACTGCCATTTCAAACAAGGTGCCTAAGCTGAAGATAACAGTCACTGATCCTAAAGCATAGCCTGCTCCTTCCTCCAATCTCCCAAGAGATATTCCAGTCTCACACAGTATTCTCCAAGTGCATAAAAAGTCCAGGTTTGGGGTCTTTGGCTGCTGTGTAATCTCTTGTGTACCATTAGTGAGTAGTATAGGACAGTCTTGAAAGTTAAAACAATATAATATTTTAATGGGGATGTTAACAGAGCTATAAAACCCAACCAGCAAGACCCAAGCGCACTCAGTCTCCAATACTTAAGGAGTAATGGACATACACTAGAGTAAGTTCCATCTCATCATGAAAAAGAATTCCTTTACATTGAGGGTGACAGAACACTGGAACAGGTTGTCCAAGGAAATGATGTCATCTCTCTCTGGAGACATTCAAGAGGTCGCTTCCAACCCTAGTGATTCTTTGATTCTGTAACATCAGCTTCATCTTCACTTTAACTAAAGCATGCTATTTTCTACCAAAAACCCTTGGCATCACAGGCAAATATATGTGCAAGTGCACTGTGCTGTCTTCTGCAAAAGTTAATTGGAGCTCAGAGCCTGGACATTGTATCAGCTCCCTGCCAGTGCAAAGGCATGCCCTACCTTGATTAATTTTGAAAGGTCATCAGTACAATTCTAAGCCAAAAGTATGATGGAAAACAGGTTTGGCAAAGGCCGTGGGCGGCTCTGCCTTTCCTATTCTCTAAGTGTTTAGAATCCAAGTTTCCATGACATAATCCACTAACATTCCTTGGAATCATGTGAATATCTAGGAGGCAGAAAAACCCAACAAATAAAAACAGAAATTAAACTAATTAAAATGAAAATTTGTGGATGAAATGCTTGTGTTTTTATCATCTATCAACTGTGAAAAGAAATTACACCCATTGCAAAACTGTTACCAATTTATCTTGAGTGATCTATATGCCTGAAAAATGCATGTTATTTCAGCAGAATGTCTGGGAAAAGCTGAATGTGGGATGCTGTGCAGGACAGCTGAATTGCATTTTTAAAGTGTTTATTCTGGAGGCTGGCAAGAAGAGACACACAGTGCTCAGCTAGAATGTGCACATTGACTTTTTCCTGGGTTCTGATTAGTGCTATGAACAGCTGGAGCATAAGGAGGATAATAAGGCTTGAAGAAATACAGTGCAGGATTTATGGAGCCTGCAGTCAGGTATACATGACAAGAAATACTGCTTAAATGTGATTTAAATCTATTTTAGAGTAAGTTTATAATCAGTTTATAAATTTAGTCTAATCTTTCAAGAACTGTATTTTAATGGCTCTGATTTTTGAAAAAGTATTAGTACAACATCCATGTCCTATTTTACATATTAATATTGTCAATCGTACTTATTTTCCAGAATTGTGAAGAGGAGATGTTGCCAGATGCACAGAACACATAGTTTCACTTGTTCAAGAAGCTACTAACAATCTAGAAACCATGAGCAGGTAGTGATCCCAAATAAAAAAAGAAACAAATCTGCAGAGACAGAATACCTTCCAGGTCACCGAATCCCTTTCCATCAGCCATTCATTCATTCATACCTACTCAATGCCCCTTAAATGACTGCCTCCAGGATGCCACAGAAGGAACCAGCAGCAAATCCTCTCCTGCAAGAGCCTGCAGGCCACCCTCTGGCTCTAGGAATCATAAGGAGACTGAAGAGGAAAGGAAAGACTACAACAACTGAGCAATGTGGGCAGACACTGAGTCCAAAGCAAGATTAGCTCAGGGCTTGGCTCCAACAGACAGTGCACCTGTGTGAATTTACATTCTGAGATGCTTTCCCTCTTAAAATTATCTTGACTTTGCATTACATTTGTTTGACACACAAACTAACGTTTCCCTTAGGCACAAGCTTTGTAAACTCAAGAAACTCCTGCCAAACAGCAGCCTCAGTAGCTTCACTGTTCAGGTTCCACCTCCAGGAAGGTCTTAAGAAACACTGCACCTGGATGCAAACCAAACTCTAAATATTTCCTTACATATGATATGCATGTACATACAACAGGGAAAAAAAAAGAGCAAAACACAACAGCAGAGAAGACAGCAACTGGCTGTGAAAGCAGCTCTTGCACCGCCCTTTTTGGCCTTCCTGATCACAAGACCCTGACTGTCAAATGCCAGAGAAAGAGAGAGGGAGGAAGAAAGAACAGAGAAGCAAATGAGGCAAAGAGAATAAAAAGAAAAAAGCTGCATTTGAAAGCTAGTGTACACAAATGGGACACTAACAAGCATCTGGAAGGCATTAACACCAGGAAGAAGATAAACATGTGCTTTTCACCCTCGGATAAAAATCTCACTTGATAGAAGAGATGACACTGAAAATAGGGAGTGGGAGGGAAACATTCAAAGGCTGTGGCTGCTGTGGCTCATTAGAAAACTGAAAGCTTTTCAGGGGGGTCCAAAAGGCTCTGCTCTGAACCTGAAACTATTCAGTAATTACCTGAATGACAGAGAATGATTATTCAGCTTGCTGTTAGGCACATCAACCCAGCTAGATGAGATCAAAATTAAAACTTATTTTAAAATAGCAGAAATGGTCAGGATCGCATGCAGTCAGGTGTCAGCAGGGAACAGTATGTTCACTGGCAGTGAAAAATACAAACCCAACAGAATCTAGCTCTAGCAAGGTGTGTGCTCAAGCATATATCCAGCTCAGGACATCACACTTTAAAAAAAAGAGCAAAGGTGAATCATAGCTTGATGGAGAACAACATGAAGATGCCCACATAGACACTAACTACCAAGAAGGGATTGTTTAGGCTGAAGAAAACATCGCAGGGAAGCCTATAATATGTTAAAATACAGAAGTTTGAAATTAATGAGAATCAAAACCATGCCTGCTCTAACAATGTAAGCACAGGGCTTTCAAACACTGCAGTGTTTGAACAAACACTGAAGTGTCCCAAATTACTAATGTGAGAAATCACAGCTTTATTTCACACATCTAATTGATTAGAGCTGTCACCTCTGTCAGTGAATAAACACTAGTAGCACCACGTGCCTCCATGCCTAGAATTCCAGTTACACTGATCACTCTGATGGTTTTTCCATAGGGACTATCATTCCTGTAAGTCCTCAGGAGAGTTTCTCAGTTTTTCAGATGAATATAAAAAAAATTCCGATAATTTTAAAGTATGTACAATCCAGGCTGAATTTGAACCACTGACCTCCAAAGGGAAGGCACCACAGTAACTTACTTACCTACATGGGTAGCTCTGGTGTGAGGTGCAACTTGGAAAATGGCAAGGAGAATGCAGCACTTGGAACAGATCCCCTTGAGCTAGCAATGGTCTAGCTGTGCTTTGGAAATACCCTGAGACCTCTGACAGTCCTGAATGCATACACTGGCCTGCAGTCAGAAATAACAACACTTTCACCCTGCCAATCAAATAACCCAAAATACCTCACAGAACCTAAATTTGGGTTATTTCTCCTGGTGAGCTGACACACCTGTGTTTGTTTCACCAAACCTGTCTTCAGATGCACAGAAAAAATACGAAAAACACCTTCTAACAATGAGGATGGAGGCCCTCTTGTAAAGAGCTTTTATATCACTTGTTACATGATCCCATTATTCTCCCAAGTTCAGTAGGAGTTCATACTTCATTGACAAATCAATAAATTCTGTAAGCCTTAGAAGCCAGCCATGCATTCGGAATGGAAGGAGGAGCTCAGCCCCTCCTTTAGAGTGCAGAGGACACTTGGACACCTTTACCCTGTGAATGGACTTAGTGTAACATTTCAGACAGTAAATCAAGATATTATAGTACCTGGGACTTGATCCAGAACCTTTTTTTTTGAAATATGCATTATAAAAATTTTGGTCTCACTTCAGCAAGTTTTCATATAAATAAATTTAGCAAAAAAAAAAACTTTAATTAGAGAACGGAGAAAATTGCTGCACTTGATGAAAGGCTGTTTATTCAGCACTGACAAATGCAGCCTAATGAATGTGAGAGTGCCAGATCTTATTCTTGCTGAAGATGTAGTCTTGCTTTTTGTTTCCAGAGAGATTGTGGAAACATTTATTTTCCCTTTGACCCTGGCTGACTGACTAAACTAGTCATACTGAATTGTGCAATTCTTGATATGAAAAGCATGTGTACAATGCAAGAAAGAAAAATGTATTTTAAAATTTGTATTAAGAGGCAAGAATCATAATTATTAATCACTATGTCAAGATAATTACTGTATGCAAGGGCAAATGAAGAGATTTTTGGTGGCATACTTATAGTTCTCGTTCTGCCTGAAAAGACTGGAGGCAAATAATAATGATTAGTACAGCTTAGCATAGTTTAAAAGGCACTGAATTAGCTAATATGTCACATGAGAACGAACCTTTATTGACAGAAACTTCAGCTAATGCATAGCAGTGGTAAAGAAGGTTAATAGAAAACTGGCTTATCACAAGGAAAGGATATTAACTGCATTATGGCATGATTCTGCAAAACCCCAATGAAACAATGTTTGAACACTGGCAGCCTATTTTGGTCAGCTTACTTGAAGACAGAATTAGGTTGATGGAGAGTGGAGCTTGAGAAACAAAGATGATGAATGGGGGAAACAGGGCTTAAATATCAAGAGACAAAAAAGCATGGTTTATTTAGTATTGAGAAAATATTACTAAAAGGAGATATGATTGAGGTATTTATAATAGCCTCTGGTTATAAAAAATAAGCTCAGTGACTAATTCTTAGATTATTGGACAGATCAGAACTAAAGGTGAACGAGGGTAAAAGGGAAAAGATGCAAGACAAATTTAATGAAACACTTCTCAGGAAGAAGAGAAAATAGGTAAAATGATGCTTCATGACTAAATTTAAACAAAAGCTGGGGGACTGTGTGGGCTGGGTAAAAGCTTCTAGGGAACATAATTTGTAATAGTTGAGACATGTTTCCACTTACACACACACAAGCATCTGCTGCAATTTTAAAAATCACTCTTAACAAAGGTTGAGAGTTTATCTAATTTGAAAGAGGAAGAAACAAAACCATTTACTACTACTCCTTTATAGTACAGATACAAATGGCCAACTATAGTATTTTTTAGCACTATTCCTTTAAGTATTTAAAGACAAATCACATAAATGTTACAGTAATCCAACAAGATAGGTAAACCTATTCCATATCTAAAAAGCAAGACTTAAATTAATAAAACAATTCCCTTGAAGTTGCAGAGCTAAAAATTGTCAGCCAGGATCAGAAACTGGGAATTCTCAGCTTCCATCAGCCATACCCTGCTCTCCACACACACAAAGACTTTAATGAATTATTTACTTTTTCTTTACTATCAAAGAGGAGGCAGCTTTATTGCTTTACTCTTAAGGTGCATTTAATTATCCTTGAGCAACCCAGTCCTGTCCTCCCCAGCACTCTGTGGTATTTTAACAAGCTGTCTATATACAGTGTTCACACGTTAAAGATGGAGGCTGATTTAATATGCCTATGTCTCAGCTTAAAAACTTGTTTAAACTCAAATTAGAAAAGAAAATTAAAAGAAAAAAAAAGACCAAATCACACTGGATTCTAGTCTAAGTGGAACAAATCAGGTATCTAAAAAATACTGAATAAAAATGCATAACAAACCACAGACACACACTGGTCTGCATGACTCCTTGCTCCTTTTACAAACAGTGTTAATTTTTCAGCAGATTTTGTAGCTGTAGATAAATATCCCATAAACAAAGACCTCTGGATGCTGAAGGCCTGACTGATCCTAACATAACAATTTAGCAGTCACTCTTACCTTGTACTTGATGGTTCCTCTGCATCATGCTCACCTCTGCAATTCTACATCCTTATTTTGAGTATTTTAAATACACAAACAACAAATTGCACAATTTGCTTTCATCAGGCTTTTCACAAAAGTTTCAAGAGCTGTAAAATTGGAACATAGTGGTTACCTGTAATTCATAAAGTGACAGATGACCTGCGAGACCTCTACCTAGGAAAAATAAAACCTAAAATGCAATTTTCACACACTGGGGAGTAACTATCCTGCCTTGGGAGTGTCACTGCAGTTTTGAAGGGATTAAAACAAAGAGCAGTCTCCATAACTAAGCCAGCTAAAAGTTTAATTAAATACAATTGCTTGCTGTGCTTCCCTTCCCCAAACAGCCTCATACATATTTATCACTGTAATTACAGCAGTAAAAACCTCCACAACTAATTATGCCATGCTTCTCATCTTCTGTATGCCTGGAATTTTTACATAATTACTACTGAAATTAATTGCAAGTTAGTTAATTTTGCACTTTGTCCTTTCAAGCTTAATTGAAAATTAAAATTTTTCAAACCAGTCATTCTTGAAAGCACGGTGCTTTTACCTCAGATGGTGCCATAACCAAAATGCTATTTTAATGGCTTTTAGTAATACAGCAGAGGGGAGTAGTGTAAATGTTATCATTTAAAATAAGAGAGCGTTGCTCTAATGTATATGTTCCATATGCTTGGTAGTGCTACACTTTCCATAGAATTTTCAGCCTGCCCAGTGGCCCTTGGTCTCTGGTGCAGTGCATTAGCATGTCATCCCTTGAGGCAGAGACTGCTCTCAGCCACACTTAGCTTACATAAAGCTCAAATAGAATTTCATTTGACTATGGTTTAAGCATTGTGCTAATATTTTAAGGGTGACTATTGATTTTGGATGTCCAGTTCTACAACTGATTTTGAAAAAGTAATGAACATTTCCTTCCTTAAGAGGTATGTGAAGAGGGGAAGAGCCAAGATTGGACTTGGTCTAGAAAAATAATTGCCCAAAAAGTTTTGACTTAGCCCAGGAAGCACACAGTGTCCTCATTTTCTAGGGTAGTCTCTGCAGTGAATTGTGATTTACTGATTTGGGAGTGCCTTTAATGAAGGACAACACAAAATCTTCCTATCAACTAAAGAAGTATCTTGATGCCATGCTGTGACAACAGACAGAAGATGCAGAACCCCTGGATGGGGATCCCAGCAATTTCCAAAACACAACTGGCACTCAAAAAGGACCAGTGACACATCTCAGCAAACCAGGGGACATTTCAGGGACCAACACCATATAGTCCCATGTAACTCAGCCCACTATTTTTATTATTTCACTATTATTTTCATTTAAACCTATGTCTTAGGATCTTATAACAGTGGCAATATTAGTGGGTTTTGCCCACTCAAATAATTCATTATTGTTTTAAACAAAACAACGTCTTTATTTCAAACACCTTTTCAATCTTAACTTCAAAGCTTCAATTCTTGCTGTGTTTATTTTTTTCCATCTGTCAAGAAATCTTGCAAATTTCTAATCAGATAGAAGACCTTCAAAAGCACAAGAGAACTTTGCTAGGAGAGCACTTGTTCCTCACTCCTTCACTATAAATCTCCATAAGCCAATGACTCAATGGGTAATTTTCCCTTTTAATCTTTTGTTTTCAATTTCTATGGAATCTTTCAATTCTGTAGACATATTTAAATTTCTGTAGATTTGTTCAATATCTTGTTGCAACAAAAATCAGAGTGGTTGGGGAGTAATCAAAAAGGTAATGAATAAGAAAAATCACTGAAAGTCAAGAGTCCAAGAATGCTAAGAAAGCTCTTTCAGCAAGTGTCAAAGACCTATGACAAGTGATCCCTTAGCAGTAAATGAATACAATATTTGTTCTGTCCGAGTAGACTAAGAGCTGCCAGTGAGTAGTTGTGAACCTGTGAGCCACATGTGTGTTATTAGCTATGAGGTTCTGAATAAACTAGACTGGTACAGTGTCAGAAAGTAATGATTTCTGTTTTACAGATAATTTGCATTTCAATGAGGAAAAACCCTACTTGTTTATTATGTCCAGTTTAAAAGTTGAAGCAAAACACGAATTCACTTGTGCATTTTCATAGACGGACTATAGTTCAATACTTCTACCCACATAAAATTACAAAGCTTTTTGTAAACCAGTCTCACATTTTCTTAACCAAAGAAACTTCATTCTGGTAGCAAGTGTTACACAGATGTATACACAAAAATACAATGAATGATTGAGTGTGAAATTCATGATATTTTGTACTCTGCACCTTTATCTGATGAAAGTCTTCTACGCTCTTATTTGAACCTCAGAAAACACGGTTCAAAAGTTTCATGCTAGTTCAGATGTTCTAAGGATTTCTCAGTGCATACCTACATACTACACTAAAAAGCATTTTTAAAACCTAAAAAGAGCAAGGAAAAAAAAATTCTGTCAGTGTTACACATGTTGACAGTCACTTATTTCAACTACCCCACCACAATACTTCTGCTTTAATTAAACATTAAATCAGTCAAGTAGGCATGCAGATTTAATTACTGCTGTGGTTTAAAATGAGCTTATTTTCCCTTGAAGCCAGTGAAGGTTAGCAGGATGACCTCAGTATAATGGAAAATCCTCAGTCTGGCAGGATGCTGGACATGAATTTGTCCCTTATGGCACAGTTTAAATATCATTCTCAGTAATGCAATGCTCACAAAGAAGTACTGGTTTTACAAGTTTAATCCAAACATACCTGAGGTCTATGGCAACTAATATTTGAAGGAAATAAATCAATCTCTTTTAGGCAAACAGCCTATTCAGCATTAACTTTGTCAGCCCAGTAAGACTGGACCTGATGCAGAAGTCCCCAGACTTTTTCATGTCTGATTGATACTTTTCTCCTCTGAATCATCACTGTGACCATTTCAGCCATCTCAGTGGGGGAGTCAGGGTCAGGTCACTTCAAGTGGAATGGTCAGAGCTCTCTTGGGAACAATGGGTGGTACAGGAAAGGGGAAAGAAAAGAGGAGTCTTTCAGGCCACATGGTATCAGTTCAAAGCAGCTCCCATCAGACGAGAGTGAGGATTGTCACCTTGAGCAGAGTCTTGTCCTGTTCACACCAGGGGACTGAAAGAGGTCAAGAGCACATCCACCACAATGATGGTAAGAAGTTCTGTTGTCTCCTGAGTTATGTCCTACAGGGACTTCTGGGATAGCTGTCAGCAATCTGAAACCCACCCACTGATTTCCAGACCTCTGTGAAGGACAATTTGTGTACACTTTTCTGCACTGAGATTTCTGACCAAGAATCCCAAAGGCTCTATGTCAGATGCAGACAGTGATTCTGGTTCCGGGCAAACCCCAAGCAATGAGGGCAATTATCTGCTTAGTGATAGATCTGAGTAGTTGAAAACAGGGCAAAGCTGTTTAGTAGGAGGCAACTACAGACATTTGTATTTATTAAAAACCTAAGTATGCAGTGAAAAGCAACGGGCAGCTGAGAAGGTACTTAGTAATAGAGTCCTCCTGCATTTAAAAATTGCAGATGTTCCTGAGTATCTTTGCAACCCTACTCTAATACTCTGTCTAGACAAAAACACCATAGAATGTATAACATATGACACTTTCTATACCCTCTGTGGGAATTCAGCAATAAATCAGGTTTTCAGACTCAGAAAAATTGCATTCTTTTGAAAGTGACTTGCCAAATTTCAGTAAAGGAAAGGTTTTCTGCCCTTGGGAACAAACCCATGATGCTTTAAGAATGAGTACCAAGAGATCATATCCAGGAAAATAACTGAACCAGTTTTGAAGTAATAGGACCTGCAGAGATCAAGGAGAAAACAATGACATTCTATGCTGCACACCCTCTTTTTAATGCTGCATCTTACACAAACACTCCAAACTTGACACTCATTGTACAGAACAAATATTATGCATGTTCTTCATTGCATGCTAATTCTGTAACAGAACTGCAGCATTATGACATTCAACACAAAATCAGTATTCTTCCATTCTCCTTCTTCACTAGCATCTGATAACAAAGGCAATTGGGGCTGTGATTCTTTCATCTCCCCAAGTTACTGAACCTACCCTCCAGGTTGAGGCCAAACAATTACAGAGTTCACCCAGGAAACAGGAGATGCCAAGTCTCATCTCTTCTGCAAGGACTGCTTATGCTTTCCTATATATATAAATACATGAACCCTACTTATGGAGAATGGAACACAGAGCTGCCTCCTCCCACACCTCTTTTGGATCATCCTCCCTCTTTCTCTCCCTTACTGACCCAAGGACTCTCCAATTCCCTCCTACAAAGCAATAAAATGATATAAAAAGAGTGTTTCCACCTATATACCCTGAAGCTGTAGAGTTCAAGGTTCTCTCTTAAGGTGTTTTGCTCATAAACATTTTAGGATGAGGGCAGCAAGGTGTTCCATTCTCCAACAAAGATTTAACTAACCCTGATAGAGGATGAAAGGGAAATTCAGCTTATCCTGAGTATTTCTGAGGTAAGTGAATGCAAATGTTACATTTCTGGTGGAAATTAATCCTGTTTGTGCACGTGAGCCCTTCACCTTGGGAGTCTTTGATAAATGAACTCCAGCTGAGAGCATCTCAGTCAGAGACGTGTGAAACCAAAGCCAAACTGCTCTGCTCCACCCAAATGGAAGCAGATACAGAACACTTCAGCTGCATTAATCCAGGCCCCTCTTTGGACTAACTGCTTGCTATACAGTGGCACAGATATTTCAAAACCACATCCTTCTCATTCAGTTATCTCCACCATCATCATCACCGTATTGTAGAAAGATTAGCAACAAACTTTCTTTCTGACTATGTCTTTGGCATAGTTTCTTTATTGAAACTCTAATGAAACTAATTCATTTGCTCACTAGTTGTTTGTTGTTCCACTGCTAACAGGATATACAGCATTTCACTCAATGAACTGCATATCCTTATTTAACAATCCTTTATACTGCACTGTTTTTAAATAAGGGACCAAGTGAAAAATCTGCTGCATTACATCATACAAGGCAAACACTTTCTTAAACAAGGAAAATTTGCTTTCATCTGAAGCCCACAGACCAACTTCATTGGTTCTATTTACTTATACTTGCTGAATGCATGCCACAAAGCATAAGTATCTGCATGGCAACACATGGTGTGTGATAAACATCTTAAAATACTTTATGGAAATTCCTTCTTTTCCAGCTCCTGTCCATCCTACACCTGAATTTTTAACACTTCAAGAGGTGACTTGAATAAATCCTAACTCAGACTGAATTGTATGAACATAGCCCAAGGTTCTGACTTTCTCCTGTAACTAATGACACCCTTATAAAGCACATAGTACATGCTCCTAACTATTTTTCTTGATAACCTATAGTAAATCAGGTATTCTGGAATTTTCCTTTCACCCCTCTGCTCTGACAAACTCCTGATCATTAAAATCTCAGAAAAAGATGCAAGCAAGTGCTTTCATCTGTCTAGAAGAATATTTTGAACTAGGCTGAAAATCAAGAAACAGAAGATACAGACCTCCACTATTCAAGCCACAACATGTCCATGGATGGAGTCTGTTGTGCATTACCAAAAGCTTTTTGGTAGGAAGAAAACATGCCAGGAACCTGTTCTCCAGTAATATATGTACATGTATATGAAAAAGAACACATCTGTTAAGACTGCATTAATGTTCAATTTTGATTGCTCTGGACAGACAGTTAAAAATTAACCTGCAATGTGGACTGAAAAAAACCCCAAACTTTCTACCCCTTCTAGTTAATACAGATGCGTTCTCCTCAGGAAGAAAAACACTTTTTTCTGTAGCACACAGAATTGTGAGTGCAGGTTTGCTGTTCTGCCTCGTGGTTATACTGTGCATTTAAATCATACACCATTTAAGATAAAATAATATGAAGTTTATGATCCTGTCAGTTTTTAAAAGCTAATGATATGTGCTACTTAAAGCAAACTGCAAGCCCAGTGGGAGGCATTATAATTAATACAGTTTGTTCAAAGAAAAACAAATGCAATTCCCCCTCATCTGTCAGCCAGCTGCACTGCAACCTGAATGCAAGCAACATGGAACAATAAAGCAAGAGTGTGAGAAAATCAGACAGAATTGGGGCTCAACAAAAACCAGTAAGACTATAACCACATCAATATCAGGCAGAAAAATTTGAGTTTGTAACATCTATTTAATAAATATAAAATTTCCCCATCTGTTCTGATTTCAGATTTATCTTTCCTAGCAGAGATTACAAGGCAATTTTGAAATGCTCCCTCCTAAGGAGAGCTCTTAAATTGTAATTATAAATTATGAGAATTTGCAAATTCAGGCACAGAGAAAAAGCACAGTAGAAAACAGGGGAAAGAACAAAGGAAAGTTTGCACAGCAGAATAGGCCATAGGAATTTCTCCCCAGTCCCTGAAATCACACCCACACCAATCAGTGGGTCCCATTAGACACTAATCTGATATTGATTTTAATCTCATTTACACCAGATTAATTGCTACAATACCAGATAACTTACTACTCATTTAAAATTGAGTATGTTATACTCAGATTAGGTCCTTAACATTTTGACAATCTTAATATTGATTCCCTCACAGCATCTAGTCTTGCAGAATTCCTCTAAGGACATCTACAAAGCCATTATTTCAATTTTTTTTTTAAAACAACACCACCAACAAAATTTAAAGACTGGCTGTCAAGCATTCACAACAAATTTGATCAGTACTTGCTAACATTTTCATGCTCCAATATTAGTATGGTACTTCCAAGCACTTGCTGAGGCTTGAAACAACAGAGACATTTTAGTTTTCGCACTGACGCAAATGTAAATTTTTTAACATGCTGCGCTGCTGACGTTAGACAGCCTTCATCTGAGTGAGAAACCAGTCCTGTGGAGTGCAGGTTAGCCAACAGCTTCCAGGTAGGACATGTGCACAGGTATCCTTGGTAGAAATCTACCTAGACAACGGCAGGGGCACAGCCTCCTCCCCTCCTGCTGAGCCCAAGTGATCCCAGAGCTGTCAGCTGAATCTTTAAGTTGAGGTGCACATAAATGTATGGCTGAGTTTAAAAGTACCATGTCAGTGCCAATGTATAGCTGGGCATGTCTTCACACACATAAACCTGTACAGCTTCATTTCCCTTCATCACTTGGCTTCATTTATGGCCAACAGCTGTTTCTATCTTTAAATTATCAATACTTCATTTTATAAGATAAGGAAAACAGTCAGCCAGGTCTTCTCTACATTATTATAAAATTCACCTGGCCTGTGAGAGGAGTAACACCAAGAATCTTCCTCTTAGCACATTTCCCCTTAAAGCACAAGGCATGCATTTCTTTGAATTGTGTTAAAAGGAAATGGGTGGATAATGACATACACTGCGGATCTCTTTAGAAAGAAAATTACTCAAAATTTGACATTCAGGAAGCTTTAAATAAATCAATTTTTTCTTGCACTGTTTTTTCTCCTTCCCTTCTCCCACACCTCTACAGATGTGAAAAAAAAATCAAAATCTTATTTATACAAGTCCCAATATTTATCTTGGTACAAAAGTTGTAATAATATACTCTTTTTCAAGCAACAGGGACAATTCTGAGACCACACAACCCAGAGGAACTCAGGATGGCATCCCTCAGCACCCAAATAGGAAAGTGAAAAACCACTGTCACCACCAGCATCCGATCTCCTCCTCAGAGCTGATGATTGCATTGCTCTAATTTTTGCTTAGCTCAGTATTATACAGCTGTGCATACAATACATGCATCATACTTGTTAGGAAAATAGAAAACTGTTTTATTGCTCATTGACTACTATAAATGTTAATAACTGTTCCACAGCCTCTATTCTTCTTGCTGCTTTCATACTCTTTAAGGGAACGATGTTTTTGCCTCACACAACATACTGACCCCATTAGCTGGATTTTCAGCTTGACTGGTCATTTCTGTGAACTGGTGATTTAAAGTGGTAGACACTGTATTTCTATCACATTTATTTGTGACAGAATTAATATTATCTTTTAAATTTGGGTAACCTGACTGTTGCACTTAGCTATGCAGAGAAACGGAACAAAAGCAACTGAATGAGCAGCACTGAACACAGAATTCACATCAATTAACTACATAACATACATAGCATTTTACATGATGTAGAGTTTATATTCATTCTTTTCAGTATGTACAGAATCATATAAAATTCAGAATTGTCTTCAGAATGGTAAATGGGTTTAAATTTTAATGGGTTAGAAGTTTCCTTTCAGACTCCACTTCCGAAGATGCCAAAACAAAACAGTGTCTTCTCAGATACTGATTATAAGCAATTAACAAACAAGAGCTGTTCTTTGCTGAGTTGTGAGGGGGCACAGGAGTGTGCCAGGTTTGGACTGCCAATAAATCAAGAAGCAATGAGTTTCCTTTCCCTAGCACCTCCACAGCACTTGTGTCATCCCCCAGACTCCATGGGGCTTGTATGTTGTAACTTCAGGGGAACAGAGGCCACCATATACAGGGACTGTGTGAGCCATGATCATTATGAAGATGCCAACAAAGAAATTATTTTCCAAGTAAAAAGCCTCAATAGAACACCAGATGTTTCTTCCTGGGGTTAATTAGCAAAAATTCTCCCCCACCTCTGTAATAGAAAAAAAGGCCTCACTACCTTCCCTGTTCTCATGTTTATTTCATCTTTTGGCCTTTATCACTGATTTGCAACAAAAATTCCTCCTTCTCTATTTCCAAGAAGAGCAGATTCTGAATGAGCAAAAACTTATCTTTTGAGGAAGCACACCCTGGAAACACTTTTAATTGCACTGTTTTAGTGAGAAAATATTAACCTCTTCCTGATAATTAGTGGATTTAATTAATAAGGACAGTCTTTCAAAAGAACTAAAATCTGACTTTCTAATGCACACCAAGCTTAATGAAAAGAAAACCTACATAAAACCAGAAGCAGGGATAATATACCTATAGTCATTAAAATTATATGTCAAGACTGCAAAAAGGAAAAAGGCTATCCAGGAGACAAAAATTACCTGTGTAAGCAAAAAAAAACCCCCACCCAATAAAAAGTCCCAAAACAAAACAGATAGTAAGAGACAAATTATAAACTTTGATTCATCATTATTTACTTACACAGACAAAGCAAAAGAGTGACTTAATCGTATTCTAGTGTTCTGGTACTTCCATTTAATCGCTGGACTAATTTCAAATGGAAATGTAAATATATGAAAAAAGATAAAAACATTTAGAGGCCAGAGTAAGTATTCTGAGATCATAATGTAAATACTTATTTAGCAAATATCCTCTTGTGACCACATTATTTTTTATACAACTCTAAAGCGTTCTTATAAGAATTCCTAGGTGAAATGGATCTTCAGTATTAGACTCTTCTTGCTGCTCAAGAGGATTAACAAGGCATAAAAAGAGTCACGCTAGAAAACAAAGACTAATGTCTACAATCAGACTCTATTGATCAGAAGGGGAACAATATTTTCCCTGTTGCCCTTCAAATTGCTGATTGATACAAGTTATGTTCCACAAGCTGAAAAATGCTCATTTCACCCATGCAGAAGCCACGCAACAGTTCTGCGTGTCAGCATAATGAAGTATTAAAAGCTTTTTGGAAAACTCCACATACAGGAGCACCTCATTGCTAGAAGTGAAATAATCTACTGGGAGAAACATGAATTGAACTGCAAACATACAGCAGGATCCAATCAAGATCACCCTACTCCAAAACACCTTGTCAGAGATGCCCTTGGGAATTGCATAAAATAACTCCTAACCTTTCCAAGGGCATGTCCAAAGGAGAAATGGACTCACAACTTCTTCCTGAGCAATGTCATCAAGTGAACTTGTGACAGTATGTTTCTGTCCTGCTGGATATAAGAGACAAGATACTAATGCTTACTGTCTTTTTAATGTCTTTTTACAAGGGCATATAGTGACAGGACAAAGGGGGTGGCTCTCAACCGAGAGCAGATTCAGATTATGTATTAGGCAGAAATTTTTTACAGTGAGGGAGGTGAGGCTCTGGAAGAAGCTGTCCAGGGAAGTCATGGATGCACCATCCTGTTCAAGGCTAGGCTGGGTGAGGCTCTGAGCAAACTGATCCAGCAGGAAGTGTCCCTGCCCCTGGCAGAGAGCTTGGAACTCGATGATCTTTGAAGTCCCAACCCAAACTGGTATTAATGATTCCATGAGTAAGTAAGCAATCAACATAGTTTACATAAATCTCTAACTATACCCTTTGAAGATAAAGGAAGTGCAACTGCCAACCTAAAAAGTTGGGGGAAAATTATCTCAATAGAAACTTGTTGTAAGTCACATAGTAGGATCCCAGATGATCAAGGAATTAAATTTATTCTCTCAATCCTTTGATTAGATGGCCCACATGTCAAGGATGCCTTGTTTAATCTTTATGATCTCTGGTGATGACTACAGTGTGCCAGGAAGCCTTCAGACAGATCATTCCTATATTTCTCCTCTAGCTAAAAGCAGAGTAGGAATAGAAAGTGTTATTAAAAATAAAAACTATATCTTTCTTGATTTGCAAAGCCAGTTGCCAACAATGCAGATCCTTTTAGTAACACTGAGAGGGATCAAGAGCAAGGAATACCTTCACATATTCAGCAAGTAAGCACTCTGAACTGCACTGTCAAATGCATGACTAAATGTCAGACTCCCTCCAGCAGCCCTCTTCCTTCTCTGAAGGATGCATTCAAAAAGCTAAGCTCCACAAATATACCTAGAAAATCCTTCTTCCCTAGGAAGATGCTCTGTATAGAGGAATCATTAGAATCATTACAATATCAATAAAACAGCAGATTAGGACCACAAGACTTCTCAGCAATACCCTGCTCCCAAGTCTGTCCATGCAGCCATGGCTACACCAGCACAAACAGCTGGGATGTTCCCATTTACTCTGCAATTGGTCTGAAGTACAAACAACAATAAATTCTGGAGCCACAGTGGACTGGAAAATTCAGCATAAAGAAATGATATTAAAACATCCTTCTTTACATCTCTGAAGATTAAGACAGCTCCTGCTTTTAGGTGAAATCCAGTCAGCGTAGGATGGCAGTAAATGAAGCATGCAATGAGTATCTACTCACAGATGGGGCTTCAATACCTTTCCTAGATTAGTGACATTCTGCTGAGCCACTGCATCCCCAGCACAAGTCTGCAGTTTGAAATCAAAAATACCTGGGCCATGATGCAAAGTGCTACTTTGGGTTAAGAAATTTAAAAACAAATGCCTGCATCTGAAAACATTGTGCTGGATAGACATCAACAGTCTTTCTTCAACTGACCTAAACTCAATGCTGCAGTTAACAACAAAAATATGGCCAAATCTGTACCTCTGACTGACAGAACAGTAAACATTCCCACGATTAACAATTTTGGAACCATGGTCTCGTACCGATCCTATCCTCTGACACAAGGCAGATTGAAGGAAAACAGTATTGATTATCAATGCCTTATCCATGGGCATACATTTCAATTCTTTGGGGTAGAAAAATAGGGTGTTTGTATGAATGCTTTAGATTTGTTCATTTTTACAGTTACTGGCCACTTTTAAAAATTCTACTGTAGTTCAGAGGCAATATTATTCTCATGGATCAGGGAACAAAAGTAATTGAGAGCAGAGAAACAGAGTCACAAGGTTGGCATAAACAGTTATAACAAAGAAGGCAAATAATTTATAGTATGAAAGGATGCAAACACAAAAAGCTTAATGTTAACCTGATGTGATGCCAAAAAAATAAAACAGACTGAAAAGAAAATATTTGACAGTATATTCTCTGGATCATTAACAATGTCTAAAAATATCCTTGGTCAGCAGCTTTCCTTGACACAAGCGATCTGTTCAGAAAGGCAAGTCAGCCTCCCACTAAATCCTGATCAATAAAAAAATTCACAGGATACAGTAACATCTTTTGGCAAGTTAAATATCAAGTGCTGTGAACATCTGACTAAGCATGGTAGTGAGGGAACTAACAATTAAAGCAGCAGAAAGCTGAGGAGGCACAGGAGGGAGAAGTACAGAGGACAGAAGTTGGAAATACCAGAGTTCAAGCTGCACATGAAAATGCCACTCATAAGCACTTGATTTACATAGCTGATCTGAAAACTGATGTAAATAAATATTTCCTTTGGAAAAAATATCTACTTGGCATACAAGAATCAATCACATGATTACATGTTAATAGACAGAAACAGAATGCTCTGAACGCATTTAATTATAGTAATGGGAACCAGAAGGGAAAACATTACCCACTGGAGTGACAGAGGCTGTGGCAAGCTATTCTGATAGAAAATCAAACATGCTATTCCAGAGTTTTCTATGTGCAGCCCAGAGAAAAATGATCTTCCTTTTGCTCTAGCAATTTTAAACACAAAAACTCAGCACTTAGATGACACCATTAACAGCAAAACAGAAACTAAAATATAACTAGCATAACCCTGGCATGGCACAATTTTTGAAAGGCTGATAATCCCTGCAGAGTGACTGTAACACACCAGAAAAACCTCAGCCACAACACAACCTAGAGCTGACTTCTTTATCTGTGCCATAGAGGCACAGCAGCTCTTGAAACAGGCACAAACTTACTTAGCAATAGCTCAAGACATTTCACTCATCCTTGACAGAGGCAATGTAGCTGTCAACACAGGAAATTATACACAACTCTGAATTCAAGTGTGAAGTTTCTAATTTTAAAGGTTCATCTTGAAAAAGGTCTAGCTCAAATTTTACACAGGAAGGTGTCTGAAGTGGCCTATTTTCAAGTCATAAAAATGTGATGAAACAGGAATATCCACAGCAAAATATCTGGGGCAAAATATGGGAGGCACAGCAACATTATTTCAGCTTTCAAATCAATCTCTGTATTGGACAAGGAGCAAACCAAAAGCTTTGACTGTTAAAGCCCATAGTGATAAGTTGAATATTCATGAACCAGATCATGGAAAATGAGCCCACCAGTAGCAGAGATGCTCTGGATCTGCTGCTCTCTGGAAGCCAAGCTCTTACAGAAGGTGGCAGGTTTCACCAACATTCACACTGCAGCTCAGGAGCCTCCCCTGACAGCGAGACAGCACTTGGGCTGTGACAAACCTGTGACGGTTCACTGCTTCACAATGAAGCCTTATCTCCATCCCTATCTGGCTGCAGATGCCAGGACAACAAAAAATGCAACTGATTTATCTTGTAGGTGTGAGAAGGAAGAGCAATGTTCAAACCAGACTGTGCTGTAAAGACATTACAAAGGATATACTGAGTAATTATCAAGTTACTGCTTTTCACTCTAAGCTTAAAACCACATGGAAGTGATCAGATTTAATACTTAAAAAAATTGACCCTGACCTCTAGCGATATATAATTCATTAAATATTGTGCAACAATCAAACTACAAGTTTAGAAGTGCTAAGAAGCTGCACTGTCCATGTTCTCAGCATAACGCAGACCTGTGGAGGAAAGTTCTTTGCCAAACACAAACCTCTCAATTTAAAAGGTCAAAATCTCTTCCATCCTGAACAGCAATCCCAACTTCATCCATTGCAAGCTTCAAAGTCAGAATTCACAAACTGACAACCTTTTAAGGTTAACTAAATGGGCCTCGAAGTATGGTCTTGAACAATGTGCCTACTGAATCCTCCCTCCCAACCCTGAGAGCTAGAAGGAATTTGTTTTCACAGAAGGATGGGACAATTTGTGAATGCTATTTCCAATGGCACTTGACAGCACTCACAAAAAGTAGTTCTGGTACCATGTTCCACACATTGTACCTTCACAGAAGCACAGTATTCTCCCAGAGTAAATAAATCCTCGCATGCACATCACCTGTCCCTACCAGCTTCTGCCTGTACATGACTAACACCCACAACTAGACTTTAATAAGCCTTCTAATCTATTTTCTGGTAGGTGAACTACCTGACATGGGAGCTCCCAGAGCTGCCCTCCAGCCAGGAAAGTTCCAAGCAGTAGGATGTTTCATGTGGTGTTCTCATGTTGGATCAGACATACAATCAAGAACAATACATCAGGTCTCCAGGTGTAACATGAATAAGGCTTTGTCAAACCTCACTCCCCTGACAAACACTTCCTGTATTGTACTAGAAAAATTAGGGACCCAACACTAATTTACTGTTTTTAGCCAAATAGCCAGAATTTTTTGTTCTATGTATTTTCGCACAGCCTCACAACACATGCCTTTCCTTAAAGAAAGCCAGCAAATATGCAGCAACCCCCCAAGCTTTAGTGGAATACACACAATACCATGCAGGACATGGTCTCATTTGCCAAACACTGCCATCACACTGTTAGATTTGTTTGGTTTATATTGTCAGGATTCTTAAAACTTTTAAAGATTAGTTATAAATCAAAGCAACATGACTCTTTTTCAACAGAACAGAGAGTCCTACCCAGCTTTTGTGGATGCATCTCATGCAGCTCTATAGACAGACACTAATTCTCCTGGCAACTGCACAAGTTAACAAAACCACATTTACATAATAGGATTGTGTAATAAACTCTTGGAAACCAAAAATCTCAAAGTTAACAGTCAGCTCTTTGTCAATGTTAATGATATGCATACTTGTGTGCATGTGAGTGGGCAACAATCATCTGCAAAATGTGCATTAGCATTAAATTTTGAATTTTCTGTGTCTTGCTTGGGTTGCAGATTTAATTACTTTTTAATACAGGCTTCTTGTCCATTTTCTGAAAAGGGAAATAGAGGGTTGTGAAAAATGAAATGCATCCACAGAATGTTATTGCTTTAGCCAAGTGATTATTTTAAACTGTTTTAATGTTTTGAAAGCTTTGTCTCAAGTAATCAAACACCACTTTAAGGAGGCTGTTCATGATATTTATGAATGCAATTTCTACAGCAATTTATTCTCAAGCTATTAGCTCATTGGGTCTCATGAGTCAAACACAGGATTAGAGTAAATGACTTTCCTGAGATGCTCGTGACAGTGCAAGACAGGAAAAAAGGGAATCAAAAAGCTACTGCCAACAGTAGAAATAGGAATTCACTTTCATCAGGAATATTGCCACACCACCATGCCAAAAGAGTCACAATACTCAAGGTTTTGTCTCAGATGAAAGCACAAGATCCTCATTGAAATACAGTCCTGTATTTAAGTGTCAATACCCGATTTGCAGTTTATTGGCACTTTTCACAGGACTCAGATTACAACTTCCCTTAGACTGTGCCCCATCACCTGTCCGGTTAATCTCGGCTGTTTGAGGGGCCTGGAAAGGCCCGGGGCGACCTTGGGGCAGCCCGTGTATCGAAGGACGAGAAGAGGCTTCAGTTCTTCTTTCGGTTTTTATGTTTATTAATTGTTTATCTAAAAGATGTTCTTTCAGCCACCAGAGATCTGCTCAGCAGTCAGCCATGGGCACACTGTCTGCCCTCCCGGGCAGCCACGTATCTTTATACCCATTGTTACGTATACAATATTTATCATTTTTCCCCAATACCATCTATTCTTATAACTCGGTGTACTCTCAGTAATAACCAATCCAAAGGTGCCACCGTGGCCAAAGAAGATGGAGGAGAGGAGGAAGAAGAAGGAGGGCAGGACACACCCCAATTCCTCCATCTTACTCCTCTAAACCCCCCTGTACATAAATCCTAAACCCTGTTTCTCACCCTCTAATTAACTAATCCCTTCGCCATTCACCCTGTGAAGCCCTCATCCTTGTCGTCTCCTGTGTAGGACCAAAGTCCAGCCACCAGACACTTCTGGCAACATTCCAGGACTCCCGAGCCCCCCAAGGTGGTCTCGGAGGCTCAGCATCTCAGGACTGAGATCTTGAGATCCGACAATCACCCTCACTGCAATTTCTCTGGAAAGCAAAACAAACCCCAGAGCTGGCACTACCACAGCACCGAGTGTTCACAGAGAGCAAAGAAGTTCTTCTGTGTGAGCTCTCAGGACTCCCACTTTGCCTTCTGGACTTCTATGAACATGTCTCCTCTGAGCAAGCTCATGTAATGAATTTAGCTACTGATAGTTTGCAAGGAAAAACTGATATTAGGATGTACCTAACAGAAGACAGACTGAAAAACTTGAGCTTTGGAAGCCCATTTGGAAGCATTTTAAAGATGTAGTAGTAAGTTGCAAGAAATGATGGTGAATCTGTAGAGTGGGAAATTCTCTCTCCTGTAGGAATGAGAACTACACCAACACTAAGGACTCCTGCTACAGTGACAGCTGTACTTCGATGAACCAAACCTGTGCTTCATTTAAAGCCCACTTGGGCAGAACATAGGGGGCATCATAACTCATAATAGTAAATGATTTTAAATGACAACAGACAGGAGTTTTGTCCTTGCAAGGAATAAACTTTCACAACCTTAGGTAAGCAAGTGAAACTAGAGAAAGCAGCAGCTTTCTCCAGGGCTGACAGAACAGATGGCTAAGGTGCAGCATGAAATCAGGAGGGAAAAGACAGATTGATAATCTCTTCTGAAAATGCTCCCACTCACTCACACATTACTGCCAGAGAACAGACCTCTCCCTCTCCTTTCTTACACTGCATAGCGGTAAAGGACCTTGTCTCCCACTTACATCTACTTTTGCACCTTTCCCACTACTTCTCCACCAACAGAACAAAAACCACATCAGCCAAACTGCAGCCATACCACACACCATTTATCACCAGAGGGGCAAAACTGCCCAGGGGAAGGTGACACCAAACTGCCAAGCCCACAAGGCCCAGCAGAAAAACCTAGAGCTTCTCAGGTCACTAAGAGACACTGTGCAACAGTCAGCATCCCTTTCAGATTCATCAGAAAATTACAAATAAGCTGGTGTAGAGGACACCAGAGAATTTTTCCCAGTTAGAGAGAGAAGAGAGTCAAGCCCTCAGAATAACCATCACAAGCAATAACCACTCCTTTTTGTGTTCTGCTCTGGGTGACATACTCCCTCATTTCAGCAGAGCATCCCGGTGTCTCAGCAAATGAAGAGCACTGAACATCCACCTGCACTTTCAGACTCTCTGCCCAAAGGGCAAAGGAAAGGATTTTCACCAGCATGGGTGAGACAGAGGCTGGTACAGCATTGCCAGTAAATCAATGTGAGATGAAGCAAAGAATGACAGAAGGGAAACACCTTTTAACAAGCAGCAGCAACAATTAGAAGTTTTAAGAGATACTGGTGGGGCAGAAGAAAGGAAAAGTAGGACTCAAACTTCACTATTACGGCCAAAGAGATCTTCCTTTCTACCTCACTGAATTCCCTCTGAAAGTTTCTCTTATTTTCTTCTTCTTCTCTTTCTACCCTCCCATGGAAGGTCTCCTAACCAGATCTGTTTTCTGGATCTTTCATGCAATACTTGGCTAGTACAGATGCTCTTCTGCTGCTTGAAATAATTTTCATGCAGCCTGAGAGTGCCTAAGAAAACAGATGCTATTGAGCACTTTGTGAGGCTGCAGCAGAGCTACCTCTACCCACAGCAGCTGGACACCAGGCAGAGCTCCCTCCCTGCAACAAACCCTGGCCATTCCCTGGACCAGGCAGGGGACAAGGGCCTGGAACTGGATCTTGCCCAAGGAAGCAGCTAAATAGGGAGGAGGAAACACCAAGCATTTACTCCCAGGATCACAAGATACATTTAGTGTTCCAGACTGGAAGTGTAAACAATGTAGGGCAAAAGCAAAGTTTAGAAATTGAGATCCAGCAAAAAACACAAATAGGCAATAAATTCATCTGGATTGAGGATGGATTCATGTGATTTACCAGTCACTGACTCTGAAAACTGACCTCAGTTACTTACACTCATGGAGAGAGAAACTAGTGCCAAGAAAAATGAAAGAGAATCTTTGTTTGATCATTGTTGTGAGTTCCAGAGATCAAAAAAGCCCAAACAGCATAATAAATAATAAAAATGAAGTCATAACATCTGTATCCCTTCTGTACTCCTCTGAAATGAAGCACCTATGCAAACACATGAGACTTGCAGGTCAGATAGAATGCAGAGGACAGAATGAGATCAGGCCAGGTTGAACCATGCACAAAATGTCAACAGAAAGGTTGATGCTTGAAGACGAAGCCGCAGAGCAGCAATTTAATAACTTCCTAATGACAAAATGGGCCTAAATGCAGCTGATCTAACCACTGGAAAAGTAACAAGCTAAAGGACAAGCTCAGCGGTACATGATCCTACCTCTACCAATGAGAATCTTCTTGCAAGAGTAATTTAGCAAGACTCAGCAAGAACTGGTCCACAAGACCTTAATTTAAAAAATGCAGCTGGGATTGAGTGTTCATTAAAAACAGGAAGCACATTTAATGTATAGTTCACAGAAAGACTGGAAGCAGCCCAGTGAAGGGGAAACCTCACTTATCTCAGCATCAGTTTTCATCCAAAACAACTGAGATAAATTCAATATCCCATTCAGGATAAATCAATGATCTAGAAAGTTTATTCTGGATGCAAAAGACAAAGGAAAGGTAAAAGTTAAGAGTCATTCTACACTACAGGCTTGCAGAGGCCTTGAAACTACATAGGCTATGTAACACTTGAGTTTTCCTTGGCTTTAGAGCAGAGGTGAGGTTAAAACAGAAAAACATATGAGAGTTGCAGTTAAAATAATCCCCCAGAAACAGTAATTAAATCCTCACAGCCTGAGGCCTTGAAATTTAGACTGAACAAAGCATAGCACAGTGTACAGGACAGGGCAAACTGAATTGTCAAGGTATGGCGATCCTTCTTGAAGCCTCTAACAAGGAAATAAGTGGAAAGAAGGACTCTGATATCTGCTCCAGTCAGCATTCTTTCAAGCAGCAAGAAGCCTTGCTTGTATTAAGTTATCTTTGGTGCTTCATTATTTACCTCCTTTAAAGAAAACCCACATTGACATTATATAAAGGGTGATCTTTTCAAATTTCCCTAGGAGTACAGAACCTACTAGAAGTTGACCTTACTTGTGCAGCTAAACATATGTTTTGGAAAAAAAAAAAAAACACTTCATAAGTTTTGGCTTTCTTGTTGGGACAGAGCCATAGCACACATAAAAGACACACATTCCTTTCTCAATGTGAAAAAGGCAGAGGTGTGCAGAACCCTTTTAATTTCCTTGGCTTTCTCACTGCATAGTAAAAGTAGAAGGGAAAAGGCTATGGAAAAGATAAGAAAGAAAAAGCAAAAAGCTAAAGAAGTCTGTTGAAATTATCCAGAGAAGAGACAGAATATGATGCGATTGCAATTCCAGAGACAACTGCCATAATGTAAAATAATGGTTTTGGAGAGGCGGTCCTGCAGCCCCTGGAAAAGAACAAATTTAAGAAGTCTGAATAATTTTTTCCCCCTCCCATATCTCCCACAACTGAAAAACTCGGGGAAGAGCACAGCAGAGAACTCCACCCTGTTATGCATGACGAAGACTTGTGGTTGAAAAAAGCCCAGGGAGATTTTTCTCTGAAGCACCACTCTCAGAACTCAGGGCAGTGAGGGATGCTTCTGGACAACTGCTGGCAGCAGCCTGCACTCAGGCCAGCTGCAAAGGCTTCTTCCCCCTCCTCCCTTTTAATGTATGAGTTCCTGCTCTGCACCCCAACTCTGCACAGCCACGTTTGCTGCTGTGTGCTGCATGTGGCTGGGGTTGGCCAAAGGCCTGCCCCCAGCTTACACTCTAGAAGCAGACTATTAACCCACTTCTTGTGGAAACTTCCTCCTCCAGCAGATGTTTAACGCAGTAACTTCTTTCAAGACATTCCCCCCATCACCTCCTTCCAGTGCAAGGGCTTGGTTCTGGTGTCCAAAGGGAAGGTACTGCAGCCAACAAACACACCTCATGTCAAAAGCATCAGGACACTGCCCCCACCTAGCAAACCACAGGCAGGGAACTGCTAGCAGCATCAGAGAAACTCATGACATATGCTATAAATCATGGTCATAAAATACAAGCAGTACAAATAATATGGTTAAAAAGGCAGAAAGGAAATTCCAGCACTAACAGCTATAGCACAACCAGAGCAGAAATTGACTCCTTTTCTCACCTGATTGTGAACTGCAGACACCACTAAACTTACACTAAATCTCTGCTGAAAGAAACACACAACTGCTATGAATACTGCCAGGGGGCAATGTTCTTGTAGAGGGCCACTGTCTGGCAATCTCATTGGACAGAAGAGATGTGGTCCAGAGATGGAAAAGAAAAGAACTTATACCCAGTCTTCTCAGGTAGATGTGTGATTGCTCCTGCCTTTGGGTTTTGAGGGTTTTCTTATATTTTTTTATGTTTTAAGCCTAGATGATCTCCTGCTCCTCCAAAGCGACACTAAAATAGGAGGACAATTATTGCATAGGAAAGATTTACCTGTATAAGGCAACAAAACTTTGTGATGTTTTAACTAGAGATAGTAGAGTGAAGTCTGGATATGGCTTAGTGCAGAGTTCCCCTTGTCTAACACATTCAGAAAATGCAAAAACAAATGTGCAACAAAAAAGCAAGATGCAAAATTTGAAGACAGAAAGAAACCAAAGCAAACAAACAGAAACAAATAGGGAAAAGCCCCTGATGTCTTACAGGAAAGAAGGCAATTAAAAAAAAAGCTTGGGGTGGGGGGGCAGCAGCACAAGTTTGACTTAATTTCTTTACTTGAAGAGTTTTTCCAACAAAACAACGTAGAGAGTATGGTGAAGGTGAAATGATGAATGAAAGAGCACAGAAACAGGTTCAGTATGTTTCCTCTACTCTGTATTTACACCAGGCTTTCTGGAAAGATTGACCATATTGCTGATGTACAGATAAGAGGGACACAAACCAAAAGCATTTGGGAAATGCATTATTCAAAGGTTAACTCATTGCACAGTGGTTTTCCAGGTGCTTCGTTTCCACCTCAGACAGGTCATACAACTTGCAGAGGCATCTGCTGGGATCTGTCTCCAAAATGTGGGCTCACAAGACCACATCTGCACATTTCCTCAGGCACTTGCAGCCAGCACTCCTTCACATACAGAGTCTTGAATTACATCCACCTTGGCCAGGAAGGCACTCCCTGAATATTTTCTTGCAATTATCAGTCATGGCTAGAACCTGATCTCATATGGCTGCCAACTAACCATCAACTGAGATTTACATATCAGGAGGTGCAAAAGGTAAAACAAGGGAGAGGCCAGCAGTGGCTTCCACAAACACTGAGTGATTCAATCACACTGCTGTGACTTCAATGAAAAAAGCAAGAATTTGGGCTCAGGATTGTAAACCTTGGCAGCTAATTCATCACAAAACTGATCAACCATTGTGTGTGCAGATGAACAGCATGTTACTACCACCTCAGCCTTAATTATAAGAGCTGCCTCCCACGCAACAGCAATTGACAGGATTGTTGCCAACTGACCCTTTCATAAAATTTAAAATTTTATGCAATTTAAAAAAGAAAAAAAAAAAAAGGAGGAGCATGGCTTAAGTCTCTACCTGTGATGTGCAGCTGTGCAGTACTATTTGCACAGCACGCTCTGCTCTCTGCCACCAGGCCTCATCCTTTATCACAACAGCTGCTTCCATCCCCTCATTCCTGCTGCAGCCTCCCTGTCTGAGCCCATCTCTGAAGAACCTCGCTATTGAACCTATCCCAAACACACCTGTTCCAATCTGGTCAGAAAAATTCTGCTTTAATAGCAAGTAAAAACAACAAATAAAATCAACCTCGAATTTGTTCAGTTTTGAATGGAACATATGGTCTTCTCATTCCCCTTTTTGTGGTTGATCACAGTTGACCAGTTTCTAAGCAAGGACACAACTTCCCTCACAGCACTGCATTCCTGAAGACACATACTTATTGTTTTCTAATTCTACAGTATGAAATAAAAATTTCAATTTGATGGTGACTTACTGTAAGGACCCATACAATATTCCCTTGCAGTATTCCCACAACTATTGATTTTTACAAGTGTCAGCACAAGATACCTGTAGAGCTTCTATTTTAATCGCACATAACGCTCCCTTTGCCTCAAACTAACTCCAAACCACATCCTCACAAACCAGTCAGCCGGGCTCCAGCCAGCATGGACTTTGGAGGTGACTGACAAAACAGTTCAAGTTTTAGTTCAGAAAACCTCTGAGGTCTAGAACTTGTGCTGCAGCACAGTTCTTAGTCTTCTGTAGAGAACCATAAACACTATTTGCAGTGAAAAAACCACCTCAAAAAGTTTTGAAGTGTTTTCCTAACAGCCATCACTAAATCAAGGCTGGTGCTTGTTTGCTATTCAGCATGAAGGAGGCAGAGGGAAATTACAATCTGGAAAAAAACACTTGAACAAATGGAATGAGTTAGTTTTTAACTCTCACAGGGAACACGTTTCCTACTCCTTAGCAAAAACACTAGATCCTCAAAATTATGTCCACTTAAGAGCTCGATAATAATTGCATTTACTGTAGTGCATTAATGCTGTCAGAAGCTTTGAAAGCCTCTGCTTTGAAGCCCCAGAGGATGTACTTTAGCACCAATGACCAGACTGAACAGTGACTGGCTGGTGTACTGCAGCTGAACGACAATATTCAGAAATTATGAATCATTTATTTTCTTCAAATGGCTTAATATTTTACACACCTTTTAAAAGTTGAAAGTTTGTTATTTCTCCCATGCAAAATAGAGATGAGGCATACAACCCAAACTACCCAAGGTTATTTACCACACCAGTAGCTGTGAGCATCAGACAGCTCCAGCTGCTGCCACCCTTGTGCTCAAGACATGAGAACAGGCACTCCCAAGTGTCCCTGCCTTCAGCCACATTAATGGAAGCACTATTTAATCATAAGATGCCACAGCATATGTCACAGTTGAGACAGCCACAGTACACAGAGTTATCACTATACAATTTCAGAAAGCTTCAACTCATACAGAATAACACTTTACCACATCAGAAGGCTTCAGGCATCTATCCATACAGAGCAACCTTACTTCATAAGGCTGCAAGCATCTGCTTCTCTTGTTCTTTAGCCCAACCTTTTATACCCCTGATGTTGATGCACTGCACCTGTGTGCCCTCTGTTACCCTTGGTGGTTGGTCAGTGTCCCTGGGCACTCCAGGTCAATTGCTGTCAGTGCTGCTCACCTGCTGCTCACAGCTGTGCCCACTGGGGATGAGGCTGGGCTGCAGCCCCACCCCAATTACCACAAACTGTGTCCCTACAATGGGGCATATGTATCAACAGGAGTTCTGAACCCAATGCTGCACTCACCAGGTTGTGACCTCCCTCAATAGCCCATACCTGTTTTGACATCTGAACAGAGATGCTAAAAGCACTTTATGGCACCACACCCTTCATACTTGTCCCCCTGCTCATTCTCCAGGTTTTACTGTTTGCATAGACTCTATATTACAGATAAACAGAAAATTAATTATTCAGCTTCTAATCTGCATTGCATGTTGATGTTTATGTAATTGAAAACCATATAATTACTTTATGTTTTAACATCCCTCATAAATATGGATTTTTAAACACAATGCTTTACAGCAAATTAGCACCAAAAATCTGGTAACGTGAGATGGCAGCATGAGTTACTTTGCCAAGCTCAGGGAGCAGCATGAACACTAAATACTGGTGTGATGTCTCTCATCACTTCACAATTTTCAGCAGGCTGAAGAAAATCCACTACAGTTCCCAGCTTTGCTAGGAAGCTTGATCAGAGTCTGGGACACAAGTCTGAATGCAAGAGCAACAGAGAAGGAAAATCTAGAATTCAACAGCCTCATCCTTCACACATTTACAGGTACTGAAATGCTTGGCTGAGGATGAATCTCAGCTTAATCTAAAGCCTGGCAAGAAACTTCCTTTTTAATCATAATCCACTTACTCCTCAAGTTTCATTTGGTAGTTTTAGACCAGCCAGTAGGAAATACCTTTCTCTGCAATGCCAGCTGGCAACTGGCTTGGGCTTTAAAGCCATCCTCAAGCAATGTGTGCTCCAGTGAATACAACACACTGGCATGGCAACTTAAGTGTGATCTACAATAAAACAAATGCCTTCAGCTGCAGAAAGTTAATGCTTCCATTGACCTGGCTGGGACCAGCATGTGGAAGGAGTGGGCATGAAGATCAGTAAGACCTGGTAGATACACTTTGACATTAATATCACCTCAGTGATTTGGTATCCCCCACAATTCAGTTTTCCATACCGTTATTTCTCCTATAGTGACCGCTCTGGTGTTCATCTCTGCACGGTCACGCGTAGGATGGCCTTGGGACAGCCCGCGCTTCAAAGGATGAGTCTGGACTCTTCAGATTTTGAGCCTTTGAGCTGTTTATTATTTCTTATCTACAAAATTTTCTTTCAGCCCAGAGGTCTGACCAGCAAGGCAGCCAAGGGCACTCTCACCTCCTACTGGGCGGTCGTCTATTTTTATACTAAAAACTACGTACATCATATTTACCTTTATTTCCCAATACCTTTCACCCATATTAGCAAGTGCACCTTCACCAAGGACCAATCCCAAAGTGCCAACATCACTACAGAAAATGGATGACAAGAAGAAGAAAGGAGGACAAGACGCCCTGATCCCCTTCATCTTGTCTCCATAACCCCCCTCTACCAAAATCCCAAAATCTATATTTCACCCTGTAAATACTTCATTCTTATACCATTCATTCCCAAGTGACTCTCTCGTCCTCAAACAGGTGGCACATCCCTTGAAGGGTCAAAATCCAACCACCAGGCACTTCTGGCAACATTCCAGGATTTCCAAGCCCCCCAAGGGTTGTCTCGGTAACTCTGGACATCCGGAGCGATGTGCTGAGTTCCCAAACTATAGGATCATATAAAATCATGTTTTCTGTAAGGCAGAATAAAGCTGCAGCTATGCTAGCACAGTGAAGTGAAGCCATTTAGAGAAAAACAGGAATTACCCTAACCAAGGATTTCTCAAAGTAATAGACACAAACTGCCAAGGTCTGTTGAGGTCCTGCACTCATAGGATCACTTGCACTTCTAGGGACAATTCTGCATTTCTACCTCCTCTCCTCCCTACAAACCAAATGCATTGCAGCAGCACAGATTCCAGCTAAAGGAATCTGGCTAACCAGGAGCCACTGACCTTGTTGTTGAGTAAATGTCAGTAAAACTTCTCAGCAGAGCTCGGTAACCCTGCTCTAGGGGATTGTCTACACTGAAAACATATCGCTTTAGGTCAATCACACAATTGGCTATGTACTAAACTGCTACGCAGTCTGAATGGAGATCCTTTTACTCTGGCCATGTTGGCTCTGCTTGTGGCTTTAGCTTTGTGTAAGAACAAAAACACAAGCTCTGCCAGAGCTCATATGCCACAAATTATTCCTAGATATAAATGAAGTAGTGAAAATATACAGATTTTAACCACATGCAAAACTAGTTACTGCTGGGGATAGAGTTGTAGCCTGACATTTTAGGAGCCACACCTTCCAACTTTACTGTTGGCAGCTGCAAGTGGAAAAAACCAACCAAAAACTAAAAAACTACCCCAAAATTGGACACACTCAAGTAGCTGAGATCTGTTCCCCCACCCTCCCTCCCAGGTATATGCAACAAAACTGGTCTTCTTGCCAATTCCAGAAAAAAATTGCTGCAGAAAGAACACAGTCCAACTTCTAAAAAGAAAGAAAGGGACAGTGGTACTCTCTGCCTAAGTCCCAGTGCAAACTGCTGAATGCAGCCACCTTCCTCAGTAGTTCATCTTGAGAAATCATTTCTAACCAGTGGTTACACACATGACAATGCCAGACCAAGATTAACAAGCACTTAAGCATAAATTAACCTCACACTTTTTGCTGACCTGCTTAATGCACACAGGTCTCAAAGCTAGATTTAGGCTAAAGCATTATTACTACCAGAGATTAATGCCACTAATCAGGCTAAACAGCAAGGTTTAACTAAAAGTGCAGGGTTGATGGGGCCAGACGTGGTGGGAGAGCCATGCAGACCAGCTCCCAGCTGGGCTTGAAAGTAGAATTACAGGCTGGGGCAGGCCAGTGATGAATGAGGGTTAGAACATGAGACAGAAGACACAGCCAAGCCAACTCCCACTCTGCTACTGAGAGTGTCTCTCCAGTACTTAACCCAGGAAACCTTTGTGGAGGCTCTTCCATGACAAATGTTTGCTATGACAACTCCCATTTTCCAACAAAAAGCAGGTTGCTCCTGTACTGAAACTGCAACAACAGAAGGTTTCATTTTAAATACAAATGCTATAATCATTTTCTACAGCAACTATAGAAAACACATTTGGTCACCTTACCTGGTGATTTTGGAACTGATTTTGTTTCACAGCAAGTCAAAGATTAACATCTGTGCCTTTTATTTGGATTTCCCCCAGTGGCAGCAAAAAGACTTGGGTCTGGCACCGAGAGTCCAGCAACAGGAGCCTTTTGCACCATTAGATCACATTGACATAATGAAAAGTTAATGCAATTCAGCAGCCAGGGCATGGCATGACATGCCAATACATACAGTGTATTTCAAACACCAACATAACGTTATAAACTTGTGGAAAACGTATTTCACAGGAATTTACTTTTACTAACGAGATCTCAAGAGAATTTAATGAGCCTCAAGATCAATGGGGAAAAAGAATGTCCTTTATTTCACACTTGTCTTCCTCAACATTTTATAGCCTGTTTTTGAAGTTCTGAAGCACAGGCAATGAAACCGGATATCCATGTCATCACCTCTTTTGGGAACTTTTAATTAGACATAAATGCCACAAAGTGAAGGTAAGAATATCTGGACACAAGCATTCAGAGCTCACATTTCATCTCTGCACAGGTGAGAAGACCCCATGCCTTCTCAGACTCAGTTCCTATGTCTTCTCATCAGCCACTTGATGAAAGACAAGTATCCCTGCACCTCCTGTTTTTTCAGGTAGCCTGAGAACTGCAATTTCAATTTCAGCAACAAAAAACCCAACCAACCAAAATTAAAAATCATGGTATTACAATAGAAGTCCAGTGAGGCATTCCAGTGAGACCAGCACTCCCATGATGGGAGTAAGGTGTGCCTTGAGGGAAGGCATTTTGAAGTATACCTGTCTAAAAAACATACTTAACACAAGCTGGAAGCACCATGGTACTTCTCCATTGTTACTATCTTCAGAGAATTGCTTTCAGGTCAAGGTGATTGTTGCCAGATCCTATTCTTCTTCCCCATTATGGTGACTCCCAGTGACACAACAACCCATCCAAGATTTGATCTAGATCATAAAACTGATTTTTACAGTAGCCAAGTCATCATCTGCTGGTAAATCTGACTTGAAGTCATCAAAGGTGAGCTGAGCAGGAGATTAAGTAGAGAGTCTGGACACCTCCCAGATCTAGAAACACCTTTTAAAGTACGTTTGTTGCCCATTTGAAGACTTGAAGTCATTGCTTGTCTATTGTCACATCACAGATGCTCTTAATAGAGCATCTGTGCTCCAAGCAGGGGCAGCTTAACATTTTGGCAGCATGTCTTTTATTACTCTGCCAAAATGACAGGCCTGTAGAAGCAACATGCTAGTCTACAAGGAGACTATTCCTCATCTACATTTACCTGTTCTGCAACAAAACCTTGTCATACTCACAAGCTCAGGGAGCTGAGAGGCATAGAAGCTCAAATCCACTTGTACCAGTTGTCTGGACCTCTCCCTGAGGTCCCCACATCTATTTTAAACTGCTTTAATTCCAAAGCCTCCATGCACAGAGAAGTAAGAGTTCCTCTCTCAATCCAACTCAGAAGACAGCATGTTTCTGAATGAGTCTGGGCCCATCTACAGTTGGTTATTATCAGCTGTTCTTATCAAGTGATCAACAATCCATTTTACAAATGACAGCCGGCCCTGGGAGGCAGCACAGACCACAGAGTCCACATGCAGTCAAAATTAACAGAGATGAACTCGCCCATCACCTGAAAGGTCAGTACCAGCCACATGAACACCTGCCTCCATTAGCTCACCCTACCTGTTAGACCCCATGTTAGTCCCAAATAGATGGATACATTTTTTCCATGACAAGAACCCTCTCAAATAAATAATCTTTTGAGGAGAAAAAAAGGGAAAGAAGAGGAAGCATGGAGTCAGAGAATGGAGAAACATACGAAAGAAAAAATTCACAGCTAACAAAATAATTTCTATTAGTAAGTATTACAAAAGAAGGATATTAGAGAGCTAAATATGGTCAGGCAAAGCCTTCATTTAGTAAAACATTTGGTGACATTTTATTTGTGTCCTTCTTTATGCTTCTGCTTCTATTCAGTCTGCCTCTGCGTATTAAATTCCTGCTGCAGGCTGAATCTGGGCTAAGATTATGCACAATAATTGCAACTTGAGCTTCAGTTTACAGACTGAGACAATAATGAGTCAGAGACTCAATAAAACTCTGAATACAGACAGGATCAGACTACAAAGCCTTGGGATGTCTAAGTGATACCATAGCATTTGGGAATTTCAGAATTTCAATTTATCAAGTGCAAAAGCCTGTTTACAAGCTCCATACAGAGCAGGATGTTCTGGGAGCTATCTGTGCTTCATAAACTAGGTTTTGGGGTATTTCATTGAAATTTAGAGTACATGTGTTCCACTCAGCTGTCAGTTCTAAAACCCACTTTGCATTGTGACTCAATCATGCAAACAGTAGTAATGGCCTTGGTGTTTACTTCTACAGCCAGTCCACTTCCAGCTTTGCCTATAACTTAATCCACAGAAATTATCATCACAAGATTCATATAATCACTTAAAGATTCATTTTAGGAAGTCATAATTTTGAATGATTTTCCTCTTATTCAGGTCAGATTTTTTACTTTTTACTACAAATTTTATATAAGCAGTTTATTTATAAATGCCCCAGAGAAAAGAACAGAGACTTCTAAAACTATGTATGCTTCTAAATCTGTTTTAGAATACTGGAGTATATAAAAATCATAATGCAAATTCAATGAAAAGATACACAAAAAATAGAAGTAGGAAGTATCCACATGGGACAGCAGTGGACGTTACTAAATAGAACAAGAATTAACTTCTGAACACTTGCAAAACATTTGGTTTATAAGTTGACCACAATAGTACTGTTTACAAACAACTGGAGAGCTAGAATTTCAGGAATATAACTTAAGTCAAGAGGCTTTCTTTACAGCAGCAGACAGAGTGAATACAGACTAGCAGCAATAAAACTCCCTTTCCTAGGCAACGGGGTTAAAGCTAGTAAAGGTATTTAGCAACTTAGATGGAGAAAAAAGAAGGGCTGTGAAAGAAAAAGAGGTTTGAATTAAACTACCCAGTATGCTTTTGTCAGCATTGAAGTCTTCTAAACTAAAAGTACAAAATGAAGGAAAAAAACCACAGTGAGGACACATTTAGATTAAAAAAAAACCCAAACTAATTAAGAGAATAAATTAAACACAGTCCTAGAGCTGAACAAATTTATATGGTTGTTGGAAGATACTGAAAAGGAGTAATTCCTTCCAGATTGAGTGGATGCCTGTCACAGAACAGGAAATCCCCCCAGCAACAGACAGGCCTGAGGAGTACACCCAGAGTAGATGCTAGGAATGATTAAGATTAACACTGTCAGCTAAATAGAGGCATAGGAGAAAAGTGTGTCAGGGAGAGAAACTTTCCTCTGAATTGAGATAAAAAAAAACACAGAACAGGAGCAGAAATTTCTAATCACTGCTGGTTTTGTTAAACCTGGAGTAAAGCCCTACAAAGAACAGTTCTAAAGTAATTCATGTATTTGATTGGTGTGAATAATCCAAGCAATTATAACTTCCATCCAATCCCAAAACTCAAGCACATACTTTGATGAATATATCACATTCCAGATTAAGGGAAATATTGTGCCATGCTACTTCACTGCAGGAAAACTGAGATGACCAAAGTATAGCTGGAGTGGGATTAAAAGAATTTCTCTGAAGTTCATCATGACAGTGACAAGAGCTACAGATAACTTCTGTGAGGAATTAGAGAAGAATTCTTTGACTTGCTGCTAAATTGGCACTTTTTAATCTGACACATTCCTCATGACACACAGACCTTTGTAAAACACACAACACTCAGTTACAAGTGTTAAGGAGAAAGGAGGACAGGAACATCCTCCAAAATTTGATCTTCTTCTCATTTTCACAACTAAATCATGGGGCCCTCCTTCCTGTCAAATGAATCTGCTCTTATTTGTGACTAAAATTAATCTTTAAATGCACGTCTTCAGGTTCATCTCAAATTGCAGCATGCTAGCAAAGCTGTTATTCATCGAGGATGGCACATTTTGAAGTGTTCCATGTCAAAGCTGGGTCAGTACTTTTTCAGTAGGAGGCCACATTCCCATTTTCCCTGTCTGCAGAGTGACTCTTCTTGACTGAAAGGATCCTTACGCACGGAGGAGTATCTGACACAAACCAAACTGATACACTACTGGAGCTCTGCTAATGACAGCAGGATAAAGGAGCCTTTGAAGTTCATGGAAGAGCAGGAAGAGGTGATAATTTAAAAAGCTTGTCAGTATACCCAAGAGCAGAAGGAGAGCAAAGTAGCAATTAATAATTCACACTTCTATTTCCCATGTTGTCATAGTATCTCAAAACAGTTTGCAAACATTGATTAAGTCTAATGGCATGCCCCTGAAGCAGACAAGCACGGCTGAAGCTCTATTCCTACCAGCCAGGATGGCACTCCGTGAGCATTTCCTTTAGCTGATCTATGCCCTCTCTTCCCCATCTGTTAAACGGTGATAACGACACTATCATGCAGTGGTTCAGAAGCTTAGTGACTTCTAAATCAACACATTTACAGACAGAAAAACAGCACACAAGGACAATCTCATATGTCAGATTACACTCAATTACACTGAACTAAAGCTACCACATTTGACATAACACAGCCAGTGGGAAGAAACCCCTCTATCTTCATTTTATAACACCCTACAGATATGCCTTGCTCTGTCCCTAAGTACCCACGGCACTTGAGTTGTAGTTAATGACCAGGATACTTCAGTACTGTGTGAACACAAACACATTGTAATTACAGTAATTAAATCTGCTGTAGAAAGAATTGTGAGAAATTGAGGACTGTCCACAGTAGCATCTAATTCCCAATTAACACAAAGTAGTTGCTGTGTTTGCAAGCCAGGACAGACATACCCATAGCCGCAAGCTCCAGAGGGAATCGTCATTTATATTCAGATGGAAAGTTGAACACATCACACTGTTTTAATACTAGCTTTGAAAGACAGGTAGCCACACATTGGCCACTTACAGATGGTGAAACAGCAATTCAGGGAGGCTGAGCTGCCAAAGGGAAAAGCCAATTACACAGGTTCCCCACAGCCAGCATTTCACTTTGGGAACGCCTCATTCCCAACCCCATACTTTGACCATTTGTTTTTTAAACTAGCCCACAACCATGGCTGTTCTTGTCCTAATGGAGAGAGTTTCTTCTTCCTTGTTTGGGTCTCTTTCACACATATAATCAGAAAGAATTACTTTGCTTACCCTCTTACTAGTCTAACATTTCCAGAAGGACCAAATATGAAGACAAAAGTAACAGCTTCATGAAATACAGCTCTTTTCTTCTCTTGAGCCTGACTGTCAGTTCCAAAAGCAGATTGTCATGACAACAAACAACCTGGAGGCAATCCAGCCAATTAATCTGCAGAGGAAGCAGTCATCCCAATCTAAGAGAATAGCACTGCTGTTTTAAGCTTCAGAAGCCAAAATAAAAAAAAAAAAAAAAAAAGAAAGAAAGCAAAAGAAACCTTACCACCCACATGAATGTGATTAGGCTGCCTTAGAGCTGTAGTGAAGAACAGCCCAGCCCTGGGCACGTGCTAGGCCCTTGGCAGCCCTTTCATTCTGCTCCCGACAGAGCAGGGGCAGGCCAGCCCCTCTCCAAGGCTCGGCTCCGAGCACAGCTACACTCCCAGGCTGTGATGTAGCTCAGCACCCAGAAGAGTTAGCAAGGTGACCCCTCCAACCTTTACATGTGGAGCCAAGAAAAGAGCTCATAGGTTAAGCAGAGGTGTGACACAGAAGAGTCTGTCACACACCACTGCTATAAGCCCCTGTTTTGTTACCATTGCTTTTGTATGTTTTTCCTCTTCCTCTGTGAGTTGTCAATAATATTTGTCAGCTCAGAATTATTTTTTATCAGCATCTTAAGCTCAGGATTATTTTATTTTCCACAAAGGACTAATACATCAGTGCAAGTAGATAGTAAAGTAATTGTCCTTCATTTTCACTAATTACAACGTCCTTCATATGCTGCTTTATCTCTCTTCATCTGTCCTGCTTTCTACAGGCTGAAGCACACCACATCTCCCCTGAAAATATTCACCATCTCCGACATTTTTTCTACTCCAGCTTCTTGGTAGTAACTCAGACATTAAAATGTTTAGCAACAGATGCCCAATATGCACTGTTTGTTAACCTCAAGTCATTCATACATACTTCTTGTTTTATAAAATACTGTGGGTATTAAGTTACAGAAAACAAAACTGAGAAACACTACCTGTAGACTTATATGATAGATTAAAAAGAATAAAAATGTCACTGTGTTTTAAGATTCTCCCAAGACTCAATAAACAAAAATTTTCAAATAAAAATTTGCTTCCCTGTCTTCAGGAGAAGGGTAAGAATAAATGTTTTCATTGTAGACATGTCCTGCAGTTAAACATCTTTCAGAAGGTAACTGAGCAACGAAGATCTAAAGCTTTAAGCATACACAAGATTTACTCATCCGGTAAACAGACAGATTCACTTCCAACTCAGGTTTTACTATCAACCTCCCCCCAGGTCCAATCCATCTCCCAGAAGGACTAAATGGATTCCCAGCAACTTCAGTGAGCACTGGATCACAGATTACAAGTGCTTCCTGCAAAAGTGTATTTTTACTAAACAGAAAAAGATACCACTCTTCTGAGCACTGAGAATGCAATGTATGCATGTGCACACTCTCTCCACATTTCTCTCTCACTATCTGCAGCGCTAGCCAACACAGAGTAAGGCAACAGAATCATCTTTGCTGCTGAGCCTGTTCTGTGTTGAGCTGGTATAATATTGCAGAGGAGAATAAAACCCCCGTGCCTACCTTGAGGGCTTTCACAGCTTTCTTCATCGCTGTTGTCTTGGCAGTTATTTTGACTGTCGCACACAAAACTTTTATCAATGCAAAGACCATTTTTACAGTGGAATCGGGCAGTAGAGCAAAGCAAGGGATTTGCTGCTGCAAAAAGAGAAAGTGAGACCTTTCATTAGGAATTCTCTTGCTCCGGCAGTTAAATAGCTGATAAGCATCAGCTAGAGGTCACAACTCAACAGCTGGTCAATTCCATGGGTATGTGGGAGTAACTTGGCAATCAAACCAGCCCTGGCTCTCTAACCAGGGAGAGCTGAAACTTCTAATTTATGCAAGATTCATCACAATTAGCAGAGATTTAGCCCACCCACAGTTGTGATAAGCCTTCTGTTCATTTTCATGAGAGCCCAATCATGATCACTGTTCCACATTTGCTCACACTGAAGACATATGGAGGGTAGAACTGCCTACCATAAACACTGCCTGTTGATTCCCATTACAGAAGGCTCAGTTTAGCTGAAGTTTCCTATTTTAAGACAATAATTTTGACTGAGAACTGCTAGGCAGTGGTTTATTTACCTCTGATTCTCTTCTCCATTCTCCTCACTATTTTGAATTGATATAACAGCGATATTGAAATCTCTCAGCCTCTCACTGCTTAAATTTCAACTCCTTTTTAAGGAACAATGTTTACACCCCTCATATATGTCATATACAACCATATTCTTCAACACAGTCATCACTTAGCTGAGATATGCATAATTTAGCTGGTTTTAATATCTACTCATAAATCAATCTCTGTCCTTTAATACTTTTTGGCACTCTTCTCTGAACTCCAAACATTTTTTGGTAATGGGGTGACTGAAATAGAATGTAACTTTTCAACTGAAAATTTTAAAAAGGCTGCTTAGATGTCCTGTCTATTTCAAGCGGCTTCTCTACCACAATGACAAAGGGGATTTGTTTCCAAATACTAACTGGCTTCCACTTTTTTGGCTTTAAAGTAAAAGCTAAATTTAAAGATTTTTTAAACAATAAATAAATAAATACAACTTTAAAATCTGACCTGCATATAACCTGCAGGAAAAATAACAAACACTTCCAATTTCTCCAGTTCCCCAAAAGCTTGTTTAGCACAAACATGCTAAAACTCCTTTGGTTTGAAACTCCTGCACGCTTGCATACCACATTGATTTTTGAAGTCACCTCAGAATCTAAATGGTTGATCCTCTTCATAAGCAGTAACTCGACATTTAGACATGCTAAAAAACACCAAGTGCCTCACTGGCTTAGAATAATGGAGAGATCAGTAGCATGTTATCATCAGCTTTAAGGTCCCATTAGAGCTACACATTACAAGCTCAAAGGAAATTGTGTCATTCCTAATGAACTCCATAAGCTGGTGCACTTTCAGTTGAGACTTGCCACTTGTCAGTCCACCACCTTAGGGATATTCAAAGCACTTTTGTCAAATTTTATTTTTAGTCCACGTGTTCAAACGTAACCGAGAGTAATTTCCCTAGCCTTCAATGCTTCTCTGGCTTCACTTTCCCCTCAGAAATACTGACTCTTTGCCACAGCCACACAGTCCTTGAAAGGCCCAAACCAGACTCTCCAGGACAACAACAGATGCCACCTTGAGAGGGTCAGGCTGTGGAAGCACACCAACCACCAACAAGAAAGGCAAGTCCTCCACAAGCAGACAGTGACAGATCATGCTAAAGATTGCCCCTTTTGTTATCTTTGAAAGCTGCTGTCTGTTGTCCTCCTCCTGACCTTTAAAAGTCATTGAAAACAAAACCTCAGCATGCCTCTGACAGGAGAATGAGCAAGTATTTTGCTGCAGGCTTTCACCTAGAGACCCATGCTTTTACCAGCTCTTGATAGTAACAGAAGAGCTGCTGGATTCAACATAACATCTCCCTACTGCTCTGCTATATCCCTGCTAGACTTACAGATACAAATGGATCTGTGTAGCCACATGCAGAGGGTTTAGCCCAAAACAAGCAGTACTTGAGATCATCTCTCTGCTACAACTTCCCTGCTGCTGCACATTGGCAGGCATGTCTGGCTTCAAGAATCTGCCTCTCCTTCCAAGAACCTGTTTCACTAAATATACCATTATATGCTTTTTTTGTTGCTTGAGAACACGTATAAACAGAGAAACCCAGATGCACTGATGACCAAATACATCATATTCTTCAGTGACATGAAACAAGCAAATAAAAATGGAACAACTCAAATTATATTTAATATTTGTCCAATCTGAGTTACATCTGAGTACAGAGAACATGTTCAAAGCAAACATGCAGCTTAAAACTAACTTCAGGGGCTTGGAGTAACACACAGGCATCATATACAAAGCAAGACTGAGATGGACCTACAAAAAAAAAAAGGCAGACTCATTTTCATGAAGTGAAAAACCAAGGATTGTCTGGGTTATAAATGACAGGGAGAATATTTGACTCAGAAACAGAAGGCTACTGAATGTTTCCTTTCTAAGTAGCATCAATTAGTTGAAATAAGCAGCGGTGCCTCACTTGCAAGCAGGCTCCCACTTACTGCAGTTCTCCTCATCGCTGCCGTCGGGACAGTCCTCGAAGCCGTTGCACCGGAAGCGGCCAATGATGCAGTGGATCCCGCTGGCGCAGGGGAAGAACGTAGCACCACATTTGGATTTGGCTTTTGCTGTGAGAAGAGACAGAAGTGGGCAGAGGTGAGGAAAACAATTCACAATGGCTAGAGATCCTATTGTAGCAGCACAGTTAAGGGTGCTCTATGTAGTGCTGTTGGCACAGATGTTAGGTGCCTTACAAGCAAATTAGTGTCTTTGTAAGACTAAGAAACACAAGAGACCCTCATAAAAATATTTTTCAGCCTGCAAACACGAATAACACTGCCTTTATTCAACATGATTGATATAAAACTGGGTGCAAAACAACCACTGTATCTCATGTTGCACAGCATGGTTATTTATAAAACATTAAATACTAACAACAGTATCAAACCGTGTTTAACACGTGATTACAGCATCTCACGATGATCTCAAGTGCTATGCATTTTTTACTTTACTGCACAGCCACTTTTCATAGCAAGAAACACTGCCCTCAGCCATAGTAATGCAGACAGGTTCCACCATGATGCTCAAGGCAAGCACCAGTTAAGTACTGTGGTATCACATCACCAGCTTAGAACAAAACAACTCCCAACAAAAAAAGCAATTTTACAAGACAAATGGTTACATTTTTTCTTTTTAAAATTATCTTTTTACTTGATAGACCACACCACAGGACACTGAAGACTTTGGACAGTCCACTCTAAAGCAAAGGCAGTCCCTGCAGGAAGGTGTGTATGCTGCAATGTGGTAACACCACTGATGGGAGAACATCAGGGAAGAAGCAAGATTCAGAGCTTGTTGGCCTTTTAAGCAAATGTTTCCTACTCCTACACCAAATCTAAGACATGCTTACAACTCACAGGTACCACAGCAAGGGGCAAGTCTTTTAATGTGGCCCTAAGGCACATCAATACACCAAGCTGCCCAGTTTTACAAAGCCAGGACAAAGTCAGGTACTATCAGTGTACAGACCAAAAAAAGCATATCTAACAGGAATAAACAGCATTAATTTGGAAGGAATCCTCTCTTCCAGGATTAGCTACTAAGTACAGCTGTAGCAAATCCATCACTCAACGGAGTGCATATAAATTGTTTTAAACCACAACTACAGTAATTATCACTTGCTTTAGTGTCCTCTGAAATCAAATTCTTGCAGTTCCTCTCCTAGGTGTTTTTCTTAATTTTATTAGTAGTTTTCAATTAGAATCATGAAGTAATTATGATGAAGTAAAATAAGATGTATCACTAAATTTCATATATTCAACTACCACTTTTTCTGAAGACTATCCAAGGTCCACTCGGGGAAAAGAAAGCGAGCCATTACTTTGCAGAAAAAGATGATAAATTACCCTGAAGTAGCCACTGTGCTTCACACCTCTGGCAATAGAAAACCATCAGCAGGGACATTTGAAACCCCTGCAATTCTTCACACAACTTCAAAGAGCAGCTTCTGTGTTAGAATTCTGAGACAGACAGATCTCAGCAAAAAAATTTAATAACCTCGAGGTGTGAGGCAACATCATACCCCCAAAAATCTTTAAACAAAGGCAGCAAAACAACCTCAGCAACAATTCAGTGTCATCAAAGCAAACAGTCCGTACTAATGCACTAAGAAGCCAATAAAGATGCTGCTGGAAGAGAGTGATAATAGCACACACACGTGAAGAGGTGCTCAGTGTTTCACATGTGTTCCTGTTTTCCTTTCTATAAGAGCTAACATCTTTCTGAAACCCTACAGTGAACACACTCCAAGTTCTTCTGGACAACTTACCTTAGAGACACATTTTGAGCTAGAACGGTTCCAGAGGGGACAAAAGGAAGAAGTTCCAAGAAGGAGAAGAAATAAGGAAAGAGGGAAGCAACTGTGCTTTTGCCTCTGTTAACATTTACTGTTACCCATTTCTCCAAGCAAGTTTACTTTTGTCACTTGGAGTCTGAATTCAGAGACTATCAACTTTCTGGCAAACCGTACTTAACGATGCTCTTTGTCCCCTCTGAAAATCTTGACAAATTAAGGCTTCAAAATTATTTACTTTTAACATTCCTAGCATGGACCATACTCTTACTCTTGTAGCCTATTCTTCCTGACAGATTTCAGACCGTCAAAACCAGAGCCTCTGGCCCTCTGAAGAGGTGATGTGGCTGCACATTCCTAAGCAGAGTGAACGTGCAGCCAGAAGCGGCAGTGAGCTGTGCACGAGCCCCGTTTCAGGCATGACAGGCACAGGTCACAATATCCTCGGCTGCTCTGGCCCCAAAGGGTGCAAAGCACATCTGGGACATTGCCTTGAGCTACCACAGTAAAGCCATAAGTAATATTTAATGTTTGGACAAACCTGGAAGAAAATCATGCTGGAATAACCAGAAACAAAGTTAAGAATTCTTTCTTCTCTACAAAGCATACAGATATAACACCAAAAAAGAGGGAGAAACCATTTAGGACAATTATCTAATGTAAGTATTACTTAGATAGTTATATAATGTTTAGTTAAACATTTTATCCCCAGACATCTTTCTATCTTCTCCTTCTCCTCCAGAGACAGCAGCCAGAGCACAAGAAAATTTTGTTTTACAATAAGTGTTCATAAAAAAAACCACATACTAGTAACCACAGACCAAAAACAAACAAGGAACTAAACACCTTCAAATTATCTCTAAGTTTCCCTTTTCTATAGTCCACTGATTTTATTTTTTTTTAACTGGCGAGAAGGAAAAAATAACAAACAAAACTCGAATTTAATTCACTATACTTGCAACAGACAAGATATATAAACCAATCCCAGTTCAAACCATACTAGAGAGCCTAGGAATATATAAGAGCATTTCAACCACCAAGGTGATTCACGAGTCAGTCAGTCACTTACTAGACACAAGTCTTGCTCCCAAAGAGAACTTAGTTTTCCAAGTTCCAATTCCAGACACAAAATGCATTTTTCATATGCTGTACACAAATGCAGAAAAAATTAGAAACCAGTAAAGGCTAAGTCCAAGTCACGTCCCCTGACTCTGGAGAACTCCACTGAAGAATTTCAGCTTTATTTTCAATTTGACATCCTTCTTGTCCCCTGGCATAGTTTTCCCAAGGTTTTCAAGTAAATGTTTTTTGGTCACTGCTCATAAAGTTCCTATGGAAAGGACAATAATTTCTTCCAGAGTAGAAACCTACCTTCCCATTCTGCAGGATCTCTGGAAATACTCTAAACATGAAGGGCTATAATTTTCTTCGGGTCTGGCACCCTAACAAGTAACAGATACATATACCAGGATCATGACAGCCTATAGCACATTCAAGTCATGTGCTGCACTATCCCAGCATTCCTGTGCAATTCCAGCTCCCATTATGTGACTGTTACAAAAAGAGTTTTCTCCTTTGCTCATCATTGTGCCGCCTACTGTACAGGTTAAGAGTTTTCAGGGAGATCTGTATGTGAGAAGCGCTACATCGATCTAACAGCAGCTATCTATTTGGCTATTTCAGTGATTTTAGCCTCAATAAGCTTTCAAGAACAGCATTGTCTTTGCAATCTATATTCTTCTCAGCTATGCTTGGTTGAAACAGGCTCAGGATAATCAAGAATTACAGGTAGATCTGGAAATGACAGAAGTAAAAAAATGAACAAGCACATGTGGATTGTTTGACCTTATTAATCCAAGGTATTACAACCAGCTAAAGGAAAGGGAAGGGAGGAAGTTGGTTGCTTTTAAAGGAACTTGCAGGCAAGTCCCCTTGAACCCATGTCTCCAGAAAGGAAGAATCCAAAAGACCACACGCTGAACAGGAAGGGATGAAATACAGCAAGAAACCACAGAGCAACTTACAAAAGTGTCACTCTGGATTCAATATAGCAAGTACAAAATACATGCCAAAAAAACTGCCATTCAACCAATTTGTGAGCCTAAGTCAAAAAAGAATCAATTCACTCCAGTTCCACTCTTTATTTGTTACCTGCTCATGGCAAAAGCAACCCAGGACTGGAAGATGAATGTGAATCTGTATTTACATTACACAAAAGGGAATTGCCATGGTATTTAAAAAGAGGCATCCATGAACTAGAGGAGCCTTCTATGACTCCATCACCCACGGGAAGAAATTACTCTTCATGTCTTAAAATTGAAACATGAAGCAAATGGTGAAGATGGTGGCAGAGGGTTGCTGGCCACAGTACAAGTTTGCCAAATGCTCCCTCCAGGTTGCTTCGCTTAAGTTCAAAAAAACTAATTTTGGCAGTTGTACATGTGAGTGTGTGAAGTCACTCCTTATGCTACACAGAACCTAAGCCTCCCACCCTCTACTTTCAAACTCCAAAAAAATACTAACTTCCCATCAGGACCAGTAGTACACTCCACTGACAATGTGACAGTTTGCAGGCACAGCTCTACAGCAGTAACAGAAAAACATTTTGCTATCTTTAGGATCCCAAGTGTGAAACTGTACTATTTTTAAACAAGTGTGATCCATTTTATTATTTCTCAGCAGAGATGCACAATAGGCGAGAAAAAGAAATCAGATTTGGCAATACTGTGTAAAACCTTATGCTGTATATAGATAACACTCTTGAATAAAAGCAATTTTGGTACTCATGGCTACAATGACTTGGAACCTGATTAGAAGGTTACAACTGATCTGCAATGGGCAGGTGATTTTTCTTTTCACAGATAGAGCAGCAAAGACATGAAATGTATTTTATAATTAACAGTATTAACTGTAAGTTTAACAAGATCAAGTACAAAGTGCTGCACCTGGGTCAAGGAAAACCCTGATGTGTAAACAGGCTGGAGGGTGAATGGACTGAGAGCAGCCCTGCCAAGAAAAACTTGGGGATTCTGGTGGATGAGACTGGACATGACCCAGCAATATGCACATGTGGCCCAGAACGTCAAATGCATGCTGGGCAGCATCCAAAGCAGTGTGGCCAGCAGGGCAATGGAGGGCATTCCACCTCTTTACTCTGTGCTTGTGAGACCCCTGGAGTACTGCATCCAGCTCTGGGGTTCTCAGCACAGGAGGGACACTGACCTGTTAGAGGGAGGCCAGAGAATGGATCACAGGGCTGGAGCACCTCTCCTGTGAGACCAGCTGAGAGACTTGGGGTTGCTCAGCCTGGTGAAGAGAAAGCTCTGGGGTGACTTTACTGTGACCTTTCTGTAACTGAAGGGGATCTACAAGAAAGCTGGAGAGGGACTATTTACAAGAGCATGTGGTGACAGGACTTAAGCTGAAAGGGAGTAGTAAATTTAGATTAGATATAAGGAATAAGTTTTTTAATGTGAGGATGGTGAGGCACTGGAACAGGCTGCTCAGAGAAGCTGCAGATGCCTCACCCCTGGAAGGGTACAAGGCCATGGTGGATGAGGTTCTGAGCAATCTGGTCTAGAGAAAGGCATCCCTGCACATGGACAGGAGAACTGGAACTAGAAGATCTTTAAGACCCTTTCCAACCCGAACCTTCTGTGATTCTATGACGGTTGCAGTTGAGCCAGCTTATCTACGCCTCAAGCATTTCACAGGTAGTTATAGTGAACCGGGTACTAATTACTGCGTGCAACATGCAAAGAGCACACAGCAGGCACCCCACACATGTGGCCAGTAGACAAGCCTATTTCCTTTTAACTTTACAAACATTTCCATTTTAAAATGTTTCTCAATTATTTTGTAATCTGAAGTGAGGAAACAGGATGCAGCAGATACAACATACAGACAGAAGTAAGCTACACAGAACCAGAGCATCTTTGAACTAAATTGTTGCCTTAGAACCTCTCCAAGCAGCAATTAAGTAACTTTATGCTGCTTCACAGCTATGCATCTCAACTCAGCAACAGATAATGATTTGCTTAGCTAATCAAAACTTGATTACTTGCATGCGACAAGAGCAACTCTCAAGACAGAAACCACTGCATGCGGATGCTGCATTATTGCACAGACATCAGTATTTTCCTGACTTTTATAATAAACCACCTTAAACTCTGTTGTGGGTAATTTCGGTAAGGGATGTTACAGCCACATCAGACAGCACTGTAAAACCAGATTCTTTTGATGAATGCATGGTGAGATGCAGCATTTCAGTAAAGGCTTTACATGAAAGAGATAAGGGTTTCAATTTTAATTTACAAAGAAGGACTGATTTGACAACAACACGTAATGCAAGCTGAATGGCACCAGGATCTGATTCCTTTCACCCCAAGAACTGATATAAACCCTAACCGTATTAACACTTACAGTTATTTTGCATTAGTTAACTGCTGTTTGGACCCTACAGTATTTTTAGTTCTGTTCCCAGTGGGAAAACCACTGAAGGCAAATGCATCATTTGTTGGTTCACAGAGCTCTGGAACAGGGCTGCCTTGCAGAACAACAGAGAAGTTTCACTTCCTCTGCTTGCTTTTTCTAGAAAAAAAAGCTAGCACTTGAGTAATATTGTCAGTATAAAATGCACTCAATGGTCCACTATGTCAGAACTTCTCCAATTCAAAACTAAACTATTTAAGTTACTGAGTTATGATACAGAACACAGTCAAACTGCAGAGCATTCACTGCGCCTATAAAAAGCCCTTGGGTCACTCTTGCTTTTGCTTCCTGTTTAACAAGGCCAGTCAAAGAATTGCTATTCTTAAACTGCTAATGCAAACATAGAGAAAAAGAGCCTAAGGTGTACTTTATTTTAAAAGGAAGCAATTTTATGGGTTTTTAAGTAGTGAAATTAGCCCAGTAGGAAGCATCAGAGGTTGCCTCCAATATGGTAAACTATCAGCCACTTAAATGAGTAGTGTTTACACTGCAGTTAGCAGTAAGAGAGAAAGGACAATGCTAAAGAAAAAAAAAATAATCCAAGGGAGTATGCTGCCATGAAAAGTATATGGCTTCCTTCTAAAAGAGCAAAAAAAGAAAGCACTTCAGAGCTGAATTACTATGAGTCAGTGGCCTTTAATTCCTGCCAGACAGTAAGGCCTTAAAGTAATCCTTCATGGTCTAGGAGTCCTTCAAAATCACCACAAAGCAGAGATGTCAGAGCATGGACAAAATCCTTGGTTTTCAGACATTCAGTAAACCAGTTTCTCACTAAGAGAAGTATTTTAGAAGTTACTACTCACTAAACAACCCGAGCAATAACATCTTACTAAAGGACAAAGTGAGCACAGTTTCAGAGTTGTTAACTTGCTCAGGATGCAAACAGGCAGGACAGAACACCACCCTTAAGCACTCCAGTAGCAGTACTCCTCAGGAACAACTGTGTGCCTGATGGGCTACAATCCCTCATTCTATTCTGGGATACTACCTACCTGTTCTTTTTCTTTCAGTTGTGCCACTGATTCCATCCAACTGTTAAACCTGTCCAATTCCAAGCTCTCCAATCGAGCTATTTACTGACCTCCATCAAGAGGATTAAATAATTAGCACCACAAACCCTTTTGATCTCCCTGCATAAAATGCTATCAAACATAAGCAGCTATTGTACTTGCCCCTACTCATGTGTAATTGAGCTTCAAATGAAACATTCACCATGGTCACTTAATTACAAATCTTATTATAACTACTAAGTATTTGGTTGCTTAATCATGAGTAAAAGCAAGAGCTAATTCCAGTTTGATATTCCAAGTTTGAGAGCCATCTGAGTAAGTGGCAAAAAAATCAGCAGCTGCCTTACAGCATCTTCCCAATTAATGCTGATGCTCATTTCATGCATTGTTTAATATCCAGCTTTGCTTAAGAATTCTGACTTTTTTACCTACCTGCAAGAAATATTCCAGGTCAACCTGGAGATGACAGGAAGCAGCAAGAAACACAGGAAGAGAGTTAAAAGCACTAATTGATTTTGATACACAACTAGAAGTCTAGAGGTCTTCCATGTGTATATGTGCATCTACTACACAACATACAACTACCTTCATTGAGAAATTCCTAGCTTTCTGCTATGTATTCCAGTTATCTAGAAAAAGAGGTGTTAATTTCACTCAATTTTTACACAAATTTTTACTGGGTTCTAAATAAGAACGAGACATCTAAAGATTGGTTTGCTGGAATTCTAGCACATGACAATCCTTATTAAATACACAAAATCTACTGACAGCAGCTTTTCATTGCCATGACCCTTTCAGGATGCTAATTCTGGTAGAATATTTCTCTCTTCCTAAGTTCAGGTCCTGCTGTTAGATTTTCTCCTTCCATATACTAACACACTCCCCACCAAAAGCTGTCAATATAAAAAATAATGCCTATTTATCACTGGAGGGGTATGGGGGACAGACAAAGGTGATACAGAAACTCCATCATCAGAAGGCATCACAAGACACTTGATTATTAGAAATCTATCGTTCTTAGAGAAACAACAGTAGACTTAAGACCTGATTAGCCTTTAGGAATCTTCTCTCACACTATTGGTGAACTATGAATAGCACGCTGGAGAATCAGATCTCTAAACAACGGTTACAAAAGAGAGATAATTATTTTCATTCTTTCCTCTAAGTTTCCCAGGCTCAGCCTGTGAGAAATTACTCTTTCTTCAACCAAACTGAGGATATCCACACCTATCTACCATCCTGTAAGGGATTCACCTGTTTAGAAGAGGCAAGACTTTGGCAAAGATTGGCCAACTCAGTGAGCAGGCATTAAACTGAAGCGTGAGGTCCAAACTGGCAACATTCACTACATCACATCCATCTGGGGAACAAGCCAGGCCAACCACAGCAACAACAAATGTTCCTGATCTGACTACCAAGATGAGATCCAGAAGGAAAACTATCTCAAGGATGTACACAGCTTTGGCAGATCCTCCTGCATCCCTTCCTCCAGGAAAACCTGCAGGAACCATTACCTCTCTGAAATGCCAGTACACCAACACACAGCACAGAGAAAAACCAGGCAGAATTAGAGATCTGTGTGCACATCCTCTGCAGTTAGAGAGACATGGTGGGATGGCTCACATGACTGGAATGCTGTCATGGATGGCTACATCCTTTCTAGGAAAGACAGGCCAGCAATGTGAGGTGCTGGAACTGCTCTTTATGTGAGAGAGCAGCTGGGACGTATCGAGCTCTGCCTCGGGCTGGGTGAAGAACCAAACAAGAGCTTACAGGTAGGAAGTCAACACGTAAGGGACAACATGGGTGACACGGATTCTGTGGGTGTTTGTTATAGGCCACCGTGCCAGGAAGGGGAAATCAACGAGGAATTCTCCAGTCAGCCGGAAGGAGCCTCACAGTCACAGGCTCTGGTGCTCATGGGGAACTTCAGCCACTCTGATCTCTGCTGGAAAAACAACTTGTGGGCAGACAGGAGCCCAAGAGGCCCCTGCAGAGCACTGATGGTAACACAGGTTTTGGCACAGGTGGTGGAGGAGCCATTGAGGAGAGGTGTGCTGCTGGACCTTGTACTGACAAACAAGGAAGGACTGGCTGGGGATGTGAAGAAAGCCAGGCAATAACTACAATTACAGCCTGGACCACATGAGAGCTAACTTTGGCATTCTCAAGGCCAAAGGAATCCAGAGGCGAATCCTATGAGTCATGGCCCTAAAGGTGGGAAGGTCCAAGAGAACTGGTTAATACTCAAGCAGTGCTTCCTCCAACCTCCAGATTGTTTAATTTCTTATTCATAGGGATGCACCAAAGGGGGCAGGTGCAGCCCTATGAGTAAGAAATCAAGTGAAGAGGACAAAAGACCTGCATGAATAAGCAAGGAGATTCTGGCAAACATCAAACAAAAAGAAATAGTATTGAAAGTGGAAAAAGGGACAAGTCACTTTGGGAGGAACACAGGAACACTATCAGAGTAGACAGGAAAAGCTATAAGAACAGCTAAGGCCCATTTAGAATTAATGGGCAATGGATGTCAAGGACACCAAGAAGGGCTTGTTTAAGTAGATCAATAGCAAAAGGAAGAACAGGGAAAATTTGGGTCCACCGATTTGGGAATGAGGTGGGTGCCCTGGTGACAAAGAATACAGAGAAGGCTGAGATACTGAATGCCTTCTTTGCCTTAGTCTTTGCTGAGGGCAACCCTTGGGAATCCTAAACCATGGAGGCAAGAGAGAAAGTCTGGCTTTCCCTTGGCTGAGGAAGAACAGGTAGGAGATCAGGCAAACTTGACACCCACAAATCCATGGACCCCAATGGGATGCACCGACATGTCGCAAGATACTACTGCTAAGCCATTCTCTATCACCTCTGAAAGATCATGGAGAACAAGAGAGGTACCTGAGCACTAGATGAAAGCCAAGGCCACTCTACCTTGCCTTGGTGAGGCTGAGTTGGAAGGATTCTGTCCAGAGCTAGTGCTGCTCACAGAAGTTCTATAGTCTCCTCCTCTGGAGATACTGAAAAGCCACATGAACATGATCCTGTGCAACTGGCTGCAGGTATAACTGCTTTAGCAGAGGAGTTTGACTATGACCTTCAGAAACCCCTTCCAATTCCAATCATTTTCATGACACAGATTCTGTGACTCCTCCTGTTTCATTTGGAAGCATTTAAAATGTACTAGATAGAGATGTAGAGTAAACCATGCAACCACAAAGGTAGACTCATAGTAAACTCCTGTTTACAAGGAAAGTTAACTCCCAGATCACACTCTCAAACAAATGCCACAAGCCTCACACTTCCACCTTTCACATAGATGTTAGCACTACTCAGACCGATGGAATATTCCATCACCTGTATTTCTACTAATTATTTTAACATACTAATTTTATATTAACGTATTTCTAATTTAGCATGTTCATTATGCCAGTATAAACCTCCATTATGCCCACAGGGGATCACAGATCACTTAAAATGCATCAGTATTTGACAGCTAGGCAACTTTTGCTGCTCTACTTAGGGTTAGGGACAGGCCTAGGGTTTAGAAAACCACAAAGCCCAGAGCTCCAGGCACACTGCAGCTGCAAAAGGCATCCCAAGGGGAACACGGAACTGCCAAGACTTGGCTCCTTCCCAACCTTTCTGCTTGGCACCAGCCTCACCCCCATACACCTTGTATCCCCTCACCTAGGGTTGGGCTGATTCTTAGGGTTTGGGTTAAGCCCAGTTTGTATCAACCATTTGTCTGTCTTGGTACACATCCATTTGCAGCAGCAGCTTGTCATCAGCTACACAGAGACAATGACTGAAGTTCACAGCCATCTAACCCTCTGGTAAGTACTTTGAGCCTTATCACAGACACTCCACACTTCCCAAAGTAGCAGACAGAGGTTCAATGAACTGAAGACTACAAGTTCAGCTGTAATACTTTTGAATTCTGTTACAATCATAAGGTTGTAACAAAATCCTCAGATATGAAAAAGTGATTTCAATGCTGGAGTTCCCCTTTTAGTATTTTTGGGGTTTACTTACTTTTTTTTAAGTGCCAGGTCACTAAATCACTTACTTGCAAATAAGAAACAAATGAATACTTATCTTCTCTAAAAACTTTGTGAGCTTTGATACAAGACCACAGCTATTTAGCTCACACTGCCTATAAGCTGTTCACTAGCTAGACAGAACACAACCTATCAGCAACGGTATCTTCTCAAAGCTAAAAGATACACCTGACTAGCAACTACAGACTGTAGCAGCTGAGATGCCTTCAACTTTATTTCTGATAGAGCAATCAAAAAACTTGTTGCAAGTACACAATGCTGGATCTTAATCCCAGGAATCTGAAAGCACCTCTTCTAAGTATCAACCCTGCCCCTCATCTTGTGAAGAGTTACTCTTAGTCTACACCTAGCTTTAACTGATGCTTTAAGCATAATTTTCTGGGGCTACTGAGTATTAATTCAAAGTCAGTATTCTTTACTGATGGGTAGGATTAATCCTGCCCAAGTCCTTGCCCACTGCCGTATTTCTAGATCTCAACTGGTTTAGACAATCCCTTCTGAATGAAGCAGACATTTCTATTTTCTTTTCTAGCAAAACACCACATCTCATTCTTCAGTGCACTGAGGTCTGCTTGTTGAATTGAAAGCCTAGTATTTAAAAGGATGGGAGCCAGAGTTACTTTGTGCCCTTTGTTCCTGTACATGAAAGCCATTCATTAGACTGACCCTGCTAAGTGGTTAAATCCAAGCAAAATGTCTTCAGCTGTAATAACTGCACTGTCATAATAAGCACTTATTAAATACCTTATAAAGATTGTAGCACTCATTGTCTTTACAAGATTTTTTTCTCTGTCTTTAAAAACAGCTATTAAAGCTGGTTACTTATTCTTAGCAGTGTGGAAGTCATGATTTTGACTGCTCTCAGAGCAAACCTTAACAACGTGAGGACACACATCTAAATTCAGACTGTCGCCAGAATGATTTGAGTTGTTAGTAATGACCATTTAGTACTAAATTTTGCCTTTGCCTCTACTGTAATTTTGGGACTTACAAAGGGAAAAGCACTCACAATGTGCCTTAGTCTATCAACTTGTGAACTTCCTGTAGAGCAGACTCAAAGCATGCTCTTGATTGAGGGCAAACTCCATTATTTACCTTTGTGGGGTTTTTTTAAAGCAGCAAACAGCAACAAATCTAAAGGCCACCTCCTGAAATATAGCCTGCATCAAAGATGGCAGGACAAGGCAGTCTGATACTCCCCATTTGAGGCTTCCAAGCATGTGACATGGCTTTGAAGCTGTGGCAGCCCCCACTCAAACCACCTTCTTCCTACTGCAGCCCGTGCCAGCAAGTGTAGGAGTTCTTGCACTCAAGAGCTTCTCCAATGACAGACAAACTTCCTCAGACTTGACTTTGATTCCAGTGGGATTTTTTCTTTTTCAAATACTTTCCAGCCCTCAGATGCAGTTGTTAAAAAATACCTCCTTTGTAGAAACTGAATGCAATTACGGCAGTTAAAATTCACCTGAAAAAAAACCTAGCTAATCTGCTTTTGTTCTCCAAGAGTTTCAGTTTCCCAAATGAAAGGGTTTAGAGCACAGTGAAATATTCTTCACATGATCTAGGAAACCCGGGCTACTAATTGCAGAGCGTGGGTTTCATGTGGCATTCCTGTGAAAAGACTCTTTCTCTCTCTCCCACGGCCGTGTGTAGCTGATCATTACGAACCCGTGGCCTCGCTGCTCCTCAGCGTAGGGAGCTCCAACACCTGTTGCAAGTGAACACCAGAGGGAGCAGTAAACATTTGTCTGGTAAGAAAGCTTCCTATTGGAGATGGAAAAAACACGGAAAATAAGGTACAGCAAACCTCGGGGAAACTTAAAAATGGTTACTATGTGTTGCACTTTCAAACTACAATATACTGCTAATCCAGTGTGAGTCCTCACCAGTGCAGAAACAATGAAGATTTAGAGCAAGTGTGCAGATACAAACACTTTGAATGATGCAGGCTTACTGATACCACATCTCCCACCCCTGCACTCCACACCCCAATGACACCTGATCTATAAAATCTTCTGAGACTATAAAGCATTTACACAAAATCTTGTGTGCACTAAGATAGATTAAATGGAAATGCAAACATACTCAATACAGAAAAGAGACACAGAATGGAACGTGACAAAATAGGTCATGTTTACTATACATAAACACACAGTTCCAACTCTACAGGGTAAAAGCAAGAACATAGTTAATACATACAAGAGAAGATGAAATCAAAGATTAATATGCTAACATATCAGCAATTAACAAGTAATTACAGGACCATCTCAAATGTTATACTACTTACCTGACAAAGACAGTTAAAAATGCTTCTGCATTCTTGCAAAACCAGCAACAGAAGCATGGCCACAAGTGTAACCAGAACACATTCCCACCTCCCACCTTCATCCTTGCACTATGGCATGCAGCCTACCAGATGTAGAAGTTCCTACAGTGTTTGTCACCAGACCCTGGCTTCAGCAGGGGTGCCAAGGGCTTAAATTTCTGGACACAAACGGAAATGTTCTTACAGGATCTACCGGAAACTTGGATTAAACTGGTTTCTCAGATTGCCCAAATACAAGTCACAGTGCTCAGGACCTTGAGAGTTAGCCTGCTGCTGTGAAACTGCAGAAAAGCTTGGCTCACCAGACCCTGCTGAGTGCAACCCAGGGCTGCAGGTATTACAAAACCCTCAGTTCTGGTTGCACTGGGTTCCCTACAAGCACATGTGTCTCAGGCAAAGAGACAGAACTGACCTTTAGCGGAAGCCTGCTTGGCAGGTGGCTTCAATACCTGTCTGGGGAATCCTAATTATAATGGACCATTTTCATGCAGCACTTCATTTAATAAAGACATTCTCCCCCATGGAGGAGATTTGCTCTGTCTGAAGGACGATCAGAGATCAAGGTTTGATGCCAATGGATTGCTGGTGATGAAATGAGCTTTTTATTACCACAGTTCCGGATGTTCCTACAGACCTGCTCTTGCCAGCCAGCCAAGAGTGCATTGGCAGCACATCCTTACAAACATGGATGATACTCCATTGTTCAGACATCTATACAACCCAGTCACAGCTTTTAGCATTGACTCAAGCCTGCTTTACCTTTATGCTTGTGTTGAACGAGCAACAGCACCAACTGGAAACAGAAACAAGTGAGAACACGCTGCCCCCAGGCTATCCTTGCACACAGTTTTCTTCTAGCCCACAGCCTACACTCTTCAGCCCTTGGATTAACACAGATAGTCACTGCTTCACTGTGTGCCACTATTTGCTCATAGCTAAACATACAAATTTGGCATCTCTCAGAAGAGCAACAAAGGAAAATCTAGACTCCTGGGTATTTGGTATGTCTCTAATTCTGGCTGCTGTCATGCCAGGCACTTAGCGTGGATGATGTGCCATGCTCTGAATCCTCACCATCTGCTGCTCGTTAGCTGACAAAGGCAGCACATGCCATCTCCCCACTAGCTGCTGCTCATTAGTGACAAAAGCTATTCTGTGTTCACAATGTTCTCTCTGTAATAATCTAATACAAAGATGTACAAAGAGGCAAAGGAAGGAGGAAACAGAGATGACAGAGTAAATTATGAGCTTAACTAAGAATATTAATGCACTCTTAAATCTCAAGATGAGAAGTCTTCCAAGAGCAAGACACAGGTCTTGGCTCCAAAGGAATAGGCCAGCAGGTAGGTATAAAAGTCAGCACTAGAGATAATTCATTTACCTCAAAATGTTTCAAAGCATGCAAGCACACATTTCTAGGCTCCTTCCATTCAGGCTCTTTATTTTGCAAAATTTTGTATCTTCCATTCCCGATAACAGAAAGAACTGAGTGCTGACAGCATGCAGCTCCCAACCTGACCAGGGCAAACACTAACACCAGGTAGCTATAAAGCCTGGTGTGCAACCAGAGGAAGATTTAGGATCTGTGCAATCAATCCATCCAAGCTTCACAGGAAAGTCCTGTTGGTAAAGATTCTACATTTGTGAAGAAGAGCCTCAGCTTGCTTTATAAATCATCTACACAGGTGAAAAGCAGTAATAACAGCAACACTTCAAAGAAATGTGCATGACAGATACTGGACAACTGGCTGAGGAGCAATCCAGTCAATGAAAACCAGAAGATGGGAATGAACTACAAAACAGTTCTCCACTGGGAGACACACTGCCGACAGCCATTTACTCACAAACTACAGAGAACTGGAAGTACTCACAAAACATTCACATTGATATGGTAAATTAATCCTTTTCAAGCTCAATTAGTTGCTTGGAGGAAGAAACAAAGCAAGGTTGTTCTTCAAGAAGTAGTTCTTATGTACTAAAATGAGAAGTCACCATCTCAGCTTATTCCCTCCCTTTCATGTTTTCCCTCAACCCTCCACCCTAGATAAAACCAGGTAACATTTTTCAGTCATCACATCACCATTAAAGAAGGTAAGAGCATGAGAAATGTTCTGTGCACTAAACAGCACAAAGACAGCTGGCATGGGATGTGTTAAGGTGACAGGTAAGGAAACAGAGGAAGCACAGAAGATGACAGATGGTATGTGAGTGTGTGGGTTCTGGCAAGTGTGGGAGATGAAGGAAAGGCCATAAGCAAAGTGACATGGTTAACAGAGATGGTTCTGCAGAAGCAACAGAAAAGGGGCAAAAGGAAGAAAGGGAAGAGTTAAGACATTAATGGACAATGTGCAGGTAATTCTGCTTTGCATCTTATTTCCTCCTCACATCGACCATTGCTTTTCCACTTGCTGGCCACAAAAATCCAGAACCAGATCCAGAGTTCAAAGTTTTCCTGTTTAAAGGGGGGCAGACAGGATGAGATGCTAGAGCAACGGAATTGATAAAATATTGTTGGACATCCACATTCAACTGTAAGACAAATCAGAAAATAAAGACTTTCCACACAACACATGCCTGCATGATTACTTCCTCACGGTCATGCCACAACACAGCATACTCATCTTCACAACAAATGAACCCTGTAACCAAGCTCCTACTCACACAGACATTTTTAAGCAGGGCTAACACTTTTTGGTGTGAAATAGTTACTTGATGAGGAATCACAGACAAAGCAGCTTGAAGTACAGCTGCGAGTAGTAACACACTGGGAACTCAGCCATCTCATGCTGCTAATGCAACTCCTATGGCTTTGTGCTCACCATCATCAGCTCAGCTACTGCAAAGCAAAACCACAGTAGAAAACAAAGAACTCTCAATTTCACTGCAAGGTAAGTTTTAGGAAGTAGAGCCCTGTCCTGATGGAAGGAAAGTAAAAAACTTTAGACTAAAATGCTGAAAAAAAACCATATATACCTATAAGGCTGCTTTTCAATGCCTTATCTCTGAGCTAGAGACAAATCTAACACCAGATTTGGTCTGTATAAGCCCATCTAACCTCTGATTACTTTATAACCTGAAAGACTGGTTGGAAACACTACAAATGTGGAGATTCAAATGAGCACTATCTGCATTCTGTTTTGGCTTATCTGACCTGTTAACAGCAGGCCAGCATAGGATTCACATCGATTGCTCTCCCTGCAAGCCTCTTTTGTATGCTAGTTTTACATTTGTGAGGGTGATCCAATAGCAGATAAATGTATGGCAAGAGGAAAGAACAGTCTAATTATCTCCATCAATTTGTGCAGGATCAAAAGATTGCTCATCCAGGAAACTGTCAGCCAATCAAGCCGGATAAAAGTATTTGAAAAAAAACAACCCAGGAAGGACAGTTCTGCAGCAACTTAAAATTCAGAGCTACAGCATAGCCTACATCACTGAGGTTTATTTGAGTCTGTGGTGACAAGAACAGCTTTTATGAACTGCCATTTTACAGCTATTTATATTTTATTGTCAGTTACTATGTTTATTACTGTCTGCAATTCACCAGACCCAACTGATTTTGGTAAGGAAATTTTTCAGAAGAGTCACAAATCATATTTTCTTTTTACTGATTCCTGAGTAAATACCCAGTCCAGCCTTCATTAGGAAAATCTTCATAAACATCATCTAATTGTATCAAATGAAAAAATTTATGCAAGCCAGTGTCCTGGGGTGACGTTATGATGCTTGTATCCCCATTCATCTGTTCTGTGCCTTTAAGGCCGGCTCTGAAGAGTGAAGTTTTGTTTGGGTTTCTCTTATCAGGAACACAGAGACGTGCAGTACATAGGGCTGTTTTTCACTTCTTGCTTCAGCTTGCTGCTTTGCTTGCTCCCTTTTCTGCTCTTGCTTCTGCTCTGCTTTGGCCTCTGCTTATTAGCTAGTTCTAGCTAAAGAGTCCACATTGCTTCCTGGACTGTTTCTCCTCTCCTGTTCCTGTGACCATCTCGAACCTGCTCCGGACCGGGACCCGGGAACACCGAAGGTTTGGCTGCAGCAGCTGCCCCAGCGCCGGAGGGACTGAGAACAGAGCAACCACCCCCGAAAGAGACTTTCTGATTTTGTCATCTTTCTCAAAGCGGTGTCATCGGGTATTGTTCATTTTGTGTGCTGGGGGGTGCGGGGCCAGTCAAATAAACAGGTTCTTTCCACCTCTCTCCGAGGAATTTTTTCCCGAACCGGTTGGGGGGAGGGGCCGTGTGGATTTTGCTTTCTGGAGGGGCCCTCCTTTGCAGATTCTTTAACAAATTTGCCCTAAACCAGGACACCAGACAACGCCAACATTCTTAGAGACACAGAAACTCCTGGATCCTATAAATACAAAGAAGTACTGTCATTCAGCTTGTTTTAAAAAGTAGAAGCAGCACACCAAAAGTCATGCCAGCAGTCTATTCAGGAGCCAAGTAATAAGGAACCTGAGTCACGCAGCTGTTGTCATCAGGAACATCTCAGTGAAAGGTACAGGTTGAACTTCAGATATTTTTATTCTTGCCAAAGCTCCCACTGATACAATTTTCTGCTAGGGTTTAAAGAGATGTGCATGACACTGATCAATCCTTGCAACAGGCCTGTCCCTTAATGTCAACATTTAAGTGTGAAAAAAAATTAAACTAACCTGTCTTCAAGGCTGCAACACAAGCCTGATACCTTAAAAGACTGCAAAGCATTAGATACTTCATACAGATAGTTTAATTCTTTAGAAAGGGAGCAAAGCTCACTGGCCTAAAGCAAAACTACATATGGAGATTTGCACAGCACAGGTATTAAGGCCCCATTATTTAAAAGGGACAGATTACTGGGGTTAAAGAAGAGGAATCAAGTTTTTAAAGACAAGATCATTTAACAATTCAAGTATTTCTAGTCAGGTAATTTGAAAGAAGCTACTCTTTTTCCCTTCTGCTCTATCAGCAAAGCTAATGTTGTCTTGGAAATGTCCTGGGAAAGGTAAGCTTCTTATAAATTCAGTTTAAGTGTAACAAAAACCTCTGTAAAGTATACACATAGAGAAACCACGTTTGCTACATGAAAATGTCTCAAATTTCTCAGTTGCTCTAGAATCACATGAAATTTGATTTTTTTCACTCTTAAGTGGTTTTCAAATCACAGCATCATGATACGGCATAATTTTGTGTCTGGTTAACACATGTAGGCTAGAAAATTTCATGTTGTGGCCCAGTAACATCAACGAAATCTTGCTTAATACTAAGAAAGAGATGAAATCACAGATGAAAATCAGATCAAACTTTTTTAGCTCTCTAGAACTAGAAGTTCTTTAGGAAGGATTAAAACTTAAAAACACCAATTAGCAAATTAATTTAGCCCACTTTTTAGAAAGTTGTTGTTAAAGTTCATAGAGTTAAGAATTGCATTTTGATTGGAGATAAAAAAAACACAGGGTACAGTCAACAATTTTGAAATGGAAGGAACTAGGTTTGATGTGGTGAAAGTCAACTTACAGCACTACACCAGTGTGCTGAAGAAGTACATACAAGATACCTAAAAATCACAAAGCATCATGGAAGAATTGTAAGTCAAGTCCATCTCAATTTATCCATCACTTCAGGTACCTCCCCAAGTGCTGTATTAAAACTGGACATCGAAGAACATTAAAGACTTGAAACACTAAGTGTTTTTTCCAGCAAGATCCAAATGAGCAAAGTGGCAGCAGCTTTGTTCCCTCTCTAACACTTAACACAGCAGTAGCACCAGTTAGCCAAGCCAAGTGATAACGAGCATGATAAGGTCACAGCAATGGTCACTTACGGCATTCCTTCTCATCACTGTCATCAAAGCAGTCTGGCAGCCCATCACACTGCCAGGCCCCAGGGATACAGCGTCCATTGCTGCACATGAAGTTTCCAGGAATGTTGCATTCATTCGTGAAGTTATTCCCAGGCAACAGTTGGCTGTCTGCGGGAAATGAAAGAGAGCTAAGTTCATTGAGGATTTAACAAAGGCAGCAAAAGCTGTCACTGAGCAAGCTGTTCATCAGTGGTTGAATGAAGATTAAAGAAATGGACGCTGATCCTGGTTATTTTTTCATTATCTTATCAGTATCCTGTGCCTGGTACTTGGTAGCACTTTCCTTTTCTTTAATTCTCATTTTATCTGTTCTCCATTTTCACACACTATTTTGCTGATTTCCTCTTGCTATTTTCTTTCTAGGAACACACATGCAACCTCTATCCTGGTCAAGGCAATGTTTACTTTTAAAAAATTCTCTCTTCTTCACAGGGTCAGTCTAAACAGAATTAAAAAAACGAGGCTACATAAACTCAGCTCTATCCTCCCATGCTTTTGTCAGATTAGTACTTAGCTTGCAGAATATTTTGCTGTTGTTATTAGCCAAGGGCTATGCACAAGGTAACACAGTGACAAATTCATACTAGATTTTCAATTAAGTTTTAAATATAGTGCTTCTGGTCAAAGTTAGAATAGAGCTTCTTGGTGTCAGTACAGTCCCCTGGCACAATTTGTCCACAGGCTAGTAAGGCAGCTGGCACACTGAGTCTGCCAAGTGCAGGGGGGACAGTAGCAGGATACTGGATATCAAGAGAACAGTGAGAGAAAGAAACCTAGAGATCTGCTGTCAAGGTTAGACACAGCATTAGTCAGCCATTTTAATCTACCATTTTTCTCATTTTGTGCATTTTCTTTTGGAATGCAGATATAACAGAAACATGAACAAACTCCAGTGAAGGAAGAACAATGACACCCAATGGCTTTAATAAACATCAAAATGGCACGACCTGTCACAGAGCTGGGAGGAAGCTACAAGGCAAGGCAGAAAGTGAGAAAACTAATATCCTTCCCCTCGTCTTCCTGTCATATTCCAGACTAGTCCCAGGCAACATACACTTGGAGTTGGTAAAAATCCTAGAAATACAAACCTTCCCAGGTAAGGATGTCCTAAAAACATGTCCCCCCTGCCAATCTGCACACCTTCATGGGTCAGAAGCAGGAAGAACAAACTAAGCTGACACTAAGCTTAACCACTTACCTATCATTTATCTATTTTGAGGATAACCACATTATTTTTGGAACTCTGGAGGAATAATAGAGCTGTAGTTGGTTCCCTCCACTGTCCATCCCTACATCATCTTGCTTCCTGTTGCTCTTGGAGTCCAACTCTTTCCTCTCCCAGGAAGGCCTGACCAGCAAGGGCAAGGAAAACTATTATGAACACAACATTGCGAGTGCCCCATTCTTCAGTGCTGCACAGGGCACAGAGCAGATCACAACTGCCAGCATAAGAAGTTTCAGGTAAGCCCTTCTTCCTAGTTCACTCCTGAAGCCCCAGGGAGGAATCTGCTTTGTAGAGGCACCTTTGGAGAACACATCTACCAAAATAATAAGTTTTATAGCATGATTAGTGCATGAGGCTTTTCAGAAGTTTCTGAATCAGCTAAATGTAGAGTGTTCTCTCCCTCCCCCTCAATGTATCACAATGCTCCATCCATGACACAGGCAAAACTGCTAAGTTTCACATCACTATTTCAAAAGATACAGAGGAATGCTTCAGGGAGGCAGTCTCTTTAAACCTATGTCTGTCTCAAACAATGTACTTCCTTTCAAATGTTATTTCTTGCAAATGGCTGACTTTCCTGGGGATGTTTCAAGAATCTGCCAACACAGAGCAGATGCCTTAATGGAAATTTGCCCTGAGCTGTTAGAAGACAATGTAGTTCAAAAAAAAAAAAAGGTGGAAATAAGGTCTCCAGAGCCACCTGTAACCCTCATGCTGTATGTAACACCTTAAAGAAAGAGTGACAGCCACCAAAAAGCATGCCCAGGCATGCAGCTGGCAATTAGACATCTTTTAGCAGTGTCATTCAAACCTCAGTTTCATTCCCTGGATCACTGCTCTTCCCAGGGAGAAACAGCAGGTTTGCTCTCCACACTGTTACAGCCTACAGCACACTGGAACAGACTCATCTCCATCCCAGTCAGGCAGGGCCCTCACTGCTCCCAGCAGCTCCTGGGGAAACACTACACCAAACTTCGCCTCTTGCCCGAGTCCCTGACTCTAAATCAGCAATGGCAACAGTTTGTCCTTGGCTATTCATGCCATGCAACACTGAACAGATACCACGCTGCCAATCAGCACCCCCAGGCTAGGGCAGCCTTACAGCATCCCTGTTAACTGAGTTCTGCACTTCTGTGTTCAAACAGCAAGGACCTTGGTGCTGTTTAAGGCATTTTTTCCCTGTTACAACTGTAACCAAACACATTCAGCTCAGTCTTTGTATCACTGATATGTACCTGCTAAGTAACGACCAAATGGAAATCACCAAACTTGAAGAGCTGCAGGGTGAAGCTCTCAGCATTTGCACAACCTTTCATTAGCAAGCCACTCGCAGAGCATGAGCACCACCTCTGCCTGCCACTGGAGAAAACCTACCACAGTAACACAAAATTAGAGGATGCCATTGTCAGATCAAGATAGGAAAGAGATACCTCGGTATTCTCTGCAAGGCAGAAGTTCAGTCAATGTACTCAAGCTAGTTAAAAGGCATGTAAGAACTTCAACAGTAGAATCTAACTAATTCCCTTCTCCACAGTCACCCCTAAAAGCAGTTTCAGGTCAGTATGGTGCTACTGGGAAACCTTCCTGGTAACTTTCTTAACTTTCACTAGAATTAACAAATTCTCAGATACTACAAAACTAATGTTCTGGCTAAGAATGAATCTCGTACAAAACAGCTTATTCAAACTTGATATGAGAACTAGAAATTACCAAGACTTTTGCTCTCTCAAAACCTAAGAAACTAAGGCAGTACATTTAGGCAGCAACATGAAAAAGGCACCAGTCTCATGGCATCTCTCTCCATAGTTCTGCACTACCTTCTTATCTAACCTCCTATATCTCTCATCCAACCTGCTTCCCTTCCACATGGAAGCATGGACTTGGGTGTTATTTAAATAGGTGTTATTTAAAATAAGAAGTCCTGTGAACACTTAAGTGAGATTTCTTCTTGACTCGGGCAAGTTGCTAGCTAAGAACCAGCAGCAGGTTTCACAGCCACCTGTCCCAGCTACAGAACTGCCTTTGCTCCATGAAGCATCCTGGTGTTCCCAGGAAAAAAACATAACTGGATATGTCACAAGCACTGTAGCACCTTCTGTGCAGAACAACCAAATGTCAGCTCCTATCAGATCTATTACTGTTATCCTGCTGAAGAGTTTCAGCCATGATCTCCACATTCTTTCAATGAAAAAATTTAGGCCAAGCTAACTCATTTTAGAAATTTTTAGAGTTTCAAAAAGCAAAAAGCACGAACAAAAAACAACTTCCCTAAAAAAGCATTATCAAGTCTCTGTTTAATAACTACTTTAAATAAATGCCATACTTCTACCCTATTAGACTGAAGCAACATTCCAGGAACAGGTATCAAATTTTGTTACCCAGTAAGTTATTTACAGGATTTCCTCTGTCATATAATAACCTTATTCTCAATATTCTTTTAAAGCAAGGATGTATTATTAACCCTTTCACCAAACAAAAGACAGTGGCAGATCAAGATACTTGCAGACAGCCCTACCCAAGCTTTGCTGAGGAATGGGAACATGGGAAATCTGACTCGATCTGGTTTCAAAGCAACCAATACTTCTCTTAAACCATGACCTTCATCAGCTCCTAGGAGAGTTGCATGTTACAGAAAGCAATTTGAGAGTCACGGCCAAAACTTCTAGAAGCTTGTTTTGTGCATTACTCCATGACCAAAAAATCCATTGGTGGATAAAAAAACTGCCAAAACAATGGCACATGTGGAACTGCTTTAAACGGTATTACCCCTTCAGCTTCCCTCACACTTTGTAAGTCTCCCCTCATGGATCTTAAAAAACCTGTCAAAGAAATCCTCAGTGCAGTCCTCAGCTCCCAGCCCTCAGGAATGCGATGTTCCTGCCCACCCAGCACACAGCCCAATGCAGGACTGCACATACACAGAGGAGCAGCGTCACAGATACCCAGTACAGACATGGGAAGGACCAAAACACATCATCATGTCCATTTTTCTAACAAGGTCCATAAAGATGTCAGGTTTTCTGTAGCCAACTTGTGGCACTGCCTGTTGGCAGGGGCAGAAACTCCTTCAATCTGGCAGAGCTGGCATTCCAAAGTTGACATATTTACCCTGCAGCCTCTTTGATTAATTTTGAATTCAACCCAAATAGGAGCTACATGGATGTGTTCAGTTAAGGAAAGGAGGAAGGAAAGAAGGGGAAAGTAGTCCATTTTCACTGCAACACATTGCTCACTTTAAGCAGCATACCATCTGGGCTGAATATAAAAAACCGGACTAGTGTTTCATTCTGAAGGGGACTGAGTAAGGAAAATCAATCTGTTTTAGCAGCCACTTGCAAAAATGTTGGTATCTAAATATTTAATATTCCCCAAAAAAGAATCAGGGGAAAATAAATGAAAGGAAGTCATACTGAGCAAGCACTTCACACTGAGAAAGCAAGTCAAGGATACCCTTCACAAAACCACCTTTACCTGAAAGCACTCCAGAGAATTGTGGACATTACAGAACAGATCATTCATTACTGATCACACAGCGCTGTATCAGAAAGTATAATCAGTAAGAGCAGGCAATCAGCTTGGCCAAGGAGGTTTTGAGGAAGAAATACAGGACACATATATGTTCATTGCCCTTAAGAACAATGCCAGTAATGTCAGCCTCATGGCAAGAGGGATCCATCACCAAGGATGAAGCATGAACTCTTCCCTACCAAAGCTTTGGCATGTATTTTGGGGGAATCATGGGATCTTCACAGAATACTTTCCATGGATTGCTGCTTAAAGCTTTACATATGTGAAGAGAATTATTTTGATCAGATTGGTATGTAGCTGTGAGGCTGAGGGTTACTGATAATACTTTCCTGTCACACCATGCACAAATTATACTCCATACTAATTATTGTTAGTTTCTGCTTAAACCTTTCCCAGGTATAAATCCACACTAGGTTTGATTTAAGCACATCAGAATTCTGTTTTAAGTCCACTGAAATCTGCAACATGTATTGAAAACAAATGGAGAGAGACTACAGTAAGTCAGTAACTGGAATTTGCAGCAAGATGGCATCCAAAAGACATACCTTCAATACCTGCCAATACTTGATCACCAGCAAAACACATGGCAAATAAAGAAAAGTCAGCAATATTAGCAGACTTGAACAAACATTATTTGATCTTCTTCTGTCATCTTAGAAGACTGCAAATAAGCAGTCAAGTGACTGGTAGGTTATTACAAGATTTGAATCCTCAGAGAACAAAAAACTACTTCCAGTTGCTTCTGTGAATTTAGCCCCACAGGACAGATGTTTCTTTTCATACCTCTTTATGTTCACATGAAGCATGTGACTCACTCCATGTCCACTTTACAGAGATCTAATGCAGGTGATGCATTTAGAGGAGGAATTCAAAAGCTGAGCATGAAGGAAGTGCTTTGCCTATAAACTGCAGTTTAACATGTGCATGCACAAACTTCACTGGCAATAGAAGTATATTGTCAGCAAGATAACACCAGTAGCATTAAGGCAGACTTGGATTAATGCTCACTACACTGAAACAGAAGGCAGAGACAATTTGTGCTTATGGGAGAAAGTCAGGACTTACACAGTCACCCAGAGAGAGAGAGTGGGACAAACATGTTCAACCTCTTTATTACACTTCACCCCTTGTTTAATTTCAAAGAGGAAGGCACCCATACTGAATAAAAGCACACAGGGTATAAAAAGATTGCTCATTAACAGTACCAAAATGGTAAGGAAAACACAACAATGAGGGTGAACTTTACGTTCCATGTCTCAAATAAACACCTTTGGTATTACCCAAAAAGTTGTTTGCAGCTCAATGTTCATAAGTGTATCATGTAAATCAGCAAAAATGCCAGTCTTCAGTTTAATCTGCTTTCCTATGCACTGCTGCAAAGGTCCTTGCCAGAACAGAAGAAAAGCATGCCTGTGCACATTCAGGCTGGCTTTGGGAAGCAAAGAATAAGACAAGCGCTCTCTTGCTCTGCAGTGAAACCTCTGACAACACCTAAGCCATCTGCCACAAGTAAAGGACACCTGCCACTAATTATCTGACCACTTAAATCCCCTTGAGTAGTTTTAATCCCTATACTCCCCTATCTTCATTTAAACTGCCTGACGACTACAGTGCGCATAATATATTAGAAGTTATGAGGATTACTTGTAAGGGCAGATTGACAGTCCCACTGCAATACAAGTACTCAAAAATGTTTATTCACTGAAGCAGCAGGTAATTGGTGATTACTCAAGGAACTGCTCATTGATTAGGTTCAACTTCCCCATCTTGAGTTTTCCTGAGATGAGGTATATTTGGTATCTGGCATTTTCAAGATTTACCATGGATCAATCTTAGCCAAAAGACCAGAAACTCCTATGGTAACTTCAAATTAAATGCTAAATATTACTGAGGCGAGTCAAAGACAGTGGGAAAACCATCCCTCTTAGAGCACTAAAATGGATAGCTTCTTGGCATTTAGAAAAACTACTGCAGCAAGGAACTCTGACTACTACCCAATGTCCATCATTCACCCATTAAATCCTCACTGCAAAACCTGACTTTGTTGAACTGGAGATCAATTAATCCATCATGGTCCCCACCTTAAATAACACCATTTGCATAGAACAGAGTATCTTCTTTTAAATATCTTAATGCTAGTTGAAGCAACTGACACACCCTGTAGTAGGTGGCTGCATTTCAGCACTTAGCCATGGAAGAACCTTAATTAAATATAATCTTCTAAACCATTCCCTATTAAACAACCATTTGCTTTTTCCTTGCAACAACATGTGCAGGAAGTGAGCTGAGGTGAACAGGCTTACTTTAATCCTGCACCCTTCATGGCTGGATTCTATATTTGGGGGACTGGGCATTTCACTAAAGCTTCCCCACTTGCTTGTCTCAGCAGCAGTACAGCTGCTTGAGTATACACCAAAAATACATCCCCCAGGTCTGCAGGCTCTTGGCACACTTACCATGATGGAAGGGAAACAGGCTTTGGGCCATTAACAGTGCAGAGTGAACACAGCTCCAAACTAGTACATGTTTAAATAGAAAAAGGATGCAGAAATAAATAAGAAGGAAGGAATAGTTTAAGATTACTGAACTTGGTGCACCTCGAAAGACAAGCATTCCCCAGCAAGAAGGTCAAATGGAGATTTTATGCTGCTCTTATCCAAGCTAGAGCTACCCACACCGCTTCCTTAAAGCAGCAGCAAAGATGAAAATATTTTATTTTTAATACCTTTGAGGGACACCAACTATGTGAAGTCTAACAAGGACAAGTGCCAGATTCTGCACTTGCAGAACAAGGCAACAACCCTGGTTGTGTGTATAGATAGGAAATGAGAGGCTGTAGAGCAGTGCCATGGAAAGGGCCCTGGGGTCCTGTTTATGGGAAGCTGGGTCTGAGTCAGCAGGGCCCTGGCAGCCAGGAGGGCCAACCCTGTCCTGGGAACATCAGGGACAGCATCACCAGCCAGAAAAGGGAGGGGATTGTCCTGCTCTGCACTGGGGCAGCCTCACCTCCAGTGCTGGGGGCAGTTTTGGGTGCCACAATGTGATAAAAATGACATGAAGCTGTTAGAGTGCCCAAAGGAGGGCCATGAGGATGGTGAAGGGCCTTGAGGGGAAGCTGTGTGAGGAGCAGCTGAGGTCACTCGGTCTGTCCAGCATGGAGGAGACAGAGGGGAGACCTCACTGCAGCCTGCAGTTCTCTCCTGAAGGGAAGAGGCGAGGCAGGTGCAGGTCTCTTCTCTTTGGTGACCAGTGACAGGAGCCAAGGGAACAGCCTGAAGTTGTGTTAGAGCAGGTTTAGGTTGGATATTAGATAAAGGTTTTTCACCCAGAGGTGGCTGGGCACTGGAACAGGCTCCCCAGGGAAGTGGCCACAGCACCAAACCTGACAGAGCTCAAGAAGTGTTTGGATAACGCTCTCAGGGTGGAATCCTTGGGGTGTCCTGTGCTGGGCCAGGAGTTAAACTTGATGATCCTGATGGGTCCCTTCCTACTCAGCATGTTTTGTGATTCTATGGCATGTTACTACAACAACACCCTGAGGAAAACATTATTTTTGTTTCCACAAAAACAAAAGACTAAAGGATTTATGCACAATTATGCAGAAAATCTGCAACAGATCTTATGACAATTTGGATTTCATTATTCCTTCATTTAATAATACACTTGTAATTACTTGGCATCAGTTTTTGTACCAAACAGATGTACCTATAAGAAACTAAATGGGGAGTAGGGGTAAACAAGTGGATAATAAGCTCATGTGATCTATCACACTACTCCAATTTCCCAAAAAACAGGCCAAGCTCGACATTCCGCCCAGAAAATACTGAGATCATGCCTGAAATACGACAGCAGCAAGACTGAGTCTGATTCATTCATCATCAAATTTAAAGGAGTAACAGAAGAGCAACAGAAGTGATTAAAAAGCCCCTTCGATTTACCAAGAAGCACTATAGGCATTCTATTGTTTTTCTAACAGATGGGAGGGACTAGGTTTAAACTTCCTCACATGACATTCTATGCCAATAAAAAACCTACCTACTACAACTAAGTTTAAGTTTCCCAATCAGAATCAGAACATTATCAAAAGCTTTTAATTGCCTTTTGAGACTTGTTTCTGCAAGGACTTTTTTTTAGTGTGCAGATGCAACTGCACACCAGATGGCTGTTAACACATTTTCTTGCTTAAAAACGTGTTGAATTACCTGCATTTCAGGGCTCTCAGAGAAGATGGTTAGCGCTGCAAATTCTAGGATGTTCAGCCTTACTAGCTGGGCAAATACATTTAGGCCTTACACACAATGTAAGAAAAATCCCACAGTTGCTCTGTCTGGAGAAAACAACTGAATTCACTATTAGGTTATTTCCCCACAAGCAAGTGGTGCTTCAAGCTGTTCTGTTATGTCACATGGCAATCACTTAAAGCGCTGATCCAATAAGAAGTAATCACAAGAACTGGCAAAAGTTAAGTGTGAGGCTGTAAAAGTGTTAATTCTCTGAAAAAAGCCCAACTCCATAATGTCAGTTGCTCTAGGAACATTTTACTATGGCAATGGTTAAAGTACACTAACTTACAGGCATAAAAACCACTGAAGTCCTTTGGAATTGGTAGCTGACACTGGACACACACCTCCCTCTTTTACATCCCAGCATACAAAAACAATGCCCAAAGATGCAGCAGTACAAAAACACAGAAGGGGATAAAGAGTGCTTCAGCAAAGTTATTATCTTTCCTCTTCTTCAGTAAGTAATTGCTCAGCACTTCTAACAATATTTAATATTTCTGTAGTCTCACGTCTCAGCACACAGATCAGACATAGAATAAAGTGATCAAATTCACTTTGCAAGTGAATGCAGTTTAAGAAAGAGCTACATGTTACAGGAAAATCAAACAAACAGACATCATTAACTGGTAAGGCAAAAGAATGTTTCAGCCAGCAAGGAAAAAACCCAACCATACAGAATTGCAACCTCTGCACCTATAGAGAGCCCATAGAGTCCAAATTCCTCCAATGATGACAGCATGGAATGCTATTGCTACTCAGGGGCAGAAACTCCATGTCAAACTTTTCTGTGCTGCTTTCTGTACATAGCTGATTAGCTAAAGGTGCATGTCCTCAGCAGTTCAAGCTGATTTAAATCAGAGCAAATAGCCCCATCTTTCTTTAAACCCAGTCATAAATTCCTGTCTTCCTCTTACCATCCACTTGCATAAACTCCACCACAGGTGAGCAGCAAGCTTTAAAAAAACACATAACCTAGAGCCTGTAGTTCTCAGTACTGCCTGAATCAGCCCACCACAAAGTTTCAAGAACTTACACCACCACAAAACAGAGAGAAAGGAACATGCATGCCCTCTCCAGATTAAGAACACAAGAAGGACTGTAGCCTTTCCTCAGGCTAAGTCAGGTAACCTAGAGCAAATGCTTCTGCCATTTACAACTGCAATAGACACCACTTAGTCCCACAAAGTTGCTTGTCTTTAACAACTATGCCACAATTGCTTCTTTAAGCAGCAAAGTTTTCAAGAGCACTAACTTCTTCTTGAGAGCTGTGTATCAGTCTTTTCCAGCAAGGAAAGCTGCCTGTCAGAACCAAACATGCCACTGTGTGTCCCAGTATAAGTGTAAATGGCGAAGGCTGGTTTCCCACACTGACATTTACTGGTGTCACAGGAACTTTCCTGTCCAACCACCAAGGAGGCACTCCGGCAGTCACACTCCTACTACCACACTCCTCACTGATGGGACTGAAACCCCTACACAGTGGGTGGCTCCAGTGACCAATGGGTGCACTTGACTCTCTGAACACCCCACACTCACACCATCAGACAAGGTCTCCTTACCACATTAACCCTGGTTTCCCATAGTGCACTCTCAAATCTCTGGTTCCTTTAAGTAATTTAATCATTGTGCATAACACAAAACCAGCTTGAGCTGGTGCCTCTGGTGAGGGAGCCTGAGCAAAGGAATTCCTGTGCTTTCATAGCCCCAGTCTATGCTGCCAAAAGTCTGGGGTCTTCCAACTGAGTCCTTGACTCCTGCTGCATCCCAGTGTCCGATCACTTGGTCAGTGCTACAGGTGCCTGTGCCCTCTGCTGTGCAAAGGGTCAGCACCTGGTCACAGCCCCTTCCTTGTCCGGGGCTCCCAGCATTCCTCCCAGGCGGGGCACAACCTGCAGCTCCCACTGCAGCTGCACACTCAGTGCCTGCTCCAAGTGTATCCCTCAGCACTGATAACTGACCATCTCAAAGGTGTGCTAAGAACAAAAAGTGCAGGGCTCTGAAAGCAAACTCACTGTGGAATAATGGTGAAGGCAAACCAAGATGAAGTTGTGGAAACTATTGCCTTTCTGATGATAGAGATTGGCAGAGGGACCTTCCCTGAGCAGAGTTTGCATTTAGGGTGTGACAGCACATCAGGAGGGGAAGATAAGCTGTGCTACCGGTAGTGAGAGGACAACTCGGGCTCCGACACTGCATGAAAAGGTCACACCTCAAGAAGGGCCTGGAAGAGACAGATGCGTGTGAGGCTCCAAAGAGGAACCAAGCCCAAGGAAGGCCAGGATGCAGGACAGAGTAACAAAACAAAACATCAACACTGTCCTTAACAATAAAGAAAAAACTCATAACCCTTCACTCAACAACACTGAGCTAATTTCCAAGTGTGAGGAGATTGATGACAGATAACCATGATTTTCATCTAGACAAGAGACAGATCTGCAGACTTCCCTACCCTAGGAAGGCAACTCAGCTCCTGCTTTGAAGTCTTGCCCTAAGAAAAGAAAAGGAGACCAGAAACCTCTCTCCTGAGGCTCCTAAAAAAATTTGGATGAGGAACAAGAACATTTTTCTAAATATATTGAATCAACAGTTAAAATTAGAAGAACTACCAGAAGACAATCAGAGTCAAGGAAAGGCAATAGCATAAGAAAAGGGACAGATTGTACTATGTGATAGTGACAGCACACAGACAGTGAAGATGGGATAGTATTCCTAAACAGAAGCATCACCTGGAAATACATTATAACCTCCTTATATACATGCAAATCCAACGAAGAGGTAGGAGTGAGACTGAAAAGAGGGCATACATAAAGACCATGTGTACTGAGTGACAAAAATGATGCAAAGTGAACTTAGAACATCCCTGAATACTTAAGAAGAAAGGCAACTCATTGCTCAACAGCTGCAAAATGCAGAACTGGACCCTGTTAGAAAAAAACAATTTCAACAAGACAAGCCAAAACAGAGCTTCAATTTCATAGCATCACCAGCCTGGGATATAATCAGCTGATTTTTATCTACCCTATATGCCCTATAAGTCATGGGGCAGTCACAGCAACATCCTTCAGACAGTCCAGGAGCTCTCACCACTCACAGTATTTTGGAGACCCCTGCTAACATACTGGTCTAATTTAACCACAGGACACAAGCCTCTTCAAATGTCATGCTCCAGGTCCACTTGAAGAGTTTTTGTCATTACTTTAGAGTTGAGAGGTTTCTCTTTTTACAGAAGACTATGTATTTGCCCTTTTCCCCTACCTCTGGTCACATGGCCTCTACTAGGTAAGCCTCAAAGAGAGTTAAGTGGGGGCAGAAGATGGGGCTCAGGAATGACAGACATGCACAAGCAATGGTTATTTATTTGAAGTTGGAAATTTCCCATCATCACTACCAGAGACCTAGAAAATAATAATTTCAAGTGAGAAATAACAGCTTTTATAACCACTTACTTAAAGTACCATTTTCTCCCATTCAAACTGAGCTCTTTGATGTGCTTTATACAGCAATAATAAAAATTTATCCAGAAGATAAAGTTACTCAGTGGTTGCTGCATGGATTAGACTGCTGATGCTTTCTGTAAGCAAATCAAAACCAGAAAAAGAAGTATAATTTGCATTTTGTCAATAGGAAATGTGCTGTTAGGCAGATATATGGCAGGGATTATACTGAAGGGAGGGTCTCACTCTTTTCACTGCAGTTTAGTTTCACCTTATGTCTTTCAGTTATTGTGCCAGAAGCCATAGCCAAGAGCAATGATGTTGTTTCCTGTAGAGGAATGTACACAGTGCCTCCACACAACAGGACATTAACATGGGCAGCACAGTGGGGCTATGCAATCTTCCTGCAAGGCACTGCTGACCAATTCTTTCCAGCCAATACTGCCACAGCAAGACAGTTCCACACACCACGAACCCCAAACTGCTTTTGAGCTAGCAGTAAAATCAGGGGGTTCACTGCAACACAGGTAATCTTGGAGTTTGGCTCTTTCAGCAGCTGCCGTATTTAACAGCACAGTAAAGAGTGAAGAACACTGGAATGAAAGCAGACAGAGAAAGATTTAGCAAAAAGCAGAAAAGCTTTTCACAAGAGTGTGAGAAAAATGAACTTCCCCTAGGAGCAGTGGATGCAACTGTAGACAAGTGACTCCGGAAAGGCCCACAAAACAAAAAGACCCAAGATTCAGTGTGCATAGTGCACTAACTTTATTCCTTTCCCCACTTTTTGCTTCCTGACAGTTCTGTTTCCTTTATTTCCTAAAATCCTCTGAAAAATTTCTCAAAAAAAAAAGGGGGCATCTGCTTTTTAGATACATATCCTGATCCCAAAAGAAAAAAATATCCTATCTACCCTACTCAAACTGCCTAGGACACAAAAAGCCTCAGAAGAAAGCTTCCCAGTAGGCTCTAGTTAAGAAAGACTACATATTTCAGCCCCTAATCCAAATATTTTGGGTGTCTCACTTGAACCCTTTTGCAGCTTCCAAACCTGGATGTGTTTCATTCAGATGAGTCAATCCCAGGCACAAACTCAGCTAACAAAAATGAATACATTTCCGGTTAACTACAAAACCATTCTTGCCTTTTAAGGCTTCATTCAACATTTTTTTCTAACAGGTACTCTCCACTGAGCCAAATCAAAACTCAGGAGATCTCTAAAACCCAATGCTATAATGCCACATATCATTTTCCTGGCTAAACAAACAGAAAGGTCCACATTCCTTCTGGCACCCATCATTTTTCTGTGTGCTACAAAGTGTACATTCTGTAGAAGCCGGGGCAAAGACATGTCCAGGCAGAGTGCGCCCAACTGGCAAACGCTGAGGGCTGCAGGGAAAACCCGTGAGCGGGGGAATCACCTACAGAGCTGCACACACTAGGATCAGAAGAACCACACAAGATCTCAGGAACCTCATGAAAATTTTCAACTACACAAAAATCTTAATATCTCAGTAAACCAGAGAACTCAAAATGCATAGACAAAAGACATGGAATCTACATAGTAATAAATTTTTGATTCGCAAAATGCACAGGACTTGGTTCCCAGGCAGGACACATTTGTTTCTACACAAAATCCAAACTGGAACTTAGCGCGCACTAAGCTCATAAATTTGCCAATCTTTTCTTCAAGCTTCTTGGAAAACAAGCATTATTGCTGCAGTGGCACCTGAGGCTGGCCAGAACAGAGGTTCTTCGGCACCTTGCTCGACACAATAATGAACAGCAGTTTCAGCATACTGCCATAAGGGTTAATTTTAATTTTGACTCTTGTTGGCTTAGTTGGCTATTTCCATAAATACCAACCCAGCAGATATAATTGCAAAGCAGGTATATTTGGTTCCAGTCCCTCTGCCAATTTAGTGGCAACTAATGTTTGAAAATTGCAGGGTGTAAATTTAGCATAGTGGGTCTCACATCATGTTTTTACTGCTGGAGACTGTATTCGATTAATGAGAATTAAAAGAAAGATACCAGACTTTATGAAAGCTTTTCTGGTTTTTCCCCAAATCTCTGGAAAGAAAGAAGTAAGAAAAATCAAACTGTATTGACTTGATAGGGATGAAAACAGTGCAGCTCAAAACTGTGAATTTCTGAGTTTCAGCAATCATTCTTTTCAAGTTGATGAGTAGAGAATTGCTAGTGCCAAGCAATGCCAAGACTTCTGCCAAGCAGCTATCAAATCTTGGTAAGAAAAAACAAGCAGTAGGATATGCCTTTGGAATACAAGGACAACCTGAACATATTTTCTCTGTAACAACAATATTCAATTTTCTTTCACAGCCCCAAGAAATCAGCGATTGGCTAGCTCTAATTGTGGCTTTCCCAGCACTACTCACATACACATTTACACCTTCCTGTCCTTCTCACTCATTACCAGAAGTTCAAAAGACAATGAAAACTGTACACAATAGGTATTTTTAAGGACACTTTGTTAAGTAATACACAGTGCCAGACTGACACCCACTGCCATCAAGAGACCACCAGTGTAATGCATACAGACACTAGCCGAGGTTTCTCCTACTTAACAGAAAAGTGCAACAAAAGCAAAGCAGCCCCCAGCCTTTGCATTTCCAAGAGTCAGCGTGGCAGTGCATCACTGCTGTTATGACAACTCTGATTCTTCCTTGGCAGAACAATGTCTCAGCCCACTCACAGTCTTTACTTGCTTCTGCTCATTTGGAGTTGGATTTTCTAACCAAATACCTAAGCAGACTTACTCCAGACTTACTGAAATTTTCAGTCCTTCAGCACCAGAGCCTCTGTCACACATGCCCTCTCTTTAAACACAGGCCTATATTTAAAAGAACAGGAATCTTGCCAAACATTGAAAACTCAGTTTTCTCCTAGGGAAACCTGAACTGAAGACATTTGGGAGCGATAAAGTTCTTAAAAAGGCACCTGAGATTCTTCAGACTAATTTCTCTAATTTTGACTGCAGTAATTTTCTTAAAAGTCAAGGTGACAGATTCTGCTCAGATCTTCTTTTGAAGGGTCACAGTCACAGCTGCCACCTCCACTGCTGGAAAGCCCAGTAAACTCCAACCACCCATACAGAGAGGCTTTGCCTATTCTCTGAAGCTACTCCATTAGCATCAGAAAAACAGGCTTCACAGGTGAAGTGCAAAGCTCTGAGGTAACAGACTCTGCTATAACTGGAAAATTAGTTAAACACTTCAGAAAGGTTTCACATACTTTGCATCAGACAAGATGTAAAGCAAATGAAAAAAAAATTATTAAAGAGAGTGAAGACTTTCTTCCTACAAGACAAGTAGGAGGGGGCTTGCATTTAACACAATTATCTTCCCTAAATTTTCTCTTCAGTTCTATTTCCCAATACTGGCAATTTACTGAAGTATGTGGAGATCAGCACCTAAGCAAAAAAAGTCACTCTCACAAAAGCAAAAAATATTTGGCCAAGAAGACAAATCCTGTGCTTATGTCATAAAGACCATGAACTTGGGACCACTTTCAATATTCTTTTTATTACACACAAAAAAAGTCACTATCTTTCAAGATGCTTCCAAAAAAGGATGCTTTCATTGTTATTTTCACTAATGCTCAATTTAACAGGTCAGCTGTGCCATCCTGTTGGCAGGAGACATTACACAACACAAAAAGACAGTAAGCCATACTGTCTAGGACACAGGATAAGCAACATGATGAGAATGGTGATGTCATTGGCTAACCTGTGAACTCATATATTACACAAGACATCAGGCTGCTCTGTTTTCAGAGACCCCCAAGCAAGCACCTTGCAGCCTGGATCATTCCAGACACGCCTTTGTTCATCAGTCTGTACGAGAATGCTCATCATTCTGCACTGCACCAGAACCTAAACTCCTTGAGTTTAAGGACCCAGAAGAGCTGAAATTTGTGAATGACACCGACAACTCAGTCACATTCTCCTCAAGTCCGGAACAAAGCCTGTCTGCATCTCATCCTGCTCCATGTGGAATGAGACTCCTGTGACCCTGGTGACCAACCCAAACAAAAGAGGATGCTGAGAGTCAGGAGAGGCTTCCTTCAGACTACCTCATTCATAATTTAACTGCTAACAGCCATGTAACTGGAGTGGCTGCAGGAAAAATTAACTATATCATTCTCTGCTGCGTTGAAAGCACTTCAATTGTGTTTGCTTTCTACTCAAGCAACAGGGCTTCACTTTATTTCAAGGGTTAGTCCCTTTGGGGGAAAAAAAAGGGATGAAGCTCAACTAATAAATAGAACTAACTTAACTTCATTTTTAATCACTCAAGAAAGGCTAAATATGATTACTATAGTCTTTCACATTCTCCTCCTCTCCTAGGCAATTAATTTTCACATATTCAATCACAATATAACATAGGAAATATTTATGCACTTGTTGCTTTGCGACAAGTTTTGTGTATGGGTATTTCTGATTGAGGGGGTTAACACAAAAATAGCATTCCTTTTGGCCATATACACTGACCCATATTCTGTGAACAATCTCAAAGTATAAAGGGAAAACTAACATAGAAAATATAATGGAGTGCTAAGATTAACCCAGGAACAAGAAACTTTGTTCAAGCTCTGTCATAGATCATATTGTTGTGTTTCACACACAAAGCAGATGATACGGCTCAATCAGAAAAATATTATCTATTAGCTCTTTGCACTATGGCTGTGTTTTCTCCAGATTTTTCACTAAATAAATTTAGAATACACTATGTATTGACTGCATTACAGCTGATGACTGCACACACAAACTTAACTGAAGCGTTACCTCCATCAAACAACACCCATTTACTCCATGTGTGAACTCAAGACAGGGTCATGTGAAAATGCCTATAGTACAACACCCCTAACAAAGACATCCTTAGGATGAGGATACAAGTTCCTTTCACCTTATCTGATCACCAAGTTCATTCATATGATCAGAAATGGTACAGAGTATCCTTCAGCAGTCTGGAAGCTTCATCCAAAAAGCAGGAAGACGTTCTCAGAGACAGCCATCACAAGGTAACTCTACAGGGTCATCACTGCCATCATTTGGGTGGCCATTATGAATTTTTCAGTGTATTGCAGATCACCCCCTACCTGGCTGACATTCTCCATTGCACTCAGACACAACAGACCGTCAATCACAGCCACTGCCAGAGAAGGGCAGTGACACAACTTTCCCAGTATGTCCACATACCTTCTGTGTTTCAGAAGCATCTTGGCAGCAAGCACACACTGACAGAGATGCTTTGTGATCAAACATTTACTTAGCACTGAAAAAAATCTGTACGGCAAGACCAAAACCACAGAAAAACTTTAAATGTATGGCAGAAAAAGTTTCCTTCCCCTATGTATTCCCAAACCAAAAGCACAAAATTCATTGTGCCACTGGAAACCGGAAACTAATTACTCCTTCCCCAAGTCTTAATTCTTCCTTCTGCTGCACCTTTATATCAGAGCTTCTCCACTGAAGATGTTAAAATCTCACTTGAGAAAAGCACTGATTCAAGGATTACTCTTGCTTGTGGAAAGTGATGTTTTAAGCCATTGTACAGACTTGAAAATTACTCTTTTCCCTTTCTCAATTTCCTGCCTAGAAAGGTTGACAATAAATATTCCTGTTAATAAACGGAAGATCAGATTTAGGAACATGAGGCAGGTACATTGTTGTGCAAAATATCCTAGCTGCAACACATTAAAGTCAAAACTCTCAGTTTGACAACTCGTCCATGGAAAACTATTTACTCAAAGCAGCAGCATCATTTGTGTCCTCTTTCCCTGAAGACAGACAAGAGTGACTACAGACCTAACAAAGTTCAGCAAGCTGAAAAGATTAACTTTTTCATTTTAACAAAATATCATCATGTGAAATTTCATTTTGAAACCAACACTCTTTAAAGGAAGCTTGGTAAACAGAAACTGAAGCAAGACTGCAGTAGGTCTCTAAGGAATCCCACAAAGCAGCTGATTGACACGGATGTTCTTTCCAGACTGGTCTCTTTAATGAAGTTTAAAGACATCACAACACATTAAAACAAAACCAACAAAGGGTGCTTGGGCACTGGAAGAGGCTCCCCAGGGAAGTGGTCACAGTTCCAAGCCTGACAGAGTTCAAGAAGCATCTGAACAATGCTCTCAGGCATAGGGTGTGATTCTTGGGGGTGTCCTGTGCAGGGCCAATGCCTAGACTTGACGATGCCTGTGGGTTCCTTTCAAATCAGGATATTCTGTCATCTCTGAGAACTGAGATGTCAATTCATTTTTATTCCCACAGCAGTTGAAGGCAGAAAGTTAATGCACTCAAACAAAACCATTAAGGTTATTTTAAAGAATTGTGATGCAAATTCTCAAGAATGTATAAAAATAGTAACAAAATCATTCTTCATGTGTGTTTAAGATAGAACTGAATCAATGTGGAAGCTATGTATGTTAATACAAAAAAAAAACCACACAAATAACCCACCCCAAAAAACAAAACATGTATTTTCCTTTAATGCCTCCTTGCAAACCAGACTCAGATGAAAGACATGCTCCAACAGACTGAGCACTGGTTTTTAGGATGCAGCACAGGGTTTGAAAACATTTGGCACTGCCAAACCCTGCACAAGTGTTAAACAGTTCAGATTCTGCAAGGTGAGGCAATGTCCCAAATTTTAAGAAAGTGATCAGAAAACATATGAATAAAGTCCAGTTGTAGCTATTTATCTTTGGACCTTCATCCAGAAAAGTAGATGAAAAACCCTTGCAGTGTCCCAGGGGATAAGCTACATAGATAAATGAATACTTCTTTTCCATCTCTCATTTCTACATATCAGAGAGTGTGATACTGCCCTGCCTCCTCATCTATATTTTAGTTCACATCTTACACAGAACAGAGACTACCCTATGCTAATAAAAATAAGCACCACATATTTTTCAGGACATCTATTTTAAAGTTCCCCTCTCTAGCATCCAAAAAGAAATCTGCCAATGCTCCACCCTAGGAGACCGGAGGCACTAATTTCTTGCTAGCAGAACGCACTGGAAGGAGAACCTGCACAACTCAAATCCTCATCTATGAATCCTCACATAAAAAAGCAAAACATATACAACTGTTATCCACTCCCAACCTACATATTCTGATTATAATGAAAAACTGTCAGAAATAACTCACATATGATTCAGAGTAGGGATCTAAAAGGGACAACTGAAACAGCCTTCTCACACAAGTTTAGAGACAAGCAAGCACTTTGAGCATCAGCAAGAGGAAAAGACAGCAGTCTAGAAGTAGCCTACTTGAACAAAGAAAAAAAGCAAAAGTAACAAACAACGACAGTGTGTCACACACGCAAGGCTGAGTCCTGCAAGCTCAGTCTGAGTTTCAGCCCTTCCTAGACCTGCTGCTTTGCTGATGCAAAAAGAAATCCACCATCTCACTTGATGCTGTTTGTTCCATTCTTTTCATAAGCTACTATAATTTTATTGGGGCTTGAGGGCAAAGCATTCATGGAGGAGAAGGGAAAAGGCATGTGCACAACAACCGCATAAAACATTGGGAAAAGCAGAGAAGTGGAACTGACACTGGCAACTACCACTTCCTAGCGTCTTACTTAGCAAATCAATCAGAAATCAGCTCCAGCAATTAAGTGATAATGAATTATTGATGACACTCACTTTGGGGAACGGAGCACTTACCAGTATTTATGAAACTGAAGAAACTGAGGTGGGTAAGTGCTATCCCTATTTTGCAGATGGCACAAAGCCAGGCAGACAGCAAACAATTCTGCGACATTGCGTCTTGCCGAGGATCGCTTATCTCCAGCATGTTATCTCAGTTCTGTTTGCACATGGTCACACATTACCTTGATTTGTAACACACTCCTGCTTCAGAGAGGCACAGTGAATGCTCCAGGTACAGAATTAATAATTTCAGTAACCACATCCTACTACCATTTCAGAGGTGGGGAGAAAAAGGCTGCTCAAAATAAAGGACAGCAATATTGAAGCCAGGAAAAAACCACTTTAAAATGTGATCTACAACATATGTTCAGTGGCAGAATTTGCCCTTGAGAAACCAAAGAAGGTATTCAAGCTCTACTATTTCAAGATACTTTAAGTCTGTGCTTAACATGTGTTTAAGTCAGCCAACTTATTTTGCCAATGCAAATATATTCAACTAGAAACTCTGAAGAAAGCCAAGAATTCAGTCTCAGATTTAAAACATTCTTGCCAGCCACTCAAAGCTGTCAGTAATGCCATACAGGAACATTTCCTATCACTAACACATAAAAGTGATCTAGGAAAGAGAACTCACTCTACTCCTACCATACTTCACAACTGAGCTTTCCAAATGATGCCATTATCTATTTATACCATTAAAAACCAAACAGACAAAGGAGGATGTGAGCATTCACTGTACATTATCTATTCTGCCCCTTCACAATTTTTCATGAGACTTAGCAAGTAGACATGCTATTGTCTACATGCACTTAAAGGTAAGTCTCTCACACTGTACAGCTTTCACCCTCAAGAGCAGCTGCCAGAGCTGAGGCAGACACAGATGCAGCTTTACAAATTAGCGGCCCTATGTCATCCAGCTGGTGTGAAGCACCACGATGTCCCTTCAAACACCACAATGGTTACACCAATGTGAGTGTGCCGACTTGTAGTCAGCTCTCTGACAGGAATGCTGGTGACATAAGCTTCAGGGGGCAGAAGATGACTGTCAGTACCTGCCATATAGTCCAGCCTTGCAGACCGGATGTCTTTCAGGGAAGGGCAGCTTTCTGTGTGGAATTTGAGATGACTGGAGATAGGGTTCAGCCCTGCCACAGATGTCTTACATGATCATATTATTCTGCTTTCCTTGGCTTCAGTTTTCCTTATCTGTTAACGACTACTAATGCTCTCCTATCCCATGGGAACACTGCCAGCATCCATAATTTATGTTTCCACCCTGCTTGGATGCTGAGAAGATGAGTACCTGGAGATATATACTGATCAGTTGTCTGCCAAATATATAAACTGTTTTTAAAGAAACATCATAAAAAATGCAAACTATTAATATTAAAGCCCATCTGTGCATCATATAATCATTAAGGAGGGAAAAGGCCTCAATCACCGAGTCTAAGCATTAACCCAGCACTGACAAGTTCACTACTACATCGTATCTCTAAGGACCACATTCTACATGTTTTTTGAACACTTCTAGGGATAGCAATTTCACCATTTGCTGGGCAATCTGTTCCAATGCCTGATCGCCCCTTCAGTGAAGAATTTTTTGCTTATTCCCAATATAAACTTGCCCTGGCACAACTTCAGGCCATTTCCTCTTGTCCTATTGCTTGTTACTCTGTCTACCTCAGCTCACTACAATGTTCTTTCAGGGTGTTGTAGAGAACAGTAAGGTTTCCCCCCAGAAAAGCCTCCTTTTCTGCAGGTTAAACTACCCCAGCTCCTTCAGCTGCTCCTCACAGGACTTGTGCTCCAGACCCTTCACTAGCTCCAGTGCTCTACTCTGGACTCATTCCACTACCTCAACATCTTTCTTGCAGTGAGGGGCCCAAAACTGAACACAGGATTCAAGGTGCGGCCTCACCTGTGCAGAGCACAGGGGACAATCACTGCTCTGGTCCTGCAGGCCACACTGACTCAGGCCAGGATGCCATTGGCCTTCTCACATTCAGCTGCAGTCAACCAGCACCCCCAGGTCCTTTTCCACAGGACATCTTTCCAGCCACTTTCCCCCAAGCCTACAGTATTGCATGGGGTTGCTGTGATCCAAGTGCCTGAGGACTTGGATCAGCACCTTGCCTTGCTGAACTTTACACAATTGGCTTTGTCCCATTGATCCAGCCTGCCCAGATCCCTCTGCAGATCCTTCCTACCCTCCAGCAGATCAACATTGCCACCCAGCCTGGTATTGTCTGCAAACTCCATTTATTCCTCAACAGTAAACAGGCATTTTTATATTTTTATAATCAAAAATCTTTGAGTTATGCAGGTATGCAGCTGATACACAGTTCCCGGATTCTACTAAAATAGGAAGGACCACTCTGTAACAGATAAGCAGGAAGGAGTTTGGGAAACTGCAGCTCCAACTACCAACTAGACTCAGTTCACATAGTAACTCTCTAGAGATAAGTGATCCCCTAGACCTAAGAAACTCAAACCATTTTAGATACAGAAATTAACTGCCCTCTTATTTACACTTCCAGGTCCAACAAGAACACCTGGTATGGTTCAATTTCTGTTTTCCTTTTGCACATACCCTTTACTTTGTTTAATGCTGGGATGTGATTAGTGGGAAAAGGGAACAATTTGGGAAGCTTGTTTGAAAACAGATTATAAATCTGTATGTTTCAAAGTACCCAAAAATCATTCTCCCCTGGAAATATACCATGACTAGCTCTTGGTACAGCTGCTTACACCTAGGGTTTAATTTTGACAGTTAAGATCACTCAAATGGTTCTCTAACCAAAACATTTACTACAGCATTTCAGTAATACATTTTTTCCAACACAACAGGCCAACACCGTCCTTCTAAACCAAAACAAACAATGCTGGAACAGTAACTAAATCTGTGCTAAGTTAATTTTCTTACAGGAATGTGCAAAGTAGCTTGGAAGGCTTGTGTTTGCAAACACCCAACATATTCCATCTTCAAGGGCCAGACTGGCAAAGGTGCAAAGATCATTCTATTTCCTCAATGCCACTGCTCATTTGAGACATCCCATATCAGACATGCTTCCTTTACAAACTGGAGATAACCACCTGATATTTTAGAAGTCTAAATCATGCACTCTTTGCTAGGTTTAAAACTGGCTGGATAGCCAGGTCTACTGGGGAATGTACATCCAGCTGGTGGCCACTCATAAGTGGTGTTCTGCAGAGCTCAAGTGTTGGGTCCAGTCCTGTTTAATACCTCTATCAATGAGGCATTAAACTGACTGAGAGGACCAAGTGTCCTGTCAGCCAGTGTGCAGACAGTGCTAAGTTGGGCAGGAGTGCTGACCGGCTGGGCAGGCTGGATCAATGTGCCAAAGCCAGCTGTATGAGGCTCAACAAGGTGAAGTATGGGTCCTGAGGGAGCTGGGGGTGTTCAGCCTGGAGAAAAGGAGGCTCGGGGGACCTCATCACTGTCTACAAATGCCCGAAAAGAGGTTGTAGCCAAGTGGGGCTTGGCCTCTTCTCCCAGGCAACCAGCAACAGGACAAGAGGACAGCCTCAAACTGCACCAGGGGAGGTTGAGGCTGGACATTAGGAATAATTTTTTCACTGAAGGGGTGAGCACTGGAACAGGATGCACAGGGAGATGGTGGCATCACCACCCCTGGAAGTATTCAAGAAGCAACTGGACATGACACTTAGTGCTACGGTTTAGTTGACATGTTGGTGTTCAGTCAAAGGCTGGAGCCAGTCTTGAAAGGCTTTCCCAACCTTGGGGAGTCTCTGACTGTATGTGGGCTTAATTTTAACAGGATCTAATGGGCCTTACAGAGGTCTTTCAATACAGGCCCAAAGGAAGTTACACTGATTGCTTCTCCAACTGGAAAGTTTGCTCACAATAGAAATCTGCCTCATTTTGCAACTACTGATGAGGAAACAAAAGTACCAACACTGCAGGGAAAAACCAGCTAAACTGTGGCTGAGCAGTTTCCCCATGAGACTACTCACAAGGGGCAGTGGCAGTCAGCAGGTCAGCAACTCTGGATTCAACCTCAGTTAAGACATGAATATCCTGCCAATGATCAGCACTGGTTCTTGTGTTTCCAGATTTTATTTGACTCAGCTAATTGGCCATTAAGCTCCAATGAGGTGGACATTTATCTACAGATAACACAAGGAAATTGGAAAGTAAGCAGCCTGAGACTACCCTGAAGACTGTTAACCAAATAGCAAGGCAGAGCTCAATTAAAACAATTCATCAGAAAACCTGTATAGTCCATTGGCAGATTTTCAAGGATCCCATTAGAAATTTTAAGGATATTCAATCTGATTAGATGCTGAAGTCTATCTCATGTAGAAACCATTAATAAGTAAAGAACCTTTAACTTTGAAAGCCTGAACATTACCAAAGCCACAGCAGGAAGAGACACCTGGGCCTTTCCTGTGTAACTAACACGCACAATTTTGCATAAGAATGGCAAACCCTTTCTCTACTCTATTGAAAAACTTGAGACTGATGAAAAGGTGCAGCTGTGCAAACCAATGTCATCAACTACCCACCACTTTTGGGTGGACTCTGTTGAGGTAACTAAGAGACACACACTCTTACATGCTACCTCAAAAAAGAATACATGCAGGACCTCTGAATCAGGAGTATTCCATGAAATGTCTAATATCTCAGTTGTTGAAAAGGGCAGGCATTTCAATCACTTGAAATTGCAGTGCAAATACGAAATTACACTGAAAAACATTTTGTCTCTCATTTTATGAAAATTTGAAGAAGAAAAATGGCTATTGTGCTCTTAACCTTACTGGACATATAATTCAAGTACAAAATAAGGTCACTGCTATTCTGGACTCTTTTTTTGAAAAGAAAGGTTGCAATGAAAAACATTCCAAAAAACATAATACTGACAGTAATCCCTATAAGGGAAAAAATCTGGCAACACTCTACTTCAAACTTGCAATTTAGAAGCTCACATTCCTCATGGAAGATTTTCAGGGTACAACTGGTACTGCCAACTCGTACTGTTTAAAAATCCTCTTAGGAACTCTACTATCAATGTCCTTTTTATCTTCCAAGTACGCTGTTAATGTTCTAGACAGACCACTTTGATCTTTGGACAGAAGCAGATTCTCGATTTGTATACTGCACGTGGAAGCTCCATTTTCAGAGGAGATAAAAAGAATAGGTTCCTGAAATTTAAATACTGCTTACAGATAACAGAGGGAAGTCCTCCATCTGACTGCAAAAGGACAAATGCTTGTGGTTGGATTAAGAATGTGTAAGCTGAAAAATATCACAGGGATGTACTTTTCTCTCCACACTTGCTGATATTCAAAGCCAGTATATTCACAGGACTGAAAATGCCTAAAAAGAGTATGTAGATCTCACCTTTTAAGACAGGGCTACCAAACACTTCTTAGAGAACATAAATCAGAATTCCAACAGGACTCGATTCAATTAATGTCAAGTTTAACATCTAGAACCCTGGTCACACAGGAAAATGAATGATCTGCTCATTTAAAAGTTCACAGTGTTTTGGGTTGTTTTTTTCACAATTCTACCTGTAAGTCCATTTATGCTCTCATTTCACTCACAACCAGGTACTGAACTTCAGCCATATGGATTGCTTTCCCCCCTCTCCATCTTCTTTTTACCTTTTAAAAAACTTGCTGAAAGGAAAAAGAAGCCTTTTTTGAGTTTGAAAGACAGCAATCACCACAGACACTGATCTTCCTTAGCCAATTCTGAATTATGCCTACTTAGTTCAAGGACTTGGTCTTTTAATAGTGACTGAGCAGTAAGTTCTTCCAGACTCCAGGATTTCTGTGCAGGCTGCTTTCTACCAGACTGAGCAGATCTTGATTGCAGCATCTATACTGTGCTTTTCCAGTTACACAAACAAGCAAAGATGTTCAGATTTTACATGATGCCAAGGCCTTGAGAAGGCATTTCTTACTGTTGATCAGATCATGGAAGATTTAATTTGGTATCTTCAAGATCACCATCAGAGCCTCAAACTCTTTTGGTGGACAGCCATTCTCCTCAGGACAAAAACCATGCACATCAGGTTCCATATAACCATATATTTAGTTTAGGAGTGTGCAGTTCCACCCAGCTTTTAAGACTTCACAGTTTTGGACCCAGCCACAAGAGCAACTTGTGCCATTGGCAGGAGGCTGGCTAACAGGTTAGGACTTATTTGGCCATTGAAACTCATTGATTGCAGTGTGTTTCCTTTGAAGGTCACACATGCTGACTCTACCAATTTATGAAGAACTGATGCGCTTTGGCAGGTGAAGCAACTCTACATATTTAACTCTCTAACTAGTCTATGACTGCACATATTTAACAACGCAGTCACAAATGATTTAGCAATTTATAAATCATGCCCTTCATCATGTCACGTAAATATTACCTATCCTTCATTAATGATCCCTGAGAAACAGCTCATTTGCTTAAGATGCACATTTCACTTATAAATTGTACCAGAAACTACGACCGAGTCCCAAATAGTCTGCTCTTACTAAACTACACCTCCCAAACACAGCAGCAAAGTCCTACACAGCCTAAAGCTGAGCCTTAGCACACAGCATAGCTAAGCAATGGACACAGAGGACAGGGAGAAGAAAAGCAAGCCCAGCACTGGTGGGAGAGTGAAGCAGAACACCTGCAATAGATAGAGGCAACGGAAAAATGACAATTCCTAACTGCAAATTCGGCATAGATATAGCAAGTATACATAACAGCATCTTTCTTTTTAAGTATAGAGGCATGGTGAGGAAATCCATGGCTAGCTCTATGCATCATCAATGGGTACACTTTGGTGAGGTCATGAGGCAAGAAGGATAAAGAGAGAAAAGGATATTGAGAGGAGGAAGGAAGTGGCACAAATCATCTATGAAAAGAAGCATGTAAAGACTAAGTCATCAGCATGCTGCTTCACAACAAGAGAACAAGGATGCAAGCAAAGAAAGAGAAAGAAAGGAGTTTAAATCTGACAAGAAAGGGATTCACAATCTGAGAAATAATGGCTATCTTTAGCCGCAGAATTTTAGCTAAGCTTATACATATAGAAGCAGAAACATTTAATTACCCTTAACATAACTTCTCGCATTGGGAGACAGCAGCGGAATACCAGCCCTGAGACTGAATTAGCAGCCTCGAAACTCAAAACTGCAAGCTCAAGTATTCCCTTCTGTGGCCATGCGCGAGGAATGACTGCATTCCCTGTCAAGCAGCCACTGTTTAGCAGGTTTGACACGGTCCTGACCATGGGTTACCTGTGCAGAGCACCCCAGACAACCAACAGTACTTCAAGTTGTCAGCTCCTGCCCTGCCTTACAAAAGGGAAAGTGCAGCTTGACAAATACATGCATTTTCATAAGTACATCAATTTGTGTGTCTCTATCATGCTTCACATCTTTGTACACCTAACACTTCTATGTTTGAGGAATCTTAATGCCTTTACGCTAACAACAAAAAAAGAAAGGGAAAAAACCAGGAACACTTGACTAAAATTTTTCATATCAAGAAAAATCTACTTACCTCACATCAAATCCATACCAGGCAAGGCAGAACATCTCTTAAACGCCAAATCCACTATTTTGAACTGTAAAAACACATGCCTGATATTTGTGGCACATAGCTCTTGACTAAAACTAGGGTAGCACTAACAGCATCAGAGAAAGATAGTAAGAAAGCTGGTGTCAAAAAAATAAAAATAAGACAAATAAAAGAGGAATGAATACAGTGAGGAAAGAATTAAATCTTGCCCAAAGTCATACCCTGATCAGCAACACAACCTGGAACAGATCTGTTGTCATCTCATTGCAGGGGTTCCATACTGTTGTCTCCTTATCACAGAAGTTCCACACCTTCTTGATGCTTCTCGTGGGCAGCTCCTCAGAGCACTGCATCTTTCTTCTTCACAAAGCAGCCACTGACTCCAGTTCCCTTCTCAACCAGGCACCCCACTCTTTTATAGCACTCTTCTTCTCATTGGTTACAGCTGTGCCCTGTTAAAGTCAGGCCTGTTCCTAATCTTAGCTAATCAGCCCAGCTGCAACTCCTTAGGGGTAAGATTACTTTCCACACTACCTTTATTTTCTTCTATTCTATCCCCCTGTATAGATCCTGCAGCACTAAAACAGTGAACAGCTTTGCCCAGAAGAATACAAGTTTTCAGCTGACACATATACACATGGCTGGCGATGGTGTTCTGTCTGGAGCTATAAGCATCATCTGACTCATTAACAATTGAAGTGATAAATTCATCTAAAATACATAAAGTAAGAGAAATTACTCCAAGGAGTGATGGAATTTGAACACAAGTACTTAATAGCCAGAATTCACATCTTAATTTTTAATAGAACCACAACCTACTTGCTGCCGTAACATTATTACGTGTTATGAAAACAGAGATACAGCCTCACAGGAAAATGTTACCTAAAATCTAACTTCTTATTCAACAAACCAAACAGTTTCAAAATAGACCAACATAGGATACCTCATGTGACGTAACTGGTTTCCATCTAAAATTTTCAATGAGAGAATCCTGAACCAGGAATCTTCCTGATCACATTCCCTAGGAGCCATCTGGAATCTGTCTAAGCAGATGAAAGATAACACAACACCAGAGACCCAGGGCAAGGTGCAGTACTTAGGGATTTCTCCTTCCATTTCAAAGGAAAAAACTAATCAGAATCCCCACTAAAGAATAAAAACAGCACTAAAACCTGAAAAACTGTATTTTTGCCCCTATTGAAACAAGCTATTTCATAACACAACAGCGTATTTCAACCATATGAAACTTATAGACTTCCCAATCTTTAACAAGTTAAGTCTCAGGCTCCTTGAGAGATACCAATGCCATTTTAAAATAGAAATTTTATGGCTAAGAACACATAGTATCAGGAGTTCATTAGCTCCCAATCCTAAACGATCCCAGATTTTAGCAGTTTCACAGCCACCTCACCTTCCATTCATTACCTCAGCTCCCTGTTCACTCTGACATGTGACACAGCAACTTACTCAACCATTTACACATTGACAAAGAGGAGCTTTGCTTGATATGTTTTAATTGTGACAAGTTCACAGCTGTCCAGCCCATGGCTGGAAGAAGGCTTAAGAAACACAGAGGAAAAAATTATCAGCAGCCATCCCACCCCCCCAAATTTCTTCCATTTTCATTTTGTTCCTCTAGGGCCTTTTGATTATCCACCCATATGATTCCCCAATTCTTCAACACATTTCTCACACTAACAGGAGCTACCTATTATTTCTCTGCAACTTCCAAAGAGTACGCATTTGTATAGGCTGCAACTAAAATACGTATGTGATTCCACAAGTTCCTTTGCAACCAAGAAGTGGGTAAGTGGGGATCTGTATAAGCAACAAGAGACCAAGGGCTCCATTTAGAAATCTCACTGCCTCAGCATTTCCCACGTGCAAGTTAAAACACACCCACACACCAAGCCAGCTACTATTACACCGTCTTCTCTCCTAAAAGGATTTTTCTGTCCTGATAGACAACACTGCATGCAAGGTGAGGTTGGCCTAAAATGCCTTTTAGTCTGACAGTTTCACTAGCACAAGAGGCTGCATGAAAGAAACTAAACATCTGATCAAGTTACTGCAGTTTATAAGCTTCTAGATGTCAATTAATCTGGACACACACACACACAGTCCTTGCAAGTGCAAAACCCCATTGATCATATAAATCAAAAGTTTCACTATCAGAGGTAACTAATTTAGACAAATGCTTTCTGCCATGGTGTTTTGTTTGCTTGTTTTTCTTAAGCTGTTTGTTTAATTTTCAATTTTGTTGTTGGTTTGGTGTTTTGTTTTTTTTCTTAATATATATGACCTCCTCCTCAAAAATTCTATAGCAGTCAGTAAATGTATGATAAACTGATTATCCTAATGGCCAACTATACAATTACTTCCAGCCATGATCTACTTACATTTCAAGCAAAGGGCAATCTGTCATTCTATGTTTCACTTGAGAGCTGCCTTAAAGTACACAATTAAAACTGTTTTCACTTGAAATATTCCATTCTGCATCTTAGATATAGCCCATTATGAGATCCTGCCAGGACAGAAGAGTTGTTTTAATACTCGAAAAGACAAAAATGCCAAAACCCAACTATTGAGACCCAAGATGTTTCTCCTTCCTCATCTTCGAAACCTGCCAGCTGATAATGAAGCTGTTTTCAAATCCTTTCAAACCCTGAAAATGTCAGTTGAAATAGTTATCACAGAGTGTCTTGTACCAAAGGCAGAATATCCACAGCTCCCGTCTGCAGCAAGCAGGACAACTGAACAGCCTTCCAGGCTTTCTAGCGATTCATAAAACTCATCAGCTTCTACAACAGTTGAGACACTGAAATGGAGAGCACGGCTACTATCACAGCAGATCTCAGCTACAGATTTTTCAGGCCTACTCCATTATTGCATTTCTGCTCACATGGACAGAAAGAGTAACCACAGAACAGGATATATGACAGACACTACTCTGGTAAAATGTACCGGTTTGGAAAAATAAATTAAAATTTAAAAAACGTAAATAACACAAACAAAAACCTAAACAAATTCTTTCTCCAGGTGACAAATTAATTTTTAATTAGGCCTTCCCGCATTGCACTGAAACACAGAGATGCTTGAATCCCAGCTCAATTCATCACTGCTACTTAACAAATCAACATAACCCTGTAACAGTCTACCAGATTTACAGCAAAGGGAACCATTTTATTCCTCACCCAGTAGATAATCAGCATAAGAATGAAAGCAGGATGCAGGTTCCTATTGTCACAACAAACATATTATAGTATCACCAGGAAACTTTTTTCTCCAAAGAGGTATGGAGCTTGCTGGTCTCAGTATATCAAGCACTACGGACGGACTGCATGCTTGTAACAATTTATTTTACATTTGTACAAAGTGTGCATTTTTACTACCTATTTTCTTTATAACAATCTTCATTTCCTATCACAACATGTGACTGCAACATTGCAGTCATGTTTCCTCCCTCTCAACCTGGCAACTGCAGACTCTTTGCAGCAATTGTGCCAGGCAAGATGGGATGCTGGGAAGCTCCTGGGCCCTGCAACTCCCCACATTCAGTGAGTAAGAGAAATCTGTTTAAATCTAGCCAAGGACACACCTCCCCCAAATCATCCTCTGCTTATTTCACTCCCTGCACAAAAAATGTACTTGCAAGAGTAAAGTCTGACAACAGCCTCAAACATCAAATGTCGAATAACCAGAAACTGATTCAAAACAACTTGTGTGTGTGGGCACAGGCTCCTGTGACAAATCCCACATTCTCCTCAGCGTGGCTGGGGAGCTTTGCATTGGAGTGAGTACCCCTGGCTGCTCTCATTATGACCACTGGCAGACTCATATCTTCAGCAAATATCCAGTGCTTGTTGCTTATTACTGTCCCAAGCTGGAAGTTTCTTGACTTACCACCTCCAGGAATCTTTCTCCACCTCTCCCACACTGATGTCCTACCCATGCTCACAGCTGGCTTATGTACCAAGAAAGACAAACGCTGGCTATGAAGCACTAGACTCAGTTTAAGAGTTTTTAAGAGGACTGCCTGAAAAACACAGAACAGACCTACTGAATATACAATACAGACATGAGTATTCAGTAGAGAGTGGCTTTTTTCTCTCTGCTTATCTAACAGTGGAGACCACTACTCAGTACTGCTGATTACTCCTGCCATGCAGTACATAAGGTTTTCAGCAAAGAAATTCTACTATTAGCAATACCTCTGAATGTCAGTACAAATGAAGACCCATGTAAGGAAATAATGGCTATCTCCTTAACACCATGTGGAAGTTTTAAGTTAGCAGATATTACACAATACAGACTAATGTGGTAACATGACTCTTCAAATAGCTCCTATCCCTGCCTGATTTTAGGGATGTTCTGGTTTTTCGCAAGATTTTGAGGTGAAGTTGGAAAATGTAATGAAAGCACACGTGTGGCCCTTCATGTTTATGCTGTCTGTGGAATGGGTCCTGACTCTAACAATCTTAGACCAAAATACTGGAGGGAATAAGACACGGAAGCTTCCCTTAATACAGAGCAAGGTGAGTATATTTTAAGAGGCATAATATCTACATTATATATTTGACTAATGTATCAGAAAGGCCCTTATATTGAACTGACACCTGGGAATGATACTTAGAAATCCCAGCTGTGCACTGCATTTTGATTCCCCAGTCAAAGACTGACATTGTAAAACCTTCTTCAGTTAAAACAGAAAGGTCTGTAATTGTCAGAAAAAACAGTGTCCCTTTTTGCTCACTTTGTAAAAGCAGTTAATTTACTTGAATGTTTCTGACTCCTGCCATTTTTCTTCTTAATGGATGATATACAGGTCGTACACAAATCTATGTTCAAAACATGTTCAGTAGGATTTAGGTTTCTTTAAACTAAAAAAAATTGTCTTGAATACACAGTACAGTGGCAGTCAGGATTACAGAACTCATTTTTCAGTTAGGGATTGTTTACATTTTATTGGTTTTTCAGCTGTAGTGTACTTGCAATTCACTGAAACAATCCTTTCCAAAACTCACTGTAACTGTGTGTAGATCAGCTTCCATTACTTCATCCAAGCAGTAGAAGATAAACATGGATGTCTGCTTCCTAACTAACAGACCTTCTTCTATATTAACTTAACCTGATAATGTTGTTACAGTCTGAGCTGGAAACAGGAATCCTTGCAGGACCTAACCTACATCCAGGAACTCCTGGGCAGACACTGAGCCAAAGTAAAGTGCTGGAAACTGGGTCACGCTATGACATGTACAGGGCAGCAGGAGGGGATCCGAGCTGAGCCTGACCTGCTTATACTGGCAAGAGCACGAGAGATGAAAGGAACTGGGTGCGTGGCGTGTGAGCTGCCCAAGAGCTTGATGAGACTTAACATGAGATGGGGACTAGAAGAGGAAAGGAAGGTAACCAGGAAGCTCCTGTGCGAAGAACAGAGGCTGAAACTTCAGATCCATAGTCTCTTTCTGATCAATTACCAGTTAGTTACCAACTGAAATTAACAAGCCTGGCCTAAGTTCAAACTCGAGTATCATAACAAAGTAAAACTTTTCCCATGCAGATAGGCTTTTGCAGGATGGAAAGCACTACTTGATACAACTACAATGTTATGAATAAGAACAAAAATAAAAGATCAACTTTGCCTTGCAAAGGTTCACTGCCAATGCAAGTCAACAGTTACTTCTGCAAGCTAGACTGTTTAGACAGGGACACTATACTCTGTTTATCTTCTGTTAATTGAAATTCATCCCTAGGGTGGCAAGGTTTCCCATCTGTACCCAAAAAAGAGTCAATAGGAAAAGAAGTATTTATATTTTATATCAGGAGTTACCAGAAGTAAAATTCAAAACAGAGTGAAGGCCAGGCAGAGACAAACTTATGCTCCCTGTGGGAAGCTTGCAGGGACGCCAAAATATACAGAGGAAGCAACATCTAAAAAACAAATCCCTAAAGACCCCCTGCTTTATTTTTCAAAAGAAAAACAGAACACATGACAAAAGAAGTTTCAGAAATTTCTTTGAATCTGCCCCAAAGTAAACCAGAGTCTCTGGTTAAGTAACTGCAAGAACGTTGTGCAAGAACCACAGCCAGTAGTCAAAAAGCTGAAGTACCAACTTCCACACAAGAAACAGGTCTTTGTCACTGCCCCCAAGCCAAGGTGGAGCAGGAATATGGGGTGTGGGTGGCTGGGAAACCTTCAGATGTCAAGATCAGTATCTTGTAGATGGGATCCCTCCGTGTTAATCTAAGGGTGGTATTACAAGCAAATATATTCAACACATGGAAACATGTAACTTGCTGTGAATAATTAGATGAAATTTTGGCAGTAATAGAATGGAAATTAATAAGGAAGAAGGCAACATAATTCAGGTAAACAAACTTAAGCTTCGTCTGAAGCCTCCCAAAAATGGAACAGCGGAAAAAGTTTTACAAAGATACCTAAACCTCCAAAGACTTATGAGTGTCACAGTCAAAGTTTGCAGTTGTCTAATTTCAAAACAGTGCAAGTCCTGTAACTCTTCTCCTCCTTCCTATCCGTCTACACCAAACTCGAACTTTTACCATAGAAGCTGTGAAACTTACAAGTTCTTCATGACAACAAATACTCTTAAAACACAAGAAAAGAAAATAATTTGAGCTTGATAATCTGAGTTTTACTCACTGTGTGTCATCACTTCATCGCCAAGGCGTGATTCGGAAACAGACACAGCAGCATGCAGCCAGGCTACTTACACGGTCTGGAAAAGTGCCCGCTAAGATCATGTTGCAGAAATAATTCACACCTGCAGCAAAGCTGCACAAAACATCACCAACTCGCCAATTTTGACAGGCATATGCCGACCGTGGGGGGGAGAAAGAGTTTCTATACAGACAAATATGAGCAATAAGTATGAAATCCCCTTTCCGCACCCCAAGTAAAGCCAGGCAGGTCCCGAGCGCTTCACTTGGCCACATCCCAACGCGGGCCCACCGCCGCAGGGTCGCCCGCACCCGAGGCGGCCTCGCAAAAGAGAAGGGGGCGCGCCCCGGGATGCAGCAGCGGAGCCGCGGCCCCTTCGGCCCGGCCGCCACTTCGATGCCCGGTTCGGCCGCGCTCCATGCGCCTCGCCCCACGCCAGCCCCGCTCAGCCCCGCTGGGGCCGGGACCACCCCGAGCACGCCCGGAGGGGCCGACACGCACCCGCCGCACGCCCGCCGTGGGCATCCCGGCCCGGCCCGGCCGGAAAGGGAGGGGAGCGCGGCGAGCGCAGCCCAGGGAGGGGCGGCCGGCGGCGCCCCCGGCCCGCCACGAGCCGCCCAGGGAGGCCCCGGCGCCCTCCCCCGCCGAGCGGAGCCGCCCCCTCGCTGCCGGGCAGCGCCCCGGGGCACCGCCCCCGCCCGCACTCACCCGCCGAGCCCAGCAGCAGCCACAGCAGCCACATGGCCCCGCGCCGGCCGCCCCGCAAACTTCGGGGCTGCTCCGCCAGTCCGGCCCGACGGAGCCTGCGGCGGGGAGCGGCGGTGCGGGGGCCGGCCCGGGGGAGGGCCCGGGGGTGGCGCCGCCGCCCCGCCCCGCCCCGCTGGGCGGCCGTGCCCACCCGCGGCCGCCGCCGCCCGGTCCGCAAGGCTGAAGGGCCTCCTCATCTTCCTCACCTCTGCTACCCATCAGACACCTCCGGCTTGTTTTGACGGCCGGGTTGCGGTGGCATTGGCGTTTCTTACAACAAACTCTCCGCTTGCCGTGCAGCGGCGGGCAGGAACGCTTTAGGAACACCGGGAAGAGTTTGGGTCAGAGCTGCACCCCTGCAGGGGCGTACGTGCTCACTCAACACCTTCTGCAACGACCAAAGGGTGTATTGCTTTCAAAAAGCCTCCCCTTACATCTTCTGATGCATGCTCCTCTAAACTTTATTCCCTAACTAGAAGACGAGGTATTTCCATAGCCAGTCAGAATCACTTCTGAGATCATCAACTCCAACTTATGACCGAACACCACCTTGTCAACTAGACCTTGGCACTGAGTGCCATGTACAGTCTTTTCTTAAACACTTCCAGGGACAGTAACTCTAGCACCTCCCTGAGCAGTTAATTTCAATATCTAATCACCCTTTCTGTGAAGAAATTCCTCCTACTATCCAGCCTAAACCTCCCCTGACTCAGTTTAAGACTATGTCCTCTCATTCTGTTACTGGCTGGCTGGGAGAAGAGGCCAAGCCCCACCTGGCTCCAGCCTCCTCTCAGGCAGTTGTAGAGAGTGCTAAGGTCACCCCTGAGCCTCCTTTTCCCCAGGCTGAACACCCCCAGCTCCCTCAGCTGCTCACAGGACTTGTGCTCCAGACCCTTCTCCATTGCCCTTCTCTGCATTCACTGCAGCACCTCAGTGTCCTTCCTGCAGTGAGGGGCCCAGAACTGGACACAATACTCGAAGTTTGGCCTCACCAGTGCCCAGTACAGGGGGAAGTGCCAAGTACAAAGGGAAATCAGAGGCAGCCATAGGGTTTACTATCCTAGTAAGGCTCTGAGACACAGCATTTGGGAAATTTCTATTGCATTTTCAATCTAGGGGCCCAATCCTGACCCTACTTGGTTTCAGTGGGAGCAGGAGAGTGGGCCTTGTTTTAAGGAACAACATTTTTCAGTATATGATGACCAGGAAGAAACCCACGTTACTGTGTGCCATTTTGCTTTTGTGCAAAAATCATGAGCAGTTCATCAAGTGGTACCTTTTGATTGTAAAGTATTCCCCTGTGTGAGTGTCTAGTACATAAGTAGATCTGCCTGTGTATAGAATAAAGTTTAACTCTCTAAAAAGCTTGCAGCATGTATTTAAAAGCTGAGAGGAAGGCTTAGTGCCGAAGGTATTTTAGCTAAGAATTAAAGCCAGTTTATAGCAGTAAGAAGCTGCCAAATTATTTCTAAAACTGTGCTCAGCTGATCTGCACAATAATGTTTCAAGCAAAATTCTTACAATTCGTGTTTAACATACTCAGAGGAGCTTGTGGAGATTTACTGATAAGGGTTTCACAGCATTTGGAAAGATTAATTTTTTATTTACTGATAAGGCTTTTATTTGAATACTTAGATGTAGCTTCTGATAGTTTTTCAGCGGTATTTTAACCACAGATAGCTAGTTCCCACATAGAAGTCAGCTTGGGAACTAGTTTCCAGAAGGGGGTCTGAGAAGGAGGAGTGGTTTCTGACTCCTGAGGGATGTGGCTCTGGGAATTTCCTCTGCCTGCCAGGACACAGATCTCCAGCTGCTGGCCTTCCTTCCCGGGGTCCGTGTGGCACCCCAGTGCGGCCATCTCACCACCTGGTGGGCTCCTGACTACTCACCCTGACTACATGCAGCAACAGGGGTTCAGAGGCAAAGCAAGGGGGATGGGAGCGTCCTTAGCAGCTCCCAAGAAGCAGGATCTTCTGGTTTGCTGAGATTAAGTGGGAAGCTCTTCGTCTGTGAAAGCATTTTGTACACCTCAGTTTCTTAGCCAGCACAGAATAAAAGGTCCAGTGTGATTCCTCATTACCTTTCGGATGTTGGGCTGTGTGACTAAAAGTGTAATCCCTGTTAACACAAAGATGCAGGGAGAACAAAGACAGGAAGAGAAACCTCAGTAACTTCATCAGGGAAAATGGACCAGACAACACTGGCTGCTCCCAAGAACATCAGATAAAACTGATTAAACCTTGGTAGCTAGTGAGAAAGAAGTCTGCCAAGAAACTGTCTCCCAGACACCTTGCAAACTAAAGGTGATTTTTGCCTATGGTATAGGATTCGTGAAGGGATGCAATAGGAACAGTATTTTGGGAACCTGCAAGACTTACTGTGCAATGTTTAGGGCAAAGAATGCAGAAAGGGAGAAGGAAATCTATGAGGTGAGTTGAGGAGGAAAAAATGTGGGAAAATAAAGGAAAAAGGTGATGAAAGGGGCTGGCCAGATCTAGCTGAGCCCTGTGTTTGATCACCACATCCTATCTCATATTCTAATTAAATCGCGTTTCTAGCTATCTTACATGTAGGTGCACTATCACTTCTGAGGGGCTATGTGTGAACATTAGTGAACTTCCAGCTACATTAGCCAACAAACAAACAGTCTGAGTATGTGTAAATGAACAGACACAGGCCTCAGGTCAACAATACACACTCTTATTCTCTTTATCCCTATATGAACTGCCTTCTCTCTCACCAGGGGAGATTTCTGGGTTTGTCCCTCAAAGCAAGATGTGATCCCAGCTCTGCTGCAGACTTTATGTGCCCACAAGCAAGTCACTCTTGTCAACCCATGCTTTGACTCTCAATGAAACTACCAGCCATCTACACCACAGAGATAAAGGATAAATAAATAATTTCAGGTTGCTCAGAATGTGGCTAGATTCTGAATGGCTGCCAGTAATGCAGCCTATAATCAGGAAAAACAAGGAATATACTCTGAAAAAGAGATTAGCTTCATAGTAAATTATGCTGAAGTAATGACAAATTGTCATAGGATCCATTACGAGAAAGTCACATTTTTTAGCTGTGTGCACTGTGGTTAAAGGCTAGAAAGGGAAATTTTCTTCAAACAAGCTTATCACAGAAGACTCATTGGTATTCCTGCAAGATCACAGAATTACAGAATCGCAACATGGGTAAGGTTCAAAAGGACCGCTGGTGGGACCATATGGTCCAAATTCTCTGCTCAAGTAGGATTTCCCTTGAACACAACACTTGGGGTTGTGTCCAGACAGCTTTTGAGTATCTGCCATGAGAGAGACCCCAGAGCTTCTCTGGGAAATCTGTTCAGTACTCAGACATCCACACAGTAAAATGCTTCCATATATTCGAGTGGAACTTGCAGTGCATCAGATTCTGCCTCTCATCGCAGTGCTTGGGGCCAGCAAGGAGAGCCTGGCTCCATTCTCTTGGTGACCCCCTTCAGATACGCAAGTACAGATACACTGATGAAATATCCTCTCAGCCTTCTCCAGGCTGAACAGGCCCAGTTCCCTCCTCCAACCCTTGTAAGAGAGATGCTCCAGAACATCCTTGTAGCCCTCCACTGGACCTGCTCAAGGGGCTCCATGGCCTTCTTGTACTGAGGAGCCCAGACTGGACCCAGTGTTCCAGATGTGGCGGCAGCAAGCCTGAGTATAAAATGGTTCTTTTTTAGGTTTTGCAGGTCATGGAGTGTCTCCAACAACTCACATTGGCAGACATGTCAGCTCTTATCTAGGGGGACAAATGATTATTCCTAAGTACATTGCAGAGGATCTGCATCCCCAAGAGAACCTGACTTCTCTAGGAAGTACCAATTCTCAGCCTGTTGTAAGCTGAAGCTCAAATTTTTCATTTCTTGTTTCTAATCAGCTCAGTATACAACCCATATTTATTTTCACAATCATTCTTATGAGGTAGAAGTAGATTTTTTAGGGAGCTGACATTGGCTTGAGGCAAAAGAGCAAAATGCAATAATCTCTCTAGGTACAATCTAAATTTGCTGACTTCAATCTGTAAATAGAACTCTGAACAAAATTAATACTAGTAGTTTATATGTGTCATGCTCAGTGACAGGATTGATAATGATGAAAAGTCAGGACTGTTGTAATTAAGGATAAAAATTTGTTATAATGTATTGCAATATTTTGTATGTGACAGAACTGCCACTTAGCAGGCCTGGGAGTTTGGAGCTATGATTAGCAACAGCTTTTTGAAGGATTCAATATAATAATAATAATCAAATTTTTAACACACTGCAGCAAAATTATAAATGTGGATCCAAATATATTTATGAACTTGTCATCAGCATTAGCATCTATCAAGTTAAACAGGTATATTAGCATATCAGCCTATATCCATCTATCCACGAGAATTCATCTTCATTATGGCTTTGTAATGTTCTGATCTCCACTTCTCCTGGCTGTTGAAGCAATATTCTCTCTGCAAAACAGGGTTGGAGATCAGTTTTTAAAGGAGGAGTCATACCAGGCACTCAGATTCCCTGGAATGACTCATTTGATTCTCTCATCTTGACATGTGAAGGGCTAGTAACTGTTTGCATTGGTATGGTCCTCATCACTGTGCCAGTTTAAAACATAAGCAAGGGACAGTTCTCAGACATGTGCAAATACATTGGCAGCCTTCTCAAAGAAAGCAAATTGAACTGGGATGGAGCTCAAAGAGTGGGACAGGCCTGTCCTGCCCCCTGCGGACCATGGGCTCCAGAGCCTGCAGTGACAGGAAGCAAACCTGGGCAAACTCATGCATCTTCCCTTGAGCTCCAGCAGTACCAGCCTTGGATTCAGGGATCCACCCAACCTCTTTGGCCTGCCTCTGTGCTCTCAGGAGCACACTCATCACTGCTTCCTCAGGCATGCAAATGGTTAATTCTAGGACTGGTCTCTAGAGATGTGAGCTACTCCATAGTTTGTATACACAAAAGGGATTTAATGAGCCTCCAGAAAGAGTATGTTATGATGGACCAAATCTGTGATGTTCTGCTAGTATGGATGAGGTTATCTTAAGTATGGAACCCTCTTCCTCCTCTCCTGCCAGGTTCTGGGCTCAGCAAGTTAGAGACTCATAGCTTTCAATAGCCATTAGCTTTTCTGCTCTAGTGCTATGAAAAGGGGAGGTCCCAAAGCTTTGGCCCATTCATTTTAATTTCTTTCTTTGCCCAGTCTGCAAAGGGCCCTCTGCTGTGCAGCTCCTGTTTGGCCTGAGCTGCAGCTCTAACACTACTCCCTGTTTGGGACTCAGAAACCAGAGATGAAAAGTCTTGTGAAGACATTATGTCCATAACCTGGGCAGTGCAGGACTGATAGTGCAATGCTTTTGTTCTTGAGCTATCCCATACTGCCATTGTAGGAGGCTGGAATCCTTGGCAGTAGCAGCATTTCCCGACAGCAGCCAAGGGACTTAGCTCACAACTCAGCCTACTTGTGATGGCAGCTTGGGAGTGTTACTGGGTGATGTCTCTGTGTTCCCTGATATCACAAAAAGGTGCAGGATATCACCCCTAATTTTTATCACTCAGGTAGCACACAGCTGTTTCTCCTCATCCTTATTTTACTCTGAGCTATGTTAAATTCCATTAGGGTCATTTTCAGAGCAGTTTTCCCTCTTCCAGCCGCCCACCCACAAACACACACACCTCCGTACTTGCCAGCACCGGTCTGTCTATTCCACATTGCTTGCTCAAGCCAAGTAAATTCCCAATTCCAACTAGTCTGATACAAAGGACAGTGTTCAAAATCAGAAATACTAGTGGAAAGTTCTGACACCTGTTTTATCTTTCAGTCCTATTCTGTGGAGTGTCGGGGGGGGCTACACTAGCAGAATCAATTGCAAAATAATGACACTTTCCAAACTATTGCATCCTTTCTATTTTACCTGTTGTGCTGGTTTTGGATGAGGTGGAGGTGATTTTCTTCACAGTGCTAGCAGGGGTCTATGTCTTGGATTTGCACTGAAAACATTAATAATAGACAGATGTTTTTATTATTTCTGAGCAGTGCTTGCACAGTGTCAAGGCCTTTTCTGCTTAGTGCGTTGCCCCACCAGCAAGTGGGCTGAGGTTGCTCAGCTGGAACAGCTGACCCAGCTGACACAGGGTAGCCCAGACCATATGACATCATGCTGAGAAAAAAAAGCTGGGGATGGTGGAAGGGGGACATTCACAGTGATGGCATTTGTCTTCTCAAGTCACCATTACATGTGAGGGGGCCCCTCTCCTGGGGATGGCTGAACTCCTGCCTGCTCTTGGGAAGGGATGAATAAAAACCTTGTTTTGCTTTGCTCATGTGTGTGGCTTTTGCTTTCCTTATTGAACTGTCTTTATCTCAACTCATGAGTTTTCCCACATTTACTCTTCTGATTCTTTCCCCCATCCCACTGGAGGGAAGGGAGTGAGTGGCTGTGTGGGGTTTGGCTGGTGTCTGCAGTCAAATCAAGACACCTATTTATAAATATGGAGATCAGTTAGGAAGTTCTGTAGTTACAGTTCTCTAGCTACAAAGCCACACAAAGTTCTTGTTTACAAGCTCCTCACCTCCCACCGCTCCTCCACTCAGATCACAGTTTTATTTTACTTTATCTTCTGAGTACTTGTGTTTTCTGGAGGGACTCATTAAAAATCCATTGCACTTGAGGGGGAAATGGGTGAGTTTAATTCAAAATATGAGTTTTAGTCATTACCTAACATGTCGATATTTTCAGCCAATGATTTCAAAGGAACAGCAAGATTATTATGCTGTTACCAAATCTTCCAATCACCTCTTGGACAATCAGCATATCAATACTTTCCATCGAGGTAATGGGCAGTGTGTGAAATTTCCAGGCTGCTTCCAGAATCTAAAGTAAATGAAGACAAGTAAACAGGGGGGATTATTTGGAAGTAAAGTAGCTAATCAATAAGTGAATGGATCAATGCATATCTCCTAGCAGTTTAGCTCCAGCTGTCCCTTAAAGAGCATCTAACAAGTAAATAATAAAAGTCAAATTGATTTGTCTAGGTAATGAAAATTTGCTGTAATTTGCAGCAAAATTATCTAAAACTACATTATGCATGTAAATCCCCTGCTAATGTAAAATGTTACACCTCCCATGGTGTCTGTGTCACCTGAAGGTCTGAAAGTTTAAGTCTGCCTCTGGTTTAACGTCTATTTTAGAAGTAGAGTGCCTGTCTTTTGCTCCAGGTTATAAAAGAATCGCATCATGAAAGCTGCCTTTTAAGTGTATATGTGGGAATCTTTTTCTAAATATTTTCACAAAATATTTGGTGCTATCTCACACTGATGCCTTTGTATACAGGGCAGAGGGAAGGTAACCAGAAGCAGGCAAGTAATTAAAAACACAAGGTGGGAGGCAATGGAGTAGCCAGAATTCTAAAAACTTCATAGGAAAATAAGCCCTAAGCTAAAACTGAATTTTCTGAGTGCCAGATCTTAAATTAATTCTTTTGGAATTGAACCCCGAGGTTCTAAATCAGTCCTTTAAAATGGTCTTGACCACAAAATTACTTTGTGATAAGGTAAGAAGTGAAGGAAGGAACGCATCTTATCTCTTCGAAGCTCTCCTGAAATACAAGGCAACAAGATGTCAGAAGAAGATAACCTACATGGTGTTTGCAGTTCCTACTGAGAACATGGCTGCTATTTGAAAAACTGTGAATTAAGTAATTCTATGTTTGCTAACAAGGGTAAATTGAACGGAGTTTTTACATTAAAATATGTGTTTAAAAGGTTTGATTTTTAAATGATAATCTGAAATTTGGATTTTGTCCAATATACAGTCTCTTCAATGGCTAATGTTCCTCAAGCTGTTCATGAATAAAGTCCTCTTAAGCTCTTCTAGGGTTCATCTGGCCTTTTAAATGTCTGCTTCAGGATGAGCTAAATCCCCAGAAATGCCTAGTTCTCTCAATTAAATGTGAAAGAAGCCCACAATGTCTGGCTCCAGTGGAAACAACTGTACTGGAAATGTCTGGAGCTTAACACCCTGTGAGCTGCAGACCTCCTGGGGCAAGAGGATGTGCTTAAACTGGGGCTCAGGTCCCTTCTCCCACCCCTGAGGTACAATCATCAGTAGTGAGTACTGGGAGGCTCAGCAGAAATTTATGACCCACACAGGAAATTGTACAGGTTTCTCTAATTTTCTGAAGGATGAAAAACTCACTGATTATTGCAAGAACCCTTTAATGAAATATAATTTTGTGTCCATTCACTTTCTGGGGAAAAGGAAAACTTCAGTATCTGCAGCATTTTCAGTGTGGTGGCTCTAGCAGCCCTGATTTGAGCAAAGTGCATCTTCCATTTCCATGCCACTGATTCTGAACACTTGGATGCTTCCTAACTGATAAATGTAATGGCTAAATTGTTTTTAATATATAAGATCACAGCCCACACTTGTATGACCCAAGTCTGGTCATACAATCTGCAGGAGCCAGAAATGCTGAATCTCTATTTCCTAGAGAGGAACCTTTAGAGGAAGAGAAGCAGCAACTGAATGACTGTGTCCCAGCAGCTCAGTCATCTCAGCTTGACTGCACACAGCATAGACACAGGTATGGAATGGATTTAGACATGTATTGTGGTTTAACCTCAGCCAGCAGCTCAGCCCCATGCAGCCACTCACTCACTCTCCCTTGGTGGGTGGGGGAGACAATCAGAAGGGTAAAAGTGAGAAAATTTCTGTGTTGAGATAAAGTTCTATGTGTAAAGCAAGAGCCATGCACACAGCAAAGCAAAAGAAGGGATTCCTTCACCACTTTCCATGGGCAGCTGTTCAGCTATCCCCAGGAAAGCAGGGCTCTGTCATGCATAACAGTGCCTTGGGAAGACAAACACCATCACTCTGAATGTACCCCCTTCCTTCTGCTTCCCCAGCTTCATGTGCTGAGCGTGAGGTCCTGTGGTCTGGAACATGCCTGTGCTCAGCTGGGGTCAGCTGTTCCGGATGTGTCCCCTCAAGGCTCCTTGTGCCCTCCCCAGACTCCTCACTGGTGGGATGCAAGAGGAGCAGAAAGGCCTGGGCGCCCTGTAAACACTGCTCATCAGCAAGGAAAACATCCTTGTGTTGTCAACACTGTTTCCACCACAAATCCAAACATAGTCCCATGCCAGCTACTCCGGAGAAAATTAACTCTATCCCAGCCAAACCCAGGGCAATAAGGGATATGATTCTATGATATTTTTATTATTGTTTGTTTGTGACCAGTGCAGGGTGTTGGATGGGAATAAGACCCCAAGTTATAGTGGGGAGTTGCTCTTATTTTACACAAGAGAGCAATGGCATATTGAAGCACTCACTTTGATGGTTTGCCTTGTCTGAAGGGAGTGCTCAGTAAAAGCTTTCTGCTACGTCTGTATCAACATAACTGGGATTGTTGGTCCCACATGAATTGAGCCAGGAAGTACTGCAGTACAGAGATGGTGCAGATAGGAAAACAAATGTCAGTGACAGACAAGATCTAATTTCAGCATTAGGCTAGCAATGTGACTGATGCTGAGCCAGTAGGAAATTATTATGGCCCAGATTAGATTATGCATGTAATGTCAGAAGGGCCCTTCTCTACCCCTGCACGCATCCCTGCCCTTCCCCACAACTCTACAGTGAGCAGTCAGCCCCCTGCCTCTCCTCCATCACACTCTTGTTAATATAGGTAGGTTAGAAAGCTGTATAAGCAATTACAAGCTCCATCATAATGTTCTATCACCCACCTTCCCTCACCCTCTCCTGAAATCTCATTAAAGAAAGAAAAAAAAAAAAAAAAAAGAAAACCTGTCTGTATGGAAATCCAAAGTGACCTCTCTTATGCATCCATTGGTATTTGGTTCACCTGACAGAATCACAAAAGACTTTTCAGGTCCAGGAGCTACTTGCAATGTCAGCAGGGCCAAGAACAAAATGAATGACTTTGCCACAAACCAGAATGGGAATTCAAGCCTTAGCAACTCCAGTCTCACCTGAAACTCTCCAGTCAGCAATTCCCACTGGGACACCATTGACCAGCAGGACTCCCCCAGCAAAAAAAACTGTTCTCTCTTTCTCTGTCCAACAGAAAAAGCAGGTTTGAGTTACAGTAAAGGACAGTTACGTTTATGAAATGTTGTTTCCAGCCTCACTGATGAGGAGAGGCTGGAAACAACATCTTTTCTCATACTCCAGCCAGAATTAACAGAGCACTATGCAAAGCCACACATCCACATGTGGTAACATGAATGGGCAAGATATCCAGTGAAGAACCATCCAGCTGACTTCATGGGACAGTGGACAGACTTCATGGAAAGAGCCCCATGGAAACACCACAGAATCACTATCAGGAAACTGTTTCTATCATGTAGGCTTACCATCAAACCTCAGCACAAAAGCTGGAAGAAAAGTACCAGTCTAACAGGAGCTCTATGAGAGGATGTAGCAGAATACAGGAGTTATCCCTGTTTCTCCACATGTGGCTGCATAACGACAGGGATTGTGCAGAAAGGAAAGAAACTGTAGGGGAGAAGGTTTGGGTTTCCTCACTCAGCAGCACATACTTAAATATCTGAGAACCTCCTTGCTTCGACCCAGGTGAATCTGAATGAGCTCTGCTGACCCAAGTGTCTCATAGGTGTGCATCAGACTTAAACTGAAAACAAAGCAAAGTTTTCACTGATTTGAAATTTCATATAAAACCAGTGCAAATCTGGATATGAAAACAAAATAATCTGAAGTCAAAAGGTTCATTTTTTAGAAGTTTTCATGGTGCTAATGCCCATGAAATAGCTTCATTACTCTTTGTGTTACACTTATAGTTTTGCATGAGATGTTGCACAAATCCTTAGCATAGGATTGTCCTGCGCTTAGATGGCCAGAGGGGTGATTGATTTATTTGGTAGCAGCTAAGTGTTTATTCCATGTATAGTTAGAAGCCATTGAGGACTGACTAGAGCACTGTATAGGCATTCCTTTGGGTTAGCTTGTAAAAATTTAGTGGTACACACAGGGAGTGCTTCCCTGTGCTTGCAGATTTTAGCAGAAGTCAGGCCTGAGCAGAACTGTTTGAAATGCTGGTGTCTGAACTAGCTGCATCAGATAGCATGCTAGTAGGATTTGGGATAGCATGGAAATGGGATTTGTCTTTATTAACCCTCTTTTCAAAATTTTAGTTTTGAGTCAATCAGTTATTTCCAGGTTTGACCTTTCTAATGGCTGAGTTGTGACTCACACTGAAATTTAGCAAGCCAGATTAAGCTGGCCTGAAACAATCTGAGAGGTGTCATTTAAAAGATAGCTGTCCATACTCTGATTTCTGCATGGAAGAAAAAAGAAAGCTCCAGCTTGGAAACACATTTGAATATAAGTTTTTGTTATATACAGTTTGTGAAGATTGTAAAGCATAGAAAATGGATAAGTAAAGAAAAATTAATCAGGAGAATCCTGTGGCAAGGCAAGTTGGAGACTCTAAAAGAGCAACACAAGTTGTATTTCTTCAAGACTGAGACAGATCGTAGCAGTAGCATAAGCCTCTCATGGCAAATTTCCTGTCTTCATCACTAAGTTAGGAGGACACACATTTTTTCTGCTCTGTACAGAGGAAGAAGGAGTTAATGAATTGATACCACATCAGGTCTGTTAAGATACTTTAAAGCAAATGGTAAGTAAACAGGAAACCAAGCAACAGCAATGCTAAGAAACAGCTAGTAACATCAAGCAATCTAACATCTCCAGGCCAAGACAACTTCTGTCTGGCATATTATTACAGATCTTGCATCAATCCTATCCCAAATAGAAGATAAATAGTTAAACCAATATTTAGAGTCTGCCCTGTTGTTCTGAAGCAGGAGATAGAGTTCCCAGATCATCCATGTCAGAGATGTATGGCCTAAATGCTATGCAAAGACTTACCAAAGCCACTTAAGAGCTTCCAAGAAATCCTTTCAGGAAAGAGATACTCTCAAAAGATTCCAAAATGACATTTAAAATATTCTTTCTTGCAGCATGTAGGATTAAAACCAACTTCTTGTCCTTAACTCTTACATCCTCTAGCTCCCTTTTGGCTGTGACATTGGGGAATACTTCATGGCATCTGTGATTCCTATTTAACAGTGTGTCTTCATGAATGTCACCATAGGGAATCACTGAGAAATGCAAGAGCAGGCACCTGGGGAAAAAAAGGTGGGGTATTAAAAATATACAATAAATCTTTGAATTTAATCTACATTCAGAAGAGAGAATGGAGACTTATATCAGGAATGGAAAAATAATTTCACACTGTAAAACTAGCCCAGAAAGCCTTTGCCTTTCTGAGTACTGGGGTGCTGTTATCCATTTCCAGTATGAGTTGTATGAGCTGACCAAGAGGATATCCTATTCCATCCATGTTCCCTTTTGGGAGACAGCAGGATTTTGTTGTGGTTCTCTGCTGCTCTTTACCCATTTGGATGACAATTTCCCAGGGTGCTGCCCCTGTGCTCAGCCCAAGGAAGACACCACCCATGACTGTGACCTCTGTACGAGGCTGCTATAAAAACAGTCTTGCAAGTGTGGTGCAGCACCTGGCTACTTGCCCTTGGTGATGAGACAACCTCCCTGTCTTTGGGGAGGCAGGCAGCTGCCTTGCTGCTGCACTCAGGCAGTGTTCAGCTTGAGGTCTCAGGTGGCCAAAGCTTACCAGCATGGCAGAGACCAGTCCTTCCCTAAGGAAAGAAAGAGACCATGGGACACAGGCTCTGAGAAGCCCCCAGGTTGTTTTCTAGCCTGGGCTAAGTACCTGTCAGGGCTTCTTCCCCTACAGCGTTTCCAGAAGAGAAGCTTAAACTAGTTCCTGGTGTTAGCTTGCCAGGGATTCATGCCCCACCAAGGGACCATCAGATGGGACTGGATTTCACAGATTAGAGGCTCCATCCCTGTCTCCCAGGCCACCCCATCCATGCTGTGGTTGGCAGGGCATAGCAGCCTGGCACACATCAGCTGGATACTGTACTGTGCTTATGCATTGTGAATGCCATAATGTGGGGTGCCTGCTGCCAAGCCAAACAGCCTCGTGGCCTGCTGCCTGCTCCCTGCACTACCACAGCCCACTAACAACGTGTCATGGGAGCAATGGAGTGCCCCTGTCCATTGTGGGCCATCTGAGGCTTTATCTTCTGAGGCAGCATTCGCTGGGAGACGGGAAGGGTGCAAGGAGGGGAAACAGGGGTGGCTCCCCCAGGTCCTGTTGGGCCCCACAGCGGTGTCACCCCAGGCAGTGGCAGGGAGGAGAAGCTGGCAGCAGGCACCAGACCTGCCTGCACTTTGTCTCAGAGGACTTAATGCCCTTAGTCCCCTTCTCCACCTGATGTGTCTACATACAAAGCACTGCCAGTCCTCCTCTAACAGGCATTATATTATTATAGGCATTTATCTAAAGCACCCAGGACCTAGACACTGTAATTAGAGAGCAGTTAAGGTCAGACAAGTGATAAGTTAACAGTAGTCTCTGACTCAGCTTACATGCCTTGTTCATCTTCACTCAAAACCATTCAGATGGCTGACAGTCATATAATTTTCTGCTAGGTAATCCTGAACTTGTGAGTGTTTGGCCCTGAAATCTTTCACAAAATTACCAAGGTTGAAAAGTGAGTTACTGTCTTCCTAGATAGCATTTCCCCTGGCTGCCAGCATCGAGCTCTCCCATGTGAGTTTAGTCATCTCCCATGATGTCCTGTGCCTGCATGCACATGGATTAGCAAAAATAAATGGCCATGACAGTGAGGAAAATGCTCTCCTTGATTTCATATCTTATCCATGGTAATTACTTCCTTTTCAACTTAATGCTCCTCTTGGTATCTCCTTCCTTTTTCCCTATCAGCCTTTTCCAGTAAACAACAGAGCTTGCAAGGTTAGCTGAGATTTTTTTTTTTTACTATATGAAGGGCACATCAGCACATTAACTTACTGGACATGTAGCATCTGTAGCTGCTCAGAGCACTGCATCAACAGCACCAACAGCAGGCAACCCAGTATGCTCTTCAGCAAAGACACTGTCCTCCAGTGCCCATGGGAGACAGTCCAAACCATTATGCAGAGGACCAGGATGACTGTAAAAGTAATTTTGCCCTTAAAATATGCAAGGCTTCACATAAGGGAAATGATCCTTTTGGAGCAGAAAGCCTACCCCCTAAATGCAGCTCAAGCCATTAGAAAACAACCTAATACAGAGTACTTGGATTATTACATGACGAATATTTTCAGTTTTAAACTATCTGCCCAAAACCTACCCCAAAACCATGTTAAAACATAGTTTGAATATTAAATATATTCCTAGAGCTGTGTTTGCTTTTTGTCTCTCTCCCATTGCACTATCCCACTTTTATCTCATCTGCTAAGTTCATCATCTGCCTGTTATATCAGGTATGTACCAAACCCACCCTGCTCTGCAGACATGCTTCTGGGAGACGAGCTGGGCCCTTCAGAGATCTACAGGGAGCCACCATGGAAAAGTTGCCATGTCCTCACTGAACTGCATGTGCTTGGAGAGGACAGCCATCCCACCAGTCAGAGGAGAGCAATCATAACAGCTAAATCATGGGACTTCAAAGCTTTTGCTGCTTTGTGAATCCTCAGCACAGCAGCTGACGGGTATTGTCATGGTGAGCAAAACTGATCAGTCTCTTTTAATCATGTCACACTTCATTTGTGCCACAAGTGTCAGGAAGCTGGTCAAAACAAGGTTAACGGGCTACAGCTCGTCACAGGCCAGTAATCAGATTAAGTGGGCAGTTGCCCAGTTACTGGCCATGATTATATTCACCCCATGATACTGCTTTTAACTGTTTGTTACTAGGCTGCCAATCTGGTATTAGAGGCAGGAAGGACAAGGCTGAGAACCCAGGGGAAATTAGTTATTGCTAGAGATTAAATGAAGCTTCCACAAATGCAAAATAAAAACTGACAAGAAAGATATAGAAGTATTTTCATTTTCATGCATAATCTATTACTCTTTTTTTTTTTTTTTGTATTATGAGGGACCATTTGTATGGACACAATAACTTTGAAGCTATTATTATACACACATGTATTTACCTCAGCACAACCCATTAAGTAATCTATTTAAAGCTGAGAAAAATGCACAGGGCCTTTTCCTACTGTTTTATAGGTCATAATAAAACAGAATCTTTCCTTTGACACCTCCTTGATTATTCAATTTGGGATGCATTTTTCTTAGCTGTCAGATTTCATTGCTACATCATCAGTTCAGTGGGGACAGAGCATAAACTGTATGGTGTCAGTGCAGCTCCAGGTCATGTTACAAATCCGTGGGGTCCTGCAGAGTAAGTGTGCAAAGAGAGTGATGTAATTTGAAAGGAGACACAGATCAGTCATGCTAATGTCCCTGGCTGCCTAGCATCACCCTAAATGCTGGGCCCCTGATGCAGAGCTGCTATGGGAAATAACAATGTAATAAATTCAAAGATTTAAAAACCACCGTGTTTTAAAGCCAATGTGATAAATAAAGATACAAAGTCTCCTCCTTCCTCTTCCTTCAGTTTTTAGAGGATAAATCAGAGGATTTTGCTGAGGAGGCCAAGCATGGGCAGGAGGGTCCTGGAATGGTGGTGCCTCCTGATGGCAGTCGGAACAGCTGCTGTGCTCTTCCCTTGCTGTTTCTTAGGCAGATAAAACAGAGGCACTGAATCAGAGCTGGCCACCCACCTCACACCATGAAGTACTTTCCCTTTGCCAAGATGTTAATTTAAGGGAGAGCATAACTGTTCCCAAGTTTGCACAGAAATACATAATTAATGAAAAGATAATTAAATTGGTTTATTATTTTGGGAGTCTGACCTTTTCTACAGTGAGATTCATATTCTCTGCCTTGGCATGTGTTCCTGTGAAAAGTTAGACATCTGTTTCTCTTCTGTGACTCTGGTTTTACTGTCTGGAAAGCGTATTTGATGCTATTAGATCTGAAGCCTTCCTATGCAATCAAAGCAGCTCAAAGATTCACAAACAAAGCCCTGATTTTCCTTCAAGTACAGTTTTGCCAACAGGTAGAGCTCCTCCTATTCAGGGTCTCTGCCTCAAGAAGTTAAAGTATTTAACACAAGCAGGAAGAAGTGTTCCTCTATGCACTTTACTCAGTCAGTGGAACACAGACCCAGAGCAAAGAAGAGAGCCAAGCTAAGAACGATGCTGAAATGATAAGAGATAACAGCCCCATGGCATTTGCACCCTGGCCAGCAAGAGGCAGGTTTGTACCCAGCCTTGCCTTAAGTCAGGGCTGTTTAACCAGTGCGGCAAAAAGCACTGCTGGAAATCATCTTAACAGCACAAGAATCGAGGAACCTCCTGAAGCCAGGCTTACCCAAAACAGCCACAGCTGCTGGAGCGCACGCTCCTGGGTGAAGTCAGGCCATAGGCACTTTGCATTTCGAGGCTGTCAGCACATCCTTCGCTGTCACATCCCCTCGGATCTCCATCTGGCACACACCTGTGTCTTGCTCCTGCCTCTTGGTAATGCAGATATCTGAATACAGGAGAAGCCTTTCCTTCAGCTGGTTCAAAGAGAGTGAAAAATTGATATCTGCCCTGACTTCCCAGTTAAAGCACCTCTTAATCCATTTCGGGCAAAATTATCTGGATTAATTAAAAAAATGTAAGAGGCTGCTGTGAGTTATTCCGGTTGGTTTTGCCTGGAACAGGACCAGGAGTGCTCACACAAACCAGTTTGCTAGGTGAGCTGATGAACAGTGGTGGCTACAGCCAGAGGAGGAGGTACCACCTCTGACTGGCACAGTTGGATTGACAACAGGACTTGTGGCCTTGTGGCAGGAGAAAACCTGGTCCTTTCACCTTTCTAATTCAGGACATAGGTTTTGTCCTTGAGGGGATGGGGGTGAGGCCTGGTAAATCAGCACAGTGAAGGACAGTTTTAGTGCAATGTTTTTTTTAATGCGGAGTTGGAGCAAAAGGAAATACAGCTGAATGAGAGACACTCCCCAAAATTCCAGTGTTGTCCAGGGAGGGTGGTACAGGCCTGTGGGGACTGTCTGGGGAGAAAGCTGATAATGGGAAATCTTGCAAAATCCAAACTTAATCTCTTGTGCTGTGGAGAACTAATCCTCATGCTTGACATTAATCTTTTCAATGGAGATATAACACCCTTATCTTCCATGTTGCTGACTGAGACAGAAAGTAGGGCCTATGGTCTTTATAGATTGGATATAGAACTGCAGAAATCCTTACACTGACATTGTCTTTCTCTGGGTCTTTTCAAGATTTCATTATGGACTGGGCTCCCTTTGGTGGCAGCCTGCCTTTCCTCTTTTTAAAGAAACATTCCCATGTGTAGTCATGATACAGTCCCTTCTCTTGACATAAAAAAATATCTCTTGACCCAGCAAGGAAGAGGCCATTGGCAAGTAAGACTGTAACAGCTTGAGACTCACAGCATCCCACTGGATGATCTCCAGAGCTGGAGCTGGCTGGCAGTAGCTACGGCTCTGGTTTCTTCCACAGTCTTCCATTTGGCATCACCTGAAGGGTCCTCATAGTTTGGGTTTGCTGCCACAAAACCAGAACTTGTGTTGCAAATGGGGGCAGCCAAATTAACTTTGAGACAAATCCTTCTTTCCTCACTGGAGCAGAGGCCAAACAGTTTGCCCTACATATAGCACTCGAGCCAAAAACACTGTTTTCTGGTCTTCTGGACTACAGCTATAGATTCATCCTCCTCTACCTCTTTGTGATCCACCAGCCCTTCTGGAGAATTTTTGATTTCTCTTTTTTACCCCTGTTTCTTGTTTTTGCTGTTCTTAGTTTTGTTTCTTTAAAGAGAAAGGCTCTAAGTGGATACAACAGATTGCACAAGCCCTTGCGCTATCCAGGGCCTTGAGGGAGGGATATTTAGATGCTCACCAGCATCTCTATAAGCTGCAAGATAACATATAGGTTTCTATGGAATCAGGAAATATTGAACTTCATGGTGTGAGATAAAACTCAAAGGATATAATGCTTCATTTACCAGCAGACATGTTGTGGCAGAGCAGTACAGCCTTGCCAGTATTTAAAAGCAAAATGGTGAAACAAATCTGAATGTATGAGTCTTAATATGCATTAATTGCAACTAGAAACAGACTTCATTGGAGAGCCAAAATTATAAACACAGTCAAAATCTTCAGGGTTTCCAGATAACTCTAGGATTTGTGAATAACAGAGAAACAGGCAGTAGCAAGGAAAGTAATCGAAGTTCCTATATATCATATTGATTAAAACACAAGGACTGCCCTTCAAGGAGGAACTTTGCATCAGGAGGAAGATATATTGGCTGCTCTCCTAAGCTGCTTCTGGCTCTGCCAGAGGCAATTCAGGACATATGACTACATTGTCACAGATAAAAACAAATCAGTGTTTTCAGTCTCTCTACAGTAAAAATATAGCCCAGGAAGGATACATGTCTTAATTAACCCCTTGGGAACAGAAGACAAAAGCAAATAACAAACAGAATACCACCACACATGGAAAGCATTTTGACAGCTAATCCATTGAAGTCAGGTGATTTTTTTGTTTGTTTTCCTACAAAAGAAAAATTCACCTCTGTCTGGCAACCTAGCAAAAGGTCACACAGCACCGGAATCTTGTTAAGAGTCCAAGTTCAAAGACCCAAATGAGGCACTGTGTGGATTTCACCTACCTGCTGTTGTTCTTTTGTTGGCAAGGATTCCAGCTGTGCGTGGGTTGCTGCTTCACTACACAGGATGCAGGAGCAGGAGTGAATTATGACAAGCTGACATCACTATTCCCTTTGAGAAACAGATGCCCACATTTGACATCCCTTGAATCTCTCGCTTAAAAAATGAGAGCAAATGGATCTATTTGAAGTTTGTACAAGCAGGTGCATGTTGCCCTTCGGCTACACACAAACACTCAGAAAGCACAATTAAAGCAAGAAGAAAACAAAACCAGTTTTTCCTTTGCAGCTCAAGAACAGGACACCTGTGCAGCAGGGAAAGAGCAGAGGGGGAGAAACAAAGAACAGTTTGTGCTGGGCTGACAGAAATGAAAGATGTTCTGCTTTTTCCTGAGCCACTTTTCATCAGTGTAAGAACCCTGATCAGGTCCTAGCAGACTCCAAAATGACAATAGTTTGTCCCAAGTATTTCATGGAAACTGAATTTTCTTCTGAGATATCTTCTAGTTGATTTTCTACAGAACAGAAAGAAAAGCCCTCCTTTTGGTGAAAGAATTACTTGGCCTCATGGGCATTCATCTGGTGGCAGTGCTGCTCACATCACGTCAAGGCCTTACCTGTTGATACCTGGGTAGCATTCAAGGGTCCAAGCAAGGCTGCCAGGAAGGCTGCAGAAAAATCAGAAAGGTGATTTTGCTCAAGTAAACCACTGGCAGATCGATGCTCCAGCTCTTTTCTTCCCCCACCAGGGACAGCAGCAGCGCCTGCACAGGGGACCCACCACAGTGGGTCTTCCTCACAGTCAGAGTGGAGTTTTACAGTGACTATTTGCCATGAGAGCAATTGTTTCCCAAGTGAGATATAAAACAGGAAAGTTTTCACCATTATATTGCAGCTGCGGACTTTATTGGGAAGATGCTTCCCTTTCTGCCCTGAAGCTCCACCTCTTTGGTATACCAAATAACTGTCAATATACATGTTGAGGAATCTTGTATCTGTTGGAAAGGAATCAAATCCTTTGAATCATACAACAGAAAAAAGAATTTTCTTGAAAGGAAAATTCTAATTCACATGACTCGGAAGCAAAGAGCAGCTCTGTGTTAGTTATCTTGAACTGCTTGGACAGTGGAGAGAACTGCCAGGGTCACCTCAGTAAACAGCATTAGCAGCCTGGGAGGGAGCAGCCTCGAAGTAGGTGGCAATTGCCTTGGGACGTACCTACAGGCTGAAGACTCTGCTGCCACTTAGTCCTGGCTTCTCTGCATCACTGAAGCATCACTACAGCTAATTAACAGCAAACACAGTGGTGAAATGCTCTCTGCATATCAACATATGGTCACCACAAGCAATCTACAGCCCTGAGCTCACTGACAGCGTTGTGAAGTAAGAGCAAGAGCCAGGATTCGTGCCAATCCTGGTTTAACTCAGTGTAGCAATGCTACTTTCCCACAAAGTTTCCATGAGTTGTCTTCTCATCTGAATTTCATTCCTTTATCCTGCCACCACATGAATCACTTGTAACCAACAAAGTATCAGAATCTGGATAATCCTCTCCTAATGTAAATAACAGCAGCCTGTTTTGGTAAAGTGCTGTCAGCCCATCTCTTCAGCAAGCAATACTGGCAGGTGGGGCCTTAGCCTATCAGCGCAGGAAACGAAATCACACTCAATGTCTCTCCCTCAACCAGAAAAAGCCTGGAGGCTTTTATCTTGTGCCATCTGACTTGCCTTCATTAAGTTTTCTCTCTTGCTTTGCACTGCTCAGGCTGTAAGGTAAGTCGACCATGCAAGACTGAAGCTAGCAATAAATATGTCACGTTGAACAAATAGGACATGCAAATTGGAAGGAGTAAGAAACCTCTGTGGCGCTAGGACTGCCGAGGGGCCTCTGCAAGACTGTTCTTCATTGTGACAGCAAGAGCCTACAAACTACACTAGCAGTACAACTGTGGATATATAGCATCTAAAATGCCATGTTTCTGAATTTCTGAGAAATCTTAAATCCTTGAGCTCAAGTTCTCTCACACACAGAGGGCAGTTCTGATCATCCAAATGGGAAAAGAAACATTATGTATTGACAGCTAATATAATTTTCAGTGGGGAAGTAATACTATCATAGCAAGCTGTTGTTAGGCCAATAAGAATTTAACTGAGGATGTATTGTATGAATGTTGTATTCACACAGCTTATCTTTGCTTTTAGAAACATATCTACTCTCTTTAGCTTAATAACTATGTGATGTCTCATTATATCCCCACCAAACACCTCAAGTCAAACTGCAGCATATATGCCAATTATGTTTTCGGGGCTTCAGCCCTCTTTTCCTGCCTTCTCTGTGGGTATCAGCATGACTTATGCCATCTCTCCTTCACCACCTAGGACAGCCCACACAGCCCTGGGTGTGCCAGAGCAGTTCAGGGGGTGCAGCTAGGCCAAGGCAGAAGTTGTGTCTGTCAGTTGTGGTCAGGACCTTCTCTAAGCTCTCAGGATGCAGAGACAGAGAATTTCCCTTGGTTTCCTCTCCTGCTTCTCCAAACAACTCTGATCCTCCATCTTGTGAAATAGGTTTATCTAATAAAAGTATCATATTGCATATAGCAACAAGAAGCAACTCCAACCACTCCTCGTTTTCAAACTCTAAGTACTTCCTCAGCTGGTGTCACACCAAATATATCCATCATCAACAGATGATGCTTGCTGACTTAAAATGAACAAAGTTACCTTCTTCAGCTACTTCCAGTTAAAAAACCCAAATATTTTTAGGAAGGCAAAGAGAAAGAAAGTATGTGTGGGCAAGTGACAAATGTAACTGAAGTAAGGAGGAGCACTGCTTATTGTTTCATAAAATTCACCATATGTTGTGTGGCTTCATTTCTCCAATCTTGTATGTGCTTATTTGATGATTTGATCAGCTGTTGACTTCATTTCATACTGCTGCCAATTCATGATTTGGTTGATTTGATTTGAGCTGCATCCCTAACCAAGGATTGCATTTTGTTCATTTTCAGTCCCTTTAGTTATGAGGGGGGAAAAAAGTAGTCTGCTTCAGAAGTACTTTTTATGATTTGTGTGTGTATGGTTATTTCATTTGCAGTAAAGACTAACAAGAAAACACAACCCAGAGCCTTACAGCCAAGGCCCTGGAAGAGCCACCCACCCACTGGCTATAGAGATAGGCAACTATACTGTTCTGCTTCTCCATCCTTCACACAAGCTGCTGGGACATTTACTGGCTAGCAGGTAGGTTTCTTTAAGATTACTAGAAGTGTAAGGAAGGGACTTAATAGACCACCAAGGCCAGCTTCCTGCAACTACAGATAAACATATTTTTTAATCTTCCCTTATACACTTCCAGTGTAAACTTACTAATGTGTAACTTTCAAAATTTCCAGTATTCTCTCTTGGGAGTTATGTACTGTTACCTATAAACCATGGAGTAAGATAATTGCTTTCTTGTAAGTGTTTAGGAAAATTTACATGAATAGATGACACCTCAAGCGGTTGCCTCAAATCTAGACATTTTCAACAGCCTTGATGTCAGACAAAAACTAATGGGGCTGTGTAGCATCAGTTCCACTTTTATCCTTGCTCCCCATGACAGCCCGTGCCTGTGGACAGAGACATCCATGGTCTGAGCAATGCTCACCATGTGAGCACAGGTAGGGCTGCACTTCAACAGAGGGAGTAGAGGAAGGGTGGGATTGTGCATATCAGATTGCTGCATGAGTCCACACATCTTAGTGATATGTGGACATGATTCTGGCAAGGTGCTGAAAATGATAATGCACCCTCTGCTAATCTGGGCCATTCAACATTTGTTGTTCAAACCTTGAGTATGAAGAAGAAACCTTGACAGTTTTTTTCTGTTTTCCAGAGAGTGAAGAAGGCTACAAAGATTATGGGGAAATTATCTTTTTTCTTCTCCTTATCAAAGTCAACTGCCATGTTGCAGATGTTACCAAAGTCAAAAATATTAATGAGTAATAGCTCCATCCATACTGTGGTGCCCTTCTGCAAGGGCACAGAGCAGTGCAGTACTGATATAGGATGGCAGAACAAAGTGACAGGGAAAAGCTGGTAGAAAAGCTGTATCTGGACAAGCTGCAATACACACCAAGGGAGCATTTACTCTTGAGATTTTTGTTTTCTGAATTTCAGATCAAGATGCAGAAAAGGCATTAAACACGACTGTCTTTCATTTGAGTGTGTGTGCCTGGCATGCCTGGAAGTAGAGAACATGCAAATACGAAATCCTCCCATGATGCACAGAGGAGCCGGCAAGAAACAGAGGTACAGCCCCGGCAGCCCAGCGTGTGCTGTTGTGCTCTTTGCTCACCAGCTGCTTTTGAGCAAATGCAGGAGGCTGTGAGGGCTACATACCAAACAGACCACACACGGCTCAGGGAACAGTGCACCAGGCACAGCCATGGTTACTCATGGTTACTTAGCTGTGGGGAGAAAGAAGTCAGGGGAAAGGCCTCTGTCTGAGAGGTGTTGACAGGCAAAGATGAAGGAGCAAAGCAATGCAGAAAGTGCTGTAGATTACACATACATACACAGGGAAAGAAAAAGAGGAAAAAGAAATATGACTATGGATGTGAAATGCTGGGAAAATTTCCATCTAGGTTCACAAAGTGAAAATATATCTCATTTCACTTGCCCTCTCCCCTCTCCACATTTATTCACAGGACCTGTTTTAGCCGCAGTAGTTATGTGGACCTGATACAGTCACACAGCCAGCTCACCTGAAATACCACTTGCCACCAAAGGGGAGCTGCAGCAGCACAGAGCTCAACGAGGCTCACAATTCCTGCAAAATGAATTTCAAAAACAGATTAGTTTTTTCCCTTAAGGCAGCAGGGATACAGTGTGTTCCAGATTTCTGATCATACCACTCACCTGAAGGGCAAAAGGATCTGAGAAACAGAACCTTAAACTGTATTAATGACAATTAATTTCCAGATCCCAGAAACAATAGAAGGCAGAGTTTTTTAATTAAAAAGTTTGAAGATGACACTGGTAGAGGCAGAGTGATTTATGACCTGGTTTCTTTCTTCCAGAGGACCCAAGCATCTGCACCATCTGCTAAAGCTAGTGGGATTCTTGGGTGCCCAGCACCTGTGAAAACTAGGTCATATTTGTCTTGTCTGCTCTGCAAATGGGGAAAGAAGCCACAGAAATATGCTTTTTACTGGAAAATCTATTTTTGGGTTTTTTTTTTGGTGGAAAGTATCAGTTGACTGATTATTTCTCCCTCTGCTGATATTCCCACAAGATCCAGAACAGAGAGGCATGGGAAGGGTTTATTCTGTGTCCTTTAGGGTTCCCTATGATCTCTCCTGCCCTCTTGAAAGCTGACGTCTGTCCATGTGACAGGATGTACCACACAGCTCTTGGGCCTCCAGAAAGCAGGGTTTATCTTGGCAGGATCCTCCTTTCACTCCCACCCAGCAGAGAAGTGGGGTTTGCCTTTGGGGTCCTCATAACTCCCTGTTGCTCACCCTGGTCTTTCAGAAGGACATAATCTCTTTCAGCTGTGAGCAGCACCACAGCTCTTCCAACCCAGGCATGGCAGAAGTCCACAGGCAGAACCTCATCCCAGAAAGGCTGTGGAAGCCATGGGAGCAGTACAAAGGCTGGGTAGGAGGTGGGAGCAGTGGATGAAACCTCAGGGTGTGCACTTGAAATCCCATTCATCAGGGATATGGCCTTACTCCAACTCTGAGCAGAGCCATGGCATTGCCAGAGCTTGTCAGCAGTTTGAGGAGCTTTGGGTTTTATGGCTTAGAACACGACAGAACAGAGCTTCCAAGGGTGCCAGATACACCCTGGTCCCTAGACCCTGCCCTCCCCAAGGCTGGTCCCTCTGGTGGTGGTGGTTGACACGGTTTTACACTAACACAGGCAGGGAAAACCCCGGGATGTGTCTTTACACCGAAGGGGTCAGCAGGTTTCCAGGCTGGCCGCAGGGCGCCCTGGCATGCGCAGTAACTCGGAGTGGGGAGTCCCAGGTTGAACATGGTTCTCTGGGATCCTGCTGCTGCTCCAGCAATGCCCCAGGTTCAATCCCAGAGCCCTCCACATTTCAAGAAGGATGGTAAGTTCATCCTGCCTGTCTGAAAATGCAGTTTATATGAAAAAAGATTTTCTGTGGAGCTCAAGTGATTTGCCAGTGGTCATGACCTATCTGTATGCCCACAAAGAACCAGTTAGCAATAAAGACACATGCTGAAAACCTGCTGGCTTCGTGTCTCCCTAAATGAATATATTTTCTCAAGCAGCATGAGGGCTTTTGCTTACAATGTATTTAATATACTTTACTGCTGACAAGGGTATCAAAAAAAAAGGAGAGGAAATTAATCTCATGATTTACTTTATCTTCAAAAAGACTAAGAGACCAGTTACTGCTGTTAGGAGACAGGGCACAACATTTGTATGCATATGTAATATGTATATGTACAATATTGGAGTGCAGTGCATGCTCAAGAGGCTACTCCTGACCATAAAATGAGTGTCACATTTTTCTTTTAGGCCCTAGCATGTGAGAAGTGTGGCTGTCAGGCCCTGATAGAACAGCCACAAAAGACACCCTGAACCTGACAGACGGTGGGCAGGAGTTGCTTGCCAGCTTACCTCTTCCCACACACTCAGCTGCCTGCCAGTGGGATTTGTGGCTTTGGAATTTCACCCCTCAGCCCAGTAACACTACCTACAACTAACCAGAGTGCCGTTGCAATTCCCACCTGAAAAGAGACTCTATGACATCTTTTCTCCTGTCTCACCTCTTTTTAAAGTGGAAAACAAATTAACAGGAGCACAGAAACACAAGAAATGGGCAGACATGTGACTGATGCCTCTGACTATCTCACTGCACCAGGCTTGAGCCTTTGCTCCACATTGTGGCTACTGACCAGCATGGCTGTGGCCCTCATTATGTTTCTGAGTACACAGAGGTTTAATGAATATGGTGGCTTGCTGCTCTTCAGCCCTTCCCTGCTATTGGGTTCACACTTCATTAACTGAGAAATGCTTTTCCTTGGGGGATCATACTTCTTCTTCATTTCACCTCAGCTCTCAACTAATTTCCAGTCTACTTCTTGCCTGGCCCTGGGAAAAAACAAAGTGATTATGGCCTGGATCAGCAGCCAGGGCAGGAAATTGGTGTAAGAGATGAGATGCCATCAAGATTGGTGACTCATGGCTGCAACTTCAGAAATGGAAGTCCCACTGCAGCAGAGGGAGCTGGTGTCCATCAGAGCAGCACCCTGAGAGTCAGTACAGCCACCCTACCAGTTCTGACCCTGCCACTTTCACCTCCCTGCTCTTCCAGTGCTTTTGGCACCTCTTTGTGGCTGTACCTCCTTCAGGAGGAACAGCAGCATCCATCACTTCGCTTCCCTGCTTTCAGTCAAGCAGGCAGCTGATTCTTCTTCTTGGGAGAGGCTTTGCTACTTTTCCTACCTCCCAACAAAGATCCATCAGAGTGCATCAGCAGATCTCATGTCAGTTGTTTCTTCAGCCCTAGGGGTCCATAGGACTGTGAGGTTTTTATTGAACAGGGTAAGTAAAACTTTCTGCCTTGTCCCTTTCTCAGGGGCAGCAAAACTGATGACGAAGGAACAAAGTGGTGGAGAGCAATGTGAGGAACAATGTCCTCTGTGGGTTACACAGGGTAGGCTCTCAAAGTTCCAGCATCAGGTGTTCCTTGTCTCCCTCACCACCTGCCTGCATGCAGTGGGGACCCAGCATCTCCAGTGTCACCAGCAAAGAGGTCACAGTGGACTCAGGGAAACCACCAAGGCCATGTCTAGGACTGAGGTGTGAGGATTAAATACTGACACTTCCCAGATACTGCATGTCCAGGCTGATGCAGGAAAGCTGGCCAGACACAGCAGTGAGCATCAAGAGTGGCCCCAGGCACCTGCAGGGAGCTTGGAAGTACCCATCCCCTGAGCTGGAAAACTGAAATAGGGAGTAGAATAAAGCCCTTGTGTTATGGTTTAGGAATAGTGCTCCCAATTTAGTGCTCCCATTAAAAAGAAAACTGTGAGCTGCTCCTCCCTACTCCCCTCTAATGGGTAACACCAGGCAGAGATCACAGGCTGAGGTAAGAGCAATTTACTGGAAAGAACAATGAGATAAAAAAACCAAACAGTAACAGCAGTGATGGTCCCCCTGTACTTCCCACTGACAAGGGCTCACCTCAGGTCCTGTGTTCAGTCCTGGGCCCCTCACCTACAGGAAAGACACTGAGGTGCTGGAGTGTGTCCAGAGAAGGGCAGTGGAGCTGGTGAAGGGTTTGGAGCACAAGTCTTGTGAGGAGCAGCTGAGGGAACTGGGGGTGTTTAGCCTGGAGAAAAGGAGGTTCAGGGGAGACTTTATCACTCTCTTCAATTATCTGAAAGGAGGGTGTACACAGGTGAGGGCTGGCCTCTTCTCCCAGGTAACAAGAGATAGCACAAGAGCAAATGGCCTCAAATTGCACCAGGGCAGGTTTTAAATTGGATATTAGGAAAAGTTTCTTGACTGTAAGGGTGATCAGGCATTGAAACAGGCTGTCCAGGGAAGTGGTTGACTCACCAAACTCAGAAGTGTTCCAAAAATGTATGGATGTGGCACGTGGGGACATGGTTTACTGATGAACATGGCAGTGCTGGGTTAAGAGTTGGACCAAATGATCTTAGAGGTCTTCCCCAACCTTAACTATTCTAAGACCCAGGTATGGGATAATTCTGCTGCTTCCCCACAGCCTGCCCTTGCATATGGCTGCACTCCCTATCCCTTTGCCTGTGGAGGCAGAAGATTTATTTATCACATTTTTGCAGTGGCTGTTGCTTCATGCCTCAGTTTCCCCACTTAGAAGTACACAGGATTTTTGTGCCTCCTCTGGGA